>NC_086450.1:360173656-360526937 GCF_028390025.1 Pseudophryne corroboree | reverse complement strand
CTTAGCCCTGATGCCGGTACATATCTGGAGATTTGAATCCCCCAACCATTTTTATTTTTTTTATAAACCTGATCGCGGCAGCAAAAATATAGGACTGGGACTGTTTTCTGAACTTATTTATTTTCCCCCGAGAATTTTTTTTTTTTCTGTACAAGAAAAAATCGGATAGAGAGAAGAAGAAAAAAATCACAACCCCCCCCCCCCCCCCCCCCCCCCCCCTGTATTTCACAAATTTTCGGGACTAATTCGGATACCCTCCTTAAAACTCTATTTTGTCTGTATGTCATAGTATTTTCTTTCTTACTACAGTCGCATTAATATTTCCACTTCTATATTTTTTCAGCATTGGCAGACTCTGGCGATGGATTGAATGAAGAGCAGTGTGACCTTTTTCCACCAGAGGAACTTGGCTTGAGATGGCAACGCGTCCAAAAAGTTGGAGCTGGTCTCCAAAACCTTGGCAATACTTGCTTTGTGAATTCTGTTCTGCAGTGTTTAACATACACTGCACCTCTCGCTAACTACATGCTCACACGCGAACACTCCAAGACTTGTGAGTATGGCTTTTCATACAGTTTTCTGTAAGCCGTTGAGCCAGTGTAGTTCAGGGGTGGACAACCTGCTGCCAAGCTGTTATTGCTGCAAGACCATTCTCTGCTTGTTGTCCCATGGGAGTTGTAGTGCAGTGACAGCAGGTGCTCAGCACGTTGCCTGCTCCTGTTGTAGTTTTAAATATCAGTAGTAAGAAATAAGGTCTTCAGTAATGCATCTTTCCGTATGGCGTCTTACAGGCGCATCTCATATCAGAAATAGACTTTTTTTTGACCCCCATACACTAGCCCTATATACATACATAAACATTGTTTAAATAGACCTCAGTGGGAAGCAGGATACTTTACCTGACTGAAAGCCTGCAGCGAGGGAAATTGGAGGAAAGTGATTTTCTTTTTTCAATTCAATTTCTACTCTGATCTCCCGTTTCCTTTAATGTTTCCAGCTGTAAGTTCTTGATGCTAAGCAGCACTGGCTTCAAGCAAGATTGCAACCTATTGCTAAACTTGTCCACTCTAATCCTTGCCAGTGTCAGCAAACTTGCCCTGCTGTGCTGTGACACTTAAGTCCTTCCTTAAATGGGGAGCGTGAGCAAAGGCTTGGGAGAGCAAACACTCACGTTATCTTGCTCTTCAACACCTACAAGCTATTATTGGAGTTTTTTGGCCCTGGACTCAAGGAGCAGCCCAGGATTTGGATGATACAGCCACCAATTTGGGCAGGTATATATTTTCTCCACATGAATGTCCAGCAACAACTGCCACAAATCTTTATACATCTATTTCCATATAGAGCATTTTTCTGGTGGGACACTCCAAATTTGTTAAGAGTTCTCGACACCCAAATAATCCATCAGTCCCTATACAAGAGCAAGTCTCGGAATACTAAATCTGAGATAACTGTATTTATTTGTGTGAACAGTCAACCAAAATGTCATTTGAATATTCATTACATTTACCAACTTTCTTAAAATGATTATGATTAGCTGAAAATGGTGAACTTAACAGCCACATTATACCATTTTAATAGTTGCAGTGGCAGATTTTAAGGTTCGACCACTGTAGCCCTTAAACTGTTCACTTGTGCTCTTATTCTGGTCTTTTACCTAAAGAGTGAACTTGTAAAAGGAAAAAAAATATGTATATATTTAATTTTTTATTTTCCGATATTAAAGACTTGGCTTTCCCGCTCCATATACTCTGTGGCCAAATGGCTGTCTTGTAAACGGACAGTAATTGTCACTTCATATAAAGCAATTCATTATAAAATCTTGTCTATACATTTCAAATAAACCTTGATCAATTCATTTGTAGCAGTAAACCCCAAAAAGGCAGTTGAGAGGTTTGTCATTTTCAGCCAAAATGAATAATTTGAATAGATTATAAACCTGTATGGTAAAGTTTAGTATTTTGGCTTTTTGCACACCCCCTGCTTTTATTACTCAGGGTATACTTTGCTCATTCACTTGGCTTTTGTAAGTGTGGATAAGCTGCACATAATGTTTTTTTTATTTCCTGGCCTTACTAAACCAGGTTTTATCGCTGTAGGCTTGTAACATCCAGTCACAAACACAGTAGATATTCTACCGAAAGTGCTCCGACGTAAACTAGAAACTGCTGCAAAAATATTTATTTTTCTGTTTTGTTTTATTATTGTGTAGTTTAGTCATTGTCCCTTCTTGAGTGACTTCTCCCTAGTTAGCAACGCATAATGGGAGAACAGCTTAGGCAACATGGCTCTCCAGGTTTTATGGTATTCCTAAATCCCAGCATGCACCACAACAGCTGGAGGGGCCACATATTGCAGACCCCTATTGGGAATTTACAGTAGAAAGATTTATTTTTATTAATATTTAAGAACCTGTTAAACCTGATTAAGTTATATGTAAAGCAGTTATTGTATTTATTATATTTATATGTATTTTTTTTTATTTCTATTTGCTTTTAGGTCATGAACAAGATTTCTGCATGATGTGTGTGATGCAGTCTCACATATTGCAGGTTCTGTCTAACTCTGGCAATGTCATCAAGCCCACTAACGTGATCAATGACTTAAGACGTGAGTAGCTTTTCTTCTTAAATTGTCACTAAAAACTGATCACCGATAATTTGTTACCGTTGTCTCTTTGCATGAAAGATTTAATCTATAATGAACTTGTTGAAGCCCTAAGCATGGTAGAAATCCCTTAGCCACAAGTCTTTAAACTGCACCATTTAGGTGAGAAGATGGTATGAACAAAGTTAATTGTTTAATATGAAATATACCATATAGAGTACCATGGACGTTTGCTTGGCAAACCGTTTTGGATGTCGCAACCTCCAGCCTTTCTGATTGTATGTACACACAGTCCTGTGCAACTCCGCTAGACTTGGCATTTTTGGGGGGCATTTTTTTGCTTAAAATGCAACTTAGATGCAGACCCCTATACACACAGATATGAAAGTTTTCAAAATCAAATGAATAAGCAGAGTTCTCTGGTCCATAGATAGATATATGTGCCGCGTCTGCCATGGTAGAGCTACCGTAGACTCACGCATTGACACAGTCGGTGTTTGGTCTTTCCCCATGCAGTCCGATCCGGTAGGTGGATGTCTGCTCCAGTTTTAAGGACCAGTGGGTGGCATTTTCTTTGGATGCTTGGGTTCTGGGCATCATTGCCAGGCATTACATAATCAACCTTTGATCCTCTGCTGTGGCATTTTTTTTGACTTTGCTCTTTCCAAGGAAGAGGTGAAGAAGGCAGCATTGGCTAAGGCAGTAACTGCTCTGCTTTCAGAAGGCGTTATTGCTCTTGTGCCAGCGCTAGAATGCAAACTGGGACTTTACTCCGATCTATTCTTTGTTCGGAAGCTGAATGGCTCCTTCCGGCCAATACTGATTCTTTGTGCCTTAACCACTGGACTGTGGGTGTATCTTTTTTCAGATGGGATCTCTCCTATGATTCATGGCATGGAGGCCAAAACATTATTTGCCTCACTAATTGCCAGGGACGCATACCTTCATGTTCCTATTTGGGTAGGTCAGCACTCTCTCCGGTTCACAGCCGTCTCTGCTCACAGTGCCAGGCCCTGCCATTCAGTTTGGCCCCACATGTGTTCATGAAAATCATGAGTCTGCTGCGCATGAAAGTTATTGCGGTCATACCTTATTTAGATTATCTGCACGTGAAGGTCGTTTTGCTTCCCATTTACAGGTACACCTGTCTGAGTCCTTCAGGATCATGGCTAGATCCTGAATTATGAAGTCTCACCTGGTACCTTGTCAGCATCTGCTCTTCCTGGGGGTGGTCTTTGACACCTTTCTGCAGCGGGTGTTCCTGCTAGACTCCCAAGACCTAGGCCCACCAAGATTTAGTCAGGATGGTACATTAGGTACCTATCTTGCTGTGTATGAAGCTGTTGAGAAGGAGACAGTTCTTTAGCATTCCAGTGGGAGTTTCAACAGAGTTGGTCAGGGTGCACTTAGCTCAACTTCTTTTTCTGTCCACCGTTATTCGTCAGTCTCTTCTTTGGTGGCTGGTTTCTGATAATCTGCTCCAGGGACGATCCTTAGTCTCTCCGATTTTGGTCATTGTGACCAGTGACACAAGTCTCCTCTGTTGAGGTGCCGTGGTGTTACATCTTCGCCTCCAGGATGTTTGGTCATCAGTCAGCCCTGCCGATCAATGTGCTCGATCTCCAAGCCATCTACTTAGCTCTGTTGGGGTCCAGTCTGTCCTGGCCGGCCTGTGCAGATTCAGTCAGACAACGCCACAGCAGTGGTATATGTCAATCATCAGGGTGGTACCAAGAGCGTGGGTGCAGTGACGGAAGCAGCACACATTCTGTCCTGGGTGGCGCCTTTGTTCAAGCTGTGATTTAGTTCTCTGCGGTGTTCATATTGGTGCTGAAAAATTGGGAGGTGGACTTACTAAGCAGAACCATGTTTCTTCTGTTGGAGTGGTCACTCCATCTGTAGGTTATCTAGCAGTTGCTTTGGAGGTTTAATCTGGAGGTGGCCTCTCATGGCGAGAGTCATGGCCTCTCGTCACAACTTAAAGGTTCCCCGGTTTTGTATGATGTCCAAAGACCCGATAGCGTTCACAGTGTATGCCGTGACAGTTCCGTGGAACTTCCATCTGGCATATCTTTCCCCCTATTCACATGTTACCTTGGGTGGTCAACGGGTAATGGTGATTATAGTGGCTCCAGACTGGCCATGCAGGTCCTGGTATGCTGACTGTCTCAAACTAGCGATATGTCCCGAGTGGCATCTTCCACTATGGCTGCTGGACCTGCTCCTGCAGGGTCCGGCTCTGCATGAGGGCCTTCATCAGTTGGCTTTAATGGACTTGCTTTTGGAGGCCAAAGGGTTTCTCGGTCTGTTTGTATTGTGTTGCAGGTCCAGAAAATTGTTTCATTGCGCAGTTATCAAGGGTCTGGAAGCTCTTTGTCTTGGAAGTATGAACCCCACGCTGTCATACCACAAGTTTCGCCTTTGCTGTTGGGCTTTCCATCAGGGAGATTTAGATGCTGGTTTATGGCTGCATTCCTTCAAAGTGCAGCTTTCTGCTCTGTCACTTTATATCTAGCAGCGTCTGACACTGCTTCCTGAGGTTCGGACCTTTTTAGAGGGTGTGTTGCGGGTTCAACCTACGTTTTTCTCCAGAGGCTCAGCGGGATTTCAACCTGGTTTTCTTGGCTATCAAGCATAATCCATTTAAGCCTTTTAGATTCGGTGGACCTTAAGTTAGTTACATGGAAACTGGTTTTCCATATGGCCATTGCCTCTGCTTGTTGTGTTTCTGAGTTGGGTGCTTTGTCTTTCAGGCTGCCTCTTATATTCTGAGACAGTTGAGCGGTTCTCCCTACACACCCTATTTTCCAATCGAAAGTTGTCTTTGGCTTTCCACTTGAACCAGGGCATCTTCTTCCCTGTTTTTTTTTTCTCAGTCTGCAACTTCTCGGGACAATCTGGCTCTGTTGGATGTTATTCAGGCCTTGCAGCTCTACTTGGACAGGACTTACTCTGACCACCGCACAGATTCTATGCTTGTCCTTTATGATGTTCAAAAACATGTTTTTGCCTACTACAACGCAGATCACTTTACGTTGTATCATATCCGTCATCACCTGGACCTATTATAGTGCGGGTGACTGGCACCTGACAAGCGGTCTGTGTCTTCTACTAGGGCGGTGACGGCCTCCTGGGCAGCGCAGTATAGGGCTTCCGATGAGCAAGTCTGCCGGGCTGTGATTTGGTTCTCTGTACACACTTTGGCTCGTTTTCATGTTTTTGTCTTCGGCAATGCTCACTTTGGGCATACAGTTCTCCAGTCAGACAGGGGGATTTTTGGTTACTTATCGTTTAATACTGAGTATGCTGGGGGACACTGTATTCCCTCCCTCCCCATAGACGTGTGGCGTTTTGTTCTTCAGTCTTCTCCCTACTGTTGTTTTCTTGTTGTAACAGTTTCACTGGGTTACTGCATCTTACCAGGCTGTTTTGAATTTGTGTTGGCCTGTTGGGAGTTGCAGAGTGGAGGAGATGCTTAGAGAGTATTTTTAATATAAGTGACAGCAACTCACATGTTCTAGTGTCACCCAGCAAAGGATTCAATGGTAAGTAACCAAAATTCCCATATATTATATATTCTATTATATACACACATTTTAGTTTTCAATTGTACACTGTATGCACATAAACTGGATTTGAAAAGACAGAGTGGGGAATTCAATTGTGAGCGAAGGAAGGGAATTGCTGTTGCTGTGGCGCTTAAACACCGGCATGGTTGGCCTGATTCGCCAGAAGTGCTCGCTACCCTGTAGGGTAGCAAACACTATTGAGCGACCTCCTGCAGCCATAAAGTGCCGACAGGAAGAAATGTTCTATATGGTTAGAATGTATTAATAGTACCGCTAGTCCACCTTCAAATATTAGTGTGTTTATCATGTTTTTTTTTTTTTATATATATTTTTTTAAACAGTTATTTCTTTTGGACCACAATGAAATAACTTTGCTCAGTGTAGGGGTAAATAACATAGCCAGACCTATTTTACCCCAATTTTCATTGAAATGTATTTTACAATTGGCTAGAAATGTGTTTGTTTTTTTTATCTTTTTTTTTTTTTTTTTCTAATAGAATATCAAATGTGTACTTCAAAAAACGTATAATCTATATTTATCAGAGAAACACATTAAAGTGATTCTCTGTGTGACATATGGGACACTAACATTCAAGTATATGAACTGTTTCTATACCACAAATATTTTATCTGGCGTCCAAGTCTTAAATACTTGGTAGAAAATACAGAATACACAAAACAAAACGCTACAGTAAACCGTAACTCCAGAAGGAACTATGGTGAATTATTATTTTTTTTTCTTCTACGACTCGGTTTGGTCTTCCATAGAGCCATTATCTCTAGATTCAATGTAAATTGTATCTAATCATAATATGCAAGCCAGCTGCTATTAGATCCAGTTGACCACACACTGGTAGAGGGGACGTTATTGATTTTTACTGCCCTTCAGTAATCTGCATAACAGTTCGTTAATGTCATAGTTGGGATGCATACGGATTTCCCTATTTAATGTAGTAGTGATGTGTGCTCCGCATTAGACTCCTATGGAGTTGAGTCCACTGATGGTAAACTCTGGATAACATCTGTCCTCTGTATTGGCAAGTAAAGATGTGTTGCACTCTCCCTGACTCTCTGGTCTCTGTCAAGATTGACTCCATATTGGTGAATAGTCTAGTCTATATTTCAGAATTAAAATGTTTGATACCATACAGTAATCCTCTGTATATGGAATAAATCCTCAATTCAGTGCAGGGTCTGTTGTACTGATATAGTAACCGTTGTTAATGGAGTAAGGCTAGCTGATTTTACCTGTACTCTTTAGGTATTGCAAAACATTTTCGCCACGGCAGTCAAGAAGATGCTCATGAATTCCTTCGGTTTACAGTGGACGAAATGCAAAAATGCTGTCTAAACTCTTGTCCCAGGTAAGTTTGAGTTTCTTTTCAACACAGTGTGTGGCTTTTATTATCTTGCTAATGTAGCCCCTTATAACTAGTAAAAAGAGGATTTTGGTACTTACCGATAAATCCATTTCTCTGAATCCTCTAGGGGACACTGGAACATCATATACATTAGGGGTGTGAAGTCTTGCAACCGGAGGTGTGGCACAATCTAAATTAAAATATTGTCTGCACAGCCGGCTCCTCCCCCCCCTCACGCCCCCCATCCCTCAGTTTGGAAAATTTGACGGAGAGACTAGGACATGAGACTACAAAACCAATGGCGAGGAGCCTACCGTACAACAAAGTCAAACAGCAACCTAGCAGTCTGTTAACAGAAAACCAATGCTGTTTGCACGAACAGTTCAACAAGAACCTGTAACACAGCAGGTTGACAGCACCGAGGCGGGCGTCCAGTGTCCCCTAGAGGATTCAGAGAAATGGATTTATCGGTAAGTACCAAAATTCTCTTTTCTCTTTCATCCACTAGGGGACACTGGAACATCATATACATTAGGGGACGTCCCAAAGTTACTCCCAAGGGTGGGAGTGCTGTCAGTAGCCTGTAAAACCATACGTCCAAACTTCAAATCTTTGGACGCAAAAGTATCAAACTTGTAGAAGCTTGTGTCTGCAGACCACGTTGCCACTCTGTAATGTTGAGTGGCTGTCACCCATGAGGTGGCCACCGATCTCGCGGCATGGGCACCAGCCCGAAACGGAAACCATATACCACAGGATAATTACTGCATAGTGGTAATCCTAAGATATCTGGACAGCGTTTGTGTAGACGCAGACCAACTCCTCCTTGTACCATCAAAAAGAACAGTCTGTCCTATAGTCAGATGGACGACTTAACTTGCACGGATATCTGTACAGCTCGTACAACCTCCAAAGACACTGCCCCATCAAAAAGATGGCATCACCATTGGCTGGCCTACGGGAAAAAAAACCCCACAACCTATGGGAGAAAACTCTGCCCGTGTACGAAGTACTTCCCTATCGCCCTGGAGAAATAGAAAAGGGACACTTCCGCCACAAGGCTCCCAATCAGAGACCCATTTGGTCTATACTAAGGCAAGTAACAACAGGACTGTCCTGGAGAGAAAATTCGTCCTGCTCTCTACCAAAAGCTCAGAGGTCGTTGAATTGAAACATTCCCACCTGAAGGTGAGGCCCCCCCCGGCGCCATGGAGTGCTCGGAAAAAGAGGTATCCTCAGAACTTTTCTTAAAAAAATCTGAAAACCCCTGTAAGGATGCTAAGCACTGTCGAAAAAGGATGGAGAGGTGAAAATCTTAACTGTGAAGTAGCCTAACACAGGCCACCAAGTAAACCGGTCCGGAGAAAACGTAAAAGTCTAGACAGAGGGAATCCCCCCGGAAGCCAACTCGTAGTCCTGACCCCAGTCCATCTTCTGTAACAATGCAAGGTCGTGACCGGCTCCCGCTGTCTTTATAGGAATAGACGCTGTAAACTTTCTCTCTGAAAGACAGTCTCCACGGGTCTACCGCTAGCAGACCTCTGAAAACCGTGCACTAACTGCTGCTGAACCAGTGTGGTGGAATGACAAGTCGCCCACACCCCTTTCCGTTTGGTCCTCGTGAATACCCTGAGTATAAACTGAAATGATGGAAGCTTATAAACACTTCTGGAAGTGTCATGCTTCCACTTCTAGATACCATGTGCTGGCCACATACCTAGGTAGCTGATGGTTGTGTCGAGAGGCCAGTAGGCCTACAGGAGGTAGCCCCCCTCACCCTATCACCATCTCGATACCTGGATGCATATTCTGTCTACTGCGATACTGTTGCATTCGTGGAATGAACTATACTGAAAAAGAAGATGTTGTGCCTTCCTGCCCACAACAAGATCCTTGTGGCTACTTTTAGTGCCCTCCTTGTTCCTTCGTGATGGTTTACACATGCTGTCGTTGTGACATTGTCCGACTGCCTATTTAAGTGGTAACCCATCACTAGGTGTTTTTTTTTTTTTTTTGGCTAAACGAAGATGTATTGTATCTGCACTCAGCTCGAGACTGTCTATGGGAAGACTATTTTCTTGTGACGTCCATCCGTTCTGAAACTGATGTTACTCTGGGATGGCACTCCAACCTTCGAAACTGGTATCCGTTGTGAGGATCCCCCAATTCTAAAAACGAAATCTCTTCCCTGCTGCGAGATTCGTTAGTAACGACCCTCAATATGAGGGAAGTTTGTGAATGAAATCAACTTGTAAAATCGAAACCAATTGCGAACTTGCTCTCTTAGCAATGAGGATCACCTGGAAAGGTTTGTAGTGAAAAACTGCCGTACTGCAGAGTCTCCCGAGACGTTGTACCCCAGAGGTAGAGAACCCGTCTGTTTGTAGTACCTGATCCACCAGCCTCAGCATGTCCTGGATCTTGCTCTGCATTTGTACAGTCTCCAAGATGAAACCTGGAAATTGAACCCTTGGAATTGGCATTCGGGTGGATTCCTGGAAATTCCAATCCACCCACCTTTAGTGAGAAATTGATCAGGCGGCTTCCTTGAGCAGCTGTTTCTGGAAGATGGCTTATATCGGCAGAGCATCCTGATCTCGACCTCCACAGTTTCAAACTTGTGACCCTTATCACCCTTGGGTTGATTTCTCTGGAATAAGTAGGCCAGTAGAAAATGGGTCAACAAACCTTGAAAATTAATATCGGTATGACTGATATGGGCATGACAAAACAGTATACGAAGAGAACCCCTTACCTCCAGAGTAGGGATATTAATAATAATAATAATAGCGCAGGCCGTTGGATTACTTAATGTGGACAAACACTATACGTTTGGTCCCAGCAACTCTCTTTGTAGTAAACACCGAAACGTGGTTATCAATGCCTGCGCTTTTGAACGGAATGACAGCTTAGGTGTTGTTAATATCTTTCAGTAATAGAGGGAAACAACCCCGTTTTTGATACCAAATTCTCTACGCAAGTCTCGAATCCGGTCTCCCTAGAACCTCGTATCCAAGGTGCGTTGGTATATAGACCTGTTATTGGCTATTTTGAATAGTCGCACCATTCCGAATCGAGAACCAAACTAGTTCAATAATGGGCCAGAATAACAGCTACTGCCTATTGGTATATTCTATGACATTCGGTAGGCAGAAATCTTATGTCTGATAATTATTTGGCCAAAGGAGGCATAGCCCTTCATGGAAATTGCCTTCCAACTCGGTAATTTTAACCGTTTTACTGAAACAGCGATCTCTCAATTCCGTTTGAGATGGTCTTGGAACTAGAGGTTATATCTTCTTGTCACTGTCAACCTACACATGACCCCTGTTTTGCAGTGGGACTGTAATGAGTAAGGATGTCCCGTTTGCAGGTTAAGCCGAGGTGCGCTACCAACGTTATGGTATCCTTTCCCCTTCTGTGGGAACCAAATTTCTGTTGTCACAGAAAATCATTGAGAGACACAGCCGAGATCGGGATGGATGCCAACCTCCCTAACAGCCTGATAAGGATATGAGGCTAACCTTCGGCTATGCCCCGCTAGTCAAAGAAAAACTTAATTAGACAGCTGGAAGCATGGACTGATCGCCTCTAGTTAGTTACGCCTCTAACGGTTCGTACACCGTTAAGAGAGCCAGCACATCTTACCACTCGTACTCTAAGGCAGGTAAAAGGGTCTTACTGACGTGTTAGGACATCTTGTCACATATGTGCGGATGGAGGAAGTCTTAAGCCTGAAAACCTCCCCGTTTAGGATGGGCTCACAGCCCCTACTCAAGCAGTGAAATATATGTCAGAGTATTCCTTTCACAACCTTGATGGCTCACTGGCCTCCTGGTTGTATGCCCAGTCTTATCGCGCACACGAGGGCTGTAAAGCGTAGTGCTCATCTATGTAAGCCCCCAAAGTAATCTCTTGCAATTTATCTTTAGAGAAAACATACATACCAACTCCGCCCGACCTTCACCCATTAGCATAGGTGGCGAAGGGCCATAGAGCGATTTAGGAGCTCTGACGAGTATTCTCAAACAGTTAGAAATCTTCTGTCTAGTAAGAAATAAATAACAAATATAAATACTTATTTAACAATTCCCCACCAGCCCACCAACTGTTGACACAGATAGCGCTGAGTTGGGTGACATCGTCTGAAGCTCCCTCCCCCGCCGGACCTGTCAGCAGCGTCCGTTGGAGGCATTATGTACATATAATATATCATTTGATGGATGCCAAAGGTAACTGGAGTTACCGTGCTTAGTAGAAAAATCTTTGTTTGTGCATGTGAAGGTGACAATGCACCCCCGCAGAATACTTGTAGTGCATCTCATCTGTATAATAGGTAACGGAGTACCGTAATATATGACGGGAACAATTGTACACTGGATTCACTGAAAGAGAAAATTTGAAATAAAATAATAATTATTCTAAACAGCCTCATTGCAACCCCGCACATGTAACTGTGATTCAGTACTGAGATCGGGTTGATATCCAGAACGTTCCCTTTATTTTCACAGGATCTTTGAAGTAGAAGTCCATTGAAAATAAAACGCATAAACATGCTTGATTAAAAACTCCTAGAAAATCCTTTGCAGCAGAGACCTAACCTAAAAACTACCAGCAGAGGGAGTAGTAAACTATTTTCCTTATCCTGTAACTACTAGGTAGAGAAATCCCTCCCTCCAGTTCTGACTGGCTTAGAAAAATGGCTCCACTAAAGGGGGCGTTATTGTTGCTGAGAAGCAATCTTGGCGCCTCTGAATATATTAAAGATGGCTGCCATTAAAATTATGTGCTCACATCATTAAAACACTACCTCTACCTATATCCCCCACAATGTCCAGGCTGACCGCCCCACGCTCTGTTAAATACCCCGCCAGCTCCCCTTAACCCTCCGCTCCCAGAGCGGCCGGTGGAAGGGGTCCTTTTGCGGGCAGCTGCGCTCCCTAAGCGGGCGGCGGGGAGTGCACACTAGAGCGGCTGTTATAGGATCCCTATCGGGCGGTTATTCTATTAGCGGGTGGTTGTGCTTCTACTAGCGGGCGGCGGAAATGCTGTGCCCGCGCTCCCTAGAGCGGCCGCTGGGATCGAAGAGCAGCGCTACCAACGGCGGCAACTCCGGTACCCCTACTGATACGGCGTTGTGCCGGAGAGCGAGAGAGAGGACGGCATAGGTAAGCCAGGCTGGCTTTCCGGTTATTACATGTGTGCGGGCGGTCTGCCCGGCTCCCCTGCTCATGTCCTCGCGGTAGGCTGCGCTCTAATAGCGGGCGGCAGGAGACCCCTTGGAGAAGATTAGTCCTCTCCCTGACGTTGCTGCTGATCATGTCTGCGGAGGGAGGAGGGGGGTGGCGGGCGGGGGATGCTGTACTTGTAAGTCGGCTTCCTTGTGTGAGGAAACAGCGTCTTGTACTTCTATTACCCTATTGCAGGGAGCCACAGCCACCTTAACCCCAAACTACCTAAGTGTAGATGTCCCTCTAGGGGCTACTCACTGTCTCTGTGCTCCGGATTTTCTGTGAAGAGAGCAGTTGATCCCTTTAGCTGGGACCTTAGTCTCCCCCCAGTGATTCCTGCACCCTCCTTTTGTTAGGAGGGATAGGGTCTCTCAAAGTCAGTTCTGCCTGCACCCTCCTTTTATTAGGAGGGATTGGGTCTCTCAAAATAAGTTCTGCCTGCATCCTCCTTTTGTCAGGAGGGATCGGGCTATTTCTCATGCTAGAGAAGGAAAACAAAAAATAAATAAAATAAAATAAATATTTTGTGGAGCAAAAGCTCCTTTGTGCTTCCTCCAAGCACAATTTTTCAAACTGAAGGATGGGGGGCGTGAGGGGGGAGGAGCCGGCTGTGCAAGACTTCACACCCCTAATGTATATGATGTTCCAGTGTCCCCTAGTGGATGAAAGAGAAATTGGGTAGTGGTAATCTTGATCCAATGACATCACTAGTTTCAAGAGCATCATACTTGGGGAAACCTCCTTCCCCCCCCCCCCCCCCCCCCCCCTTTTGCTCCTGTGGCAGCTATTACAGTGGATGATTTACCAAAACCTGTCTCTAAGCATAGGTAGGTATGGCAGTGTTCTTAGGCGTTGGCAATGCATCATGTGATGCTGCAAGCAGGGGACAGGGCTAGCTACCCAGGGAAAAAAAAGTCTGCTACCTACAGTGGTATTCCAGTGCTTTAGTTTCAGGAGTTCATCTCCTGACAAACCTAGTGCAGGATACATGGTCATGAAAAGAGAAGAAGCTTTACGTAAAAGTATTAAAAATGAGAACCATGTGAAAATGGTTCTATCAAGTGTTAGGGAAGCAAGCCTGACTATTCTCAGAAAACAGACCAGTGGTGGCCTTCATTACTCACCCAGGGAGGCACCAGAAGCAAAGCTATGAAGATGGAAGCGGTAAAACCACTGTGTTGCCTGAACGATGCCTAAAGTCCCTCTTGGCTTTCCATGATGCCGGTAAGAAGAATGCAGTGGCTGAATATCTGAGCTAAAGACAACTTTTTACAGGGAAATGTCTACGTTACAAAGTTCTCCACTTTCTAAGTGAAAAAAAGTGCAATATGGCACCAAGCAAGAACTACCCAGATTTTTGTATTGACACAATGTTAGTGATAGGATTAGCAATCCCATTTATATATTGGTTAGCCTATGCGGGTTTTTTTTTTTTTGTTTGTTTTTTAGCTCGACAACTTCAAAATTGGCATGTGAATGAGTCGGGTCCTTAATGTCATGGAAATGGAACATAAATCCATCTAAACCTGGTCTAATCCACACTCAAAGAACTATTTATTTAATTATTTTTTTTTTAATTTTAGTTAGCTTTCTGGGTCTGCTGCTTCTTTTTCTCTTTCATCCATCTGGGGGACGCTGCGCCGTTACTTGTGGGTTAGAGGTGTGTGGTTGTGGAGTTTGGCACTGAACTATTAAAACCTAACTCCTCCCCCCTCTAACCCCTCCCATCTCCTTCCTGCCTAGCCAGCACCTCAGTCTTAGTTTTGTGCCTGTGGAGTACAGACACAGTTCTTTTCTTTCTCCTTAGATAGTGAGGTTTTTATTATTTTTGGACTTTTTCTGAAGTACCTAGTCCCTGTTTACAGGTGGCAGGTACTGCTGGAGTGGATTTAGTTAGATTTGTTCCACTCTGCGCTGCCGCTGGAGGCCACCACACTCCGGTCACTGGGGCCTTGTTCTACTCTACACAGGATGCGGCAGGGATAAGGTACACGGCCACAATCTGTCACTGACAGTATTGGGCTGTCCGCTCTATTACTATTTCTATATTTGTACTTTTATCACAGCCTCCCTGTACACTACTACCGCCCCTGCGCTCCCCCTCCCCCTTCCACCTCCTCTCCTCCAACACGGGCCTCGTTCCGGGGCTGGACAGTCAACTTTATTTGGGGGTTTACTGTCGGGGGGCTGTGGTAGTGTTACTGATCAGGGGCCAGGAGAGTGGTGTCGCGCTCCCCGGGGCTTACATGCAGTTGCCGTACAAGCCGCTCTGTATAGCGGTGCGCGGGAGAGACTGACTTCCGGTTAGTAGTCTCTCCCTGTAAGCAGCCGCGGCTATTACATAATTGTACAGGGACGACTTCCCGCCCTGCTCTGCGCGCTCCCCTCCAGCGTACAGAGGACTCTGGGCGCCATCTTCTCCTACTACTGACCAGGGGACGCTGTGCTACTCAGCACGGGGACTACAGCTATTCTCAGGGGAAGTTTCTATTAGAAGCAGCAGCATTTCTCACTTTGTCTTCTCAAATGGGGATCAGCTAACTGCAAGTATATTTGTGGGTTTTTGTTTCTCTAGCTATAGTGTGAGATAACAGTCATCCCCTTTGGTGTCACTAGCATTGTGGGTTCACTGCTAGGTCACTGTTATAGGGGATTTATAGTGCATTTATAGTCCTCTTAAAGATTGGTTTATTTTTCTTGTTCAAGGGAGGTTCCACAGATCAGTCTATACCTCCATGGGCTAAGAACATGGTAGATGCCATTTCTGAATTGCGTCAGTCTAGATCGGTGACCTAGTCCGGTCAGACTCGGGTGGTGCCTCTGTGGGCTCAGATTATGGGCAAGACAGATTATGGGCGGACGCGGATACCCTCTGTGCTTCATGCTCTGGTGCATCTGTGGTGGACCAACAGGGAGGTTCCGCGGATCAGACTGTCTTCTAGGGCCAGGAACATCCGGTGTGGACTCAAAATCTGGGCAGAGGTCTTGCTGATTTAACTCAATCCCTAAACAAGTTTGTAAACTCTGCCGGCAGTTCTTCTGCTAAAAAAAAAAAAAAAAAACGACAGGCGTTGCCCGCTGTAACTTTCTGGGGGAGGAGTTGGAGTCATTCCCGTTGGAGGATGGGGAAGTAGACCCAGAGTGGGACGAGGTTTCGGTCTGGGAAGATGATTTTTCTACTAGCTCAGGTGTTAGATTGCTGATAGACACCATCCTTCAGACTCTTAATAACAGGGATATTTTAAAGGAGCCCTGGCTTAAGCCGGATTCTCGTTTCCAAGCCCCTAAGAAATTAAAATTTCTTTATCCTTTTACAGAGGAGGATATGAGATTTTGGGAAACAGCCCCAAAGGTAGACGCTCCCATTTCACATTTAGCAGGAGCTACGGTTATTTCTTCTATACAGTCTGACGTTGAAAGATCCTACAGATAGGAAGATTGAAACAATGCCTAAATCTGTTTTCTTTATCACAATTCTAGCTGGCGCTTGGGTCCTGAAGGCCGCGGATGACTGACTAGCACAGGTCATATCTGGAATGCAGTCTGACGATCCATCGGACATTCAATTAGCAGAACAGATTTCGGAGGCTCTTACTTATGTGGGTAAGGCCTTGGTTGATTCTACAATCCCGTATTTCTGCCTTGACCGTGACAGCAAGACGGTCTCTTTGGGTTTGGAATGCCGATTTTTTTTACTCCAAACAGACCTTGTCGGCAGTACCCTTTTAAAGGTGAGTTCTCTTTGGGTCAGTATCAAAGAAGATTATTTCAGATGCTACAGGAGGGCAAGAGCCCTTTCTTCCAGTTGCTCCTCCGAAACCGAATACTACAAGGTTTCGGTCCTTTCGTATACAGGGCAAAGGTAGTTTCCATTCCTTTCGTGCTTTCTCCAGATACCCACGAAGAGAGGCATTCAGAGGTAGAAGTAAACCTGCCGACAAACCTACTGCATGACGGTTCAGGATCTCCGGAGGGATCAGTGACGGTTGGGGCTCGGTTACTCCAGTTCAAAGAAGTGTGGCTCCTGTCGAAACCAGATCGGTGGGTGACGGAGGTCATATCCAGAGGATATATGTTAGATCTCAAGGAACCAGTCCCATATTGTGTGTTCATCACTCCTCTTCCAAGCGGTCCCTCCAGACGTCGAGCTCTCCGTCATGCAACAGCCACTCTTTTACGAAATTAAGTAATTCTTCTAGTTCCCGCTCAGCAGAGAGGTCGGGGATTTTACTCGTGGCCAAACTGGACGGTTCATTTCAACCCAAAAGTTCAAGATGGAATCAATCCGCTCGATTATCGTCGCCATGGAACCAGGGTGATATTTGGCCTCATTAGACATAAGACGCTTATCTGCTTGTTTCTATTTGGACGGGTCATCAATCTCTTCTGAGATTCGCAGTCGGCCTTGACATTTTCAGTTTCAGGCTCCTCGGGTATTCACAAAGGTCATGGGCCATGTGGTGGCAGTTTTGCAGTGTCAGGGAGTCAACAGGACTCTATTTTTGGATGATCTGTTGATCAAGGCCCCGTCAGAGTTGATTCTTCACAAGAACTTGCGTTTCACAATAGAGACTCTACAGTCATTCGGATGAATAATAAATTGTCCGAAGTCGTCTTGCTTCCTTCCCAGAAAATGATGTTTCTGGGACTTTTATTCAACGCCAACAACCAGAAAGTGGTTCTTCCTCAGGACAAGATTCAGGACATACAGTCCAGAATTCGAGCATGGCTGCATTTACCGGTGGTTTCGGTTCTCCGATGCATGCAGGTGTTAGGCAAGATGGTGGCAACCTTCGAGGCAGTTCCATATGCAAAGTTTCATGCTCGACCCCTTCAGGCTCAGATTCTCAACTGTTGGACTCTGACAGGGCCTCATTTCGAATTACAGCTGGTCCGCTTGTCTATACAGAATCGTCAGTTGCGTCGCTGGTGGCTTCACCGTTCCAATTTGACCAAAGTAGTTCTGTTCACAATTTGGTCTTGGGTGATGGTCACTACAGACGCCAGCCTCAGAGGTTGGGGGGCGGTGTTTCAGACTCATCACTTTCCAGGGCTCTGGACCAGTCAAGAGTCAAAGTTGCAGATCAACATCTCACAGTTGAGGACAATCCGGTGGGCACTACTTCGGATTCAAACCATGGTTCAGGGTCATCCAGTGCGGATTCAGTCCGACAACGCCACGGCAGTGGCTTACAAAAACAAGCAAGGAGGCACTCGAGGCTGCTCCGCCATGAAAGAAGTTGCTCAGATTCTCACATGGGCGGAACATTGGGTTCCGGCCATATCCGCGATTCACATTCCAGGAATCGAGAACTGGGAAGCGGTTTCTTAAGCCGTCACACGGTGCTTCCGGGAGAGTGGGAGCTTCACCAGGAGGTGTTTCTGACTCTAGTAGCCCGGTGGGGTATGCCCGATGTAGATCGGATGGCGTCTCGCCTCAACAACAAACTTCCTATCTACGGGTCACGTACTCAGGACCCTCCAGCAGTTCTAATCGATGCACTGTCAGCGCCGTGGCACTTTCAACTGGGATATGTGTTTCCACCAATGCCATTGATTCCACGTCTGCTTCAACGCATTCAGAGAGAAGGTCTTCCTATCATTCTGGTGGCCCCAGATTGGCCATGCTGACAGTGGTACACTCTTCTGCGCAATACGGTCGCCGAGGAACCATTCCGACTCCCTCTGCGTCCAGATCTTCTGATTCAGGGACCATGTCAGCACCCAGGTTGGGTCGGCTGGCTTTGACGGCTTGGTTCTTGAATCCAACATTTTAAGGAAAAAGAGGTTTTTCTCGCTCTGATTGTGTAAACGATGATTTAGGCTAGAAAGCCGGTGACTTATGGAATTTACCACAGAGTGTAGCGTATTTACATTGATTGGCGTGAAAAGCGTGGTTTAACACCGGATTTGTTTAGAGTCCCTCGTCTGTTATCCTTCCTTCGGGAGGGTCTCAATAAGGGTCTGAGACTTTCTTCACTAAAGGGTCAAGTTTCTGCCTTGTCGGTTCTTTTTCAAAGCTATCATTCCAGAAGTTCAGACGTTCCTTCAGGGAGTTCTTCGGATTCAGCCAACTTTTGTTCCTCCGGTTCCTCTCTGGGAATTTAACTTAGTCTTTATGGCTCTTTCAGAAGTCTCCATTTGATCCTTTGGAATCTGTAGCATAGCGGTATCTAACGTTCAAAAGTTGTCTTCCTATTGGCAATTGCCTCCGCAAGACGAGTATCTCAATTGGCAGCTCTCTCCTTCTTTTTTTTTTTTTTTTTTTTGCAGACCACCCTTGTTGATGTTTCATGATGACCTGGTGGTTCTGCGAACAAAACCTTCCTTCTGAACGAAAGTTGTGTCAGCGTTTCATCTAAATCAGGACATTGTCCTTCCAGCGTTTACTCCTTCTCCTTCCGGGGAGGATTCCCATTTGGCTCTCTTAGATATGCTTAGGGCCTTACGGGTTTAATTATCTCGTACGGATCCTATCTGTCGTACGGATGCATTGTTGGTTTTTAATTGATGCGTCCAAACGAGATTGGCCGGCTTCCAAGAACACAGTGTCTTGTTGGGTGACTTCGGCCAACAAACAGTCTTCTGATGTTTCAGTTCCTGACTCAATTCCAGCTCATTCGAGTTGGAGCTTCTCGGGCAGCTCGCGGGGGTGCATCTATTGAGCAGCTGTGTAGGGCGAATACCTGGTCGTCTGTGCATACGTTTTTTAAAAGTTTTACCGTTTTCATACTTTCGGTTTGGAGACTGCCTCTGTTGGGCGTCAAATTTTACGGACGGCTATGCCGTCTACTTCTCCCTCCTCTCATTAGCTTGCTTTGGGAAATCCCACAAGTAACGGCGCAGCATCCCCCAGATGGATGAAAGAGAAATAGGGATTTTTGTTTACTTACCGTAAAATCTCTTTCTCTGATTCCATCTGGGGGATGCTGCGATCCCTCCCATATGTTTGTCTGGTTTAACCAGTTAATTTTTTTTCGGTCTATCTCCTTTGGATTGGCTAAACGTTAACTGAGGTGCTGGCTAGGCAGGAATGAGATGGGAGGGGTTAGATGGGGGAGGAGTTAGGTTTTAATAGTTCTGTGCCAAACTCCACAACCACACACCTCTAACCCACAAGTAACGGCGCAGCGTCCCCCAGGTGGAATCGGAGAGAGAGATTTTACGGTAAGTAAACAAATCTTTTTTTTTTTTTTTTAAGGAGTTCTTACTGTGTTTGGGCAACACAGTCCCAGTATCTCAGAGAGATATAAATTAATAAATAAGAGATATATATATATATATATATATATATCTCTATCTCTATATATCTCTATCTCTATATATCTCTATCTCTATCTCTATATATCTCTATCTCTATATATCTCTATCTCTATCTCTATATATCTCTATCTCTATCTCTATATATCTCTATCTCTATCTCTATATATCTCTATCTCTATCTCTATCGTTCCCAATGTTTACCCAAGGGGGTCAGACATAGGGAGACCAGCACACCACCGAGTAGAAAAATGAAAAAAACATTTAATGAGTGAATAGCATTATCAGGCCTTTTGAAAAAATTGCTTAGTACTCATCATAAATCACTGAGCAGTATTCATGGAATAGAGTACTAAGCAATTTTTTCAAAAGGCCTGATAATGCTATTCACTCATTAAATGTTTTTTTCATTTTTCTACTTGGTGGTGTGCTGGTCTCCTTATGTCTGACCCCCTTGGGTGTGCGCTTCACTTCTGGATGGATAGATATATATTATATTATATGATCCAGCAGTGTTTCCTCCCTCTACTCACCTGAGCGCTGCTTTCAAGGAACCCTGGGCACACCTGAATAAGAAATTTCTGGTGTCTCGCCACATTCTTTAACTTCTGTCCGGTACCGGAAGAGGAACAAAAGAAGTGGGAGACACCTCCTCCCGTCGATGCTCATGTGGCCAGATTGGTCAAGTCAACCACCCTGCTTATTCCTGATGTCACGTCTTTACGGGATCCAGCTGATAAAAAAAGTTGAACCAATTCCTCAAGACAATCTTTACTAATGCAGGTGCAGCTACCCATCCTGCCTCGGCCTGGATGTCTTTAGCCATCGGTAGTTGGGCAGATGCTCTAACTGATGGACTACAATCTGGGACACGACGCTCGGATTTAATCTCCATGGTGGACCATATCAGAGAAGCTAGCACTTACCTCGGGTACATTTGCTGCCAAAATCTCTGCGGTCTCTGTGGCGGCTAGACGTGCCTTGCGGCTTCGCTCGTGGAAAGCGGATAATGACTCTAAGAAACTTTTAGAATCTCTCCCCTTTACGGGTGACATCTTCTTTGGACCTGAATTGGATAAAATTGTGACTAGCCTGGCAACTGCAAAAACTGCTTTTCTGCCTTCGGCTCCAAAGTACAAGCAATCTTCCTTTGACCCTCAGGGCAAACCAAAGGGCCAGTCTTCCTCCCATGTACAGGGTTTCTCTTCTAAATCTACCAAACTGAAAGGTCGACAGTCCTGGGTTGGACGCCGTCAAACCCCTTAGCAACCCGACAAACCTTCAGCATGATGGGAGGGGTCCCCACCAGGACTCCATGGTGGGCGGTCGGCTTTTACTATTCGCGACATCTGCCTAACCTCCACGTCTGACTCTTGGGTGTCAGGCATAGTATCCAATGGGATACGCCCTCCTTTCTGGAGCGGCCACCTCATCAATTTTTTACCACCAGCTTGCCAGTGGATGTTGGCAAGGCCACCGCCCTTCAGTCTTCTATCAGATCCCTCCTGACGGCAGGGGTCATTGTTCCCGTTCCCTCTCCTCCAAAGAGGTACTGGTTTCTACTCAAATCTGTTCCTGGTAAAAAAGCCAGTCAGTTCTTTCAGACCCATTCTCAACCTGAAGAAGTTGAATCCTTTTTTTTTTTTTTTTTTTTTTTTTTTTCTTCTTCTTTGTGCCCAGGTTCAGGATGGAGTCTCTCCGGGCCATCGTGCAGGCGCTGGATCCGGAAGACATCATGGCCTCCTTGGATATTCAGAACTCCTGCCTCCACATCCCTGTTCGGCCGGACCATCAGTGGTTCTTGCGTTTCGCTTTTCGGAGCAACCACTATCGGTAACGGGCCCTGCCTTTCGGTCTCTACACAGCACCGAGAGTCTTTACCAAAGTCATGGCAGCCTAACTGCACTTACAGGGAATCTGGATTCTTCCATACCTGGATGACCTTCTCCTCGCTCAAACAATCTTACAACAGCATCTCAGGGTCACAATTGCGCTGTTGCAATCCCATGGCTGGGTAATCAAACAGGCGCAAGTCCAGCCTAACTCCATCCCAGTCCATGCTTCACTTAGGGGCTATCCTGGATACAAAAGTTCAGCGTGTTTTTCTACCCAGGAACAAGGTAATGGATATCCAGACGTTAATCAAGGCTTTCCTTAAACATCAGTGTTTCCCTTCATCTTTGCATGAGGGTCCTAGGCAAGATGGTCTCTTGTTTCGACATGGTGGAGTATGCCCAATTCCACTCCAGACCACTGCAACTGGAATTACTTTGACGCTGGAACAGGTCGCATCTCCATCTCGGATCCAGCCACATTTCACTGTACAGGGAAACTCGCCTGTCACTCCTGTGGTGGCTTCAGTCGTCCCACCTCACAATGGGCCACCCATTCCTGATCCAGGACTGGGTCATTCTGACCACGGCCACAGTTACGGGGCTGGGGAGCGGTCACAGGCAGCCACTCCTTCCAGAGTCGTTGGTCAGATCAAGAGGCGACTCTGTCCATCAATGTCCTCAATCTCCGAGCAATATACAGAGCTCTTTGCCAAGCAGGCCCTCTACTTCTCGGGAAGCCTGTCTGGATCCAGACAGACACAACGGCGGTCTCTTATGTCAACCATCAAGATTGCACCAGATGTCTGGTCGCCATGCAAGAGGTCGGTCACATCCTCCGTTGGGCAGAACGCTCCCTACCAGCTGTCTGTGATTTACATTCCCGGAATATAGAATTGGGAGGCGGACTTCCTGAGTCGACAAGATGTCCATTTTGGAGAATGGTCGCTTCACCCAGAGGTGTTCCACCTTCTAGTGACTCGCTGGGGTCGGCCGCACATAGATGGCCTCCCATCACAATCACAAACTTCCTCGGTACGGATCTTGAACTCGAGATCCAGGCGCATTTCTGGCCTTTCCCGTATACTCAGACGTCTCTAAAGCAGAGCGGGTCATAGCCATCCTCATCACCCTGGATTGGCCAAGATGGACTTTGTACACGGATCTTTGCAGCCTTTCCATTCAGCCTCCCTTTCGCCTGCCTCTTTGTCCGGGCCTCCTATCCCAGGGCCCTTGCCTTCACCCTGACCTGCACCGCCTGGCTTTGACGGGGTGGCTGTTGAGAGGTCGGTCTTAAGAGCTTGGGGGTTCTCGGACCCAGTCATCATCATTGGCCAGAAAACCGTCTTCGGCCCACATATATAATATTAGCGTCGCCATGCTTTTCAGTGGTTCTCAGATCGTCACTTCATTCCCTTGAGATATCGAGTGTCCAGGGTTTTGGCTTTTATTCAAGCCGGTTTGGACTTGGGATTTTGGCTCGCCTCCTTGAAAGTGCAGGTGTCTGCTTTTTCGGTTCTCTTTCAACGAAAGGTTGCCAATTCTTTAGCTATCCACACTTTTTCAAAATTGTCAAAGGCTTGAAATATATCTTTGCATGTAATGAGTCTATATAATATATTGGTTTCACCTTTTTACGTTGAATTATTGAAAGAAATTAACTTTTGCACGATATTCTAATTTTCTGAGTTTTACTTGTATTTCCGTACAGTTTATGGGGTATATTCAATTGAAGTCTGATCCATTCCGACATTCATTTGTCGGAATGGATCCGACCTGGGCTATTCAATGACATCTCAATTTGACTTTTTAAAAAAAGTTGAATTGAGAATGGGGGGGGGGGGGGGGCGCGGGCAGACAGGGGAGAGCAGCGTCTCTCTGCCTCTCCCGTCCCTCCGCTCCCAGTCCCTGCATCACAGCCGCCGCTGATTGCAGCGTCCACCCGGTTCCAGCAAGCGAGGTCTCGCTTGCTGGAGCCGGGTGGACGCTGCTGTGAGCGGCGGCTGTCCCCGCCGCGGCTCTTCCTGGCCCTGCCTCGGCTCTCCAGTCTCCGGCGCTGCTCTCCCCATCTCAGTTCGACTTTTCTTTTTCATCCACTAGGGGTCACTGGAGTACTCTTGGGATATGGACGGCTTAGCAGAAACAAAGGCACTGAATATTTAAATTTAGAACTCTCCACCCCTCCATATCCCAGAGTACCTCAGTGTACGACCTCAGTGTTTTTTCTGTGCTCAAAGCACTAACATCGGCTTGTGGGAGTTCCCACACTTTGTGGAAGATTTTATTAATTTTTCATTTTTACTTTTTTCAATAGCACATCCCTTCCCAGTTTCTGGAAAAACATGGGTCCGGGATAGTGCCGCTGCACGGGCAGCGCATGGTGTGTCGGTCCTCACAAAGAGCACCCTCACAGCCACAGGCAGCCCACTGCTCCTGCAACAGCTGGACGGAGCTTACACATAGAAGCCCCGTCGCAGCCATGACTGGAGAGCTGGACGGAGCTTACACATAGAAGCCCCGTCGCAGCCATGATCGGAAGATACAGAGCAAGGTAGGCTGGGGAACGGGGTGGTCAGCGCAGGCTGCCGCCCCGCTATGTGGGTCAGTTTTGTTATGCCGCTCCCGCCGCTCATACATCCGCCCGCCACAGCGCCCAGCCGCTACGTCTGGCAGCCCCAGCCGCTCCATACGAAAGCGCTAAGAGGGTGACAACCGGGCCGCCGCTCCGTCCGGCCGCCCAGCACCATCCACCCGCAGACGCTCCGTCAGTTGCCAGCGCTAAGAGGGTGACAACCGGCCCGCCGCTCCGTCCGGCCGCCCAGCACCGTCCACCCGCAGACGCTCTGTCAGTTGCCAGCGCTAAGAGGCAACCGGGCCGCTCCTGGCGACCTCCGCTGCTCTGCAAGAAGGCCTCCCTGCAAGTCTTCCCGGGCTTCCCGCTGAGACACAGCGTTACAGGGAGTACGGGGGGAAGGGGGGCGGTGGAATCTGGCGGATTACAGCGGCAAGGGTATGTAAAATACCTATATGAACAGCAGCCACAGTTTATGTATATGGAGCTATATATATGTGACATGTATTCACTGTATAATAGGCTATTGAGCCTATATTAATGACGGTGATTATCACTGTAAATAGGCTATTGAGCTTATATTAACAATGGAGGCATGTATTGTAACCTGTCCTGTGAGTTTCACTGTATAATAGGCTATTGAGCCTATATTAATGTCTGTGATTATCACTGTATAATAGGCTATTGAGCCTATATTAATGTCTGTGATTATCACTGTATAATAGGCTATTGAGCCTATATATATATTTATTCATAGAGCATGTGTTGTACCCTGCCTGTGATTATCACTGTATAATAGGCTATATTAACACTGAAACAATTGTAACTTGTTCTGTGATTATCAGGGTCAGCATGGCAAAGGGGCCATTTTAACCATGCTTCCTGTTGTTTTCCAGTTTGTAATTCCGGAACATTCCTGCCCTACATCTCTAAGCCATCAGAGGCGCAGGGGTGTTAGTGGGAATTTTGGTTCGGGTTTCACATAGGCTGCCCATGTGAACTGCTTTTCAGCCATAAATAGATATATATGACACACCTTCAGATAATAACTTTACTAAGTCGTGCAAGTGTCTGTCCGTTGCCTATTGTGTTGTCTGTCTGCATAGGGAGTAAGGCTCCAGCGCAGACTAAAAATACTTTTAAACAATGTCTAGACATAAATCTACCACATGTTCACTATGTTTTGTAGGTTCAGGATCCCAGATCCTATGTTAAGCATTGGCAATTCAAATTAAACTCCGCTCGACAGGAGCGGTAACATCGGAGTCTCGGAAGTTACTCCGCCAGCTCTAACGAAGGACAGTCTTTCCAAAGGTCCAATTTCCCTTTGGGTACCAGGGTGTTTATTTAACTGGTCTTATAATTTAATGCAGTCGGACGATTCTATGTCAAATCTCACAGCGATAACTACGAGTGAGAAGGGTACATTAGACCAGCACTCAGATAGTGCGGGATTTTGACAACCATGCATTGCTAATAACCAGTGAGTCAATGTCTCAATTTTTACAGAGACTAAGTAGACTCTAACAACTATTTAACCGTTTCCACATCTAAATGGGACAATCCGCCATTGGTGAATTCGTCTGTCAAACATTATAAAGACCCAAGATACATTTGGGTCACTAGACTCTCTATGTATGGAAACAATGACGATCATTGTTAATGAGAAGCTGCAGAGTATATCTGTAAAGCTTCTGCTAACGCCTGTTACCTCGATTCTCACTTTTCATCGTCTCTAGTTTCAGCACGACAAGGCCAGAAGTTGTTTGGTCCTAAATTTGATATTCAGGCCATTGCCGCCTCCAGTATCAAAACGGAAATACTTTGGTCCGGCGTTTAATCCCTTTAGACTTCAGTCTTTTCAAGGCTGTGGTACAAAAACAGTCACGCCTTGTAACGACAGGACGCTAAAGTCAACAAGCCAGTGGCTTGACGGCCTCTTAGGCCATCTCCATTTTCCAATTGTGGAAGCGCGTCTTTACACGTTACATTGGCCGGGTTTCCAGACATCAACTCATGGATGTATCCGCTATTTACAGATTAAAAGACAAGACTGCCTCTGTCGGACGAAATTAGGCGTTTTGGCAGGTTGCCATTCAGTCTCTGCTGGTTTCAGCTGTTTTTATTTCCAGGCCTGGTACACCAACAGAGTCAGGGTTACTTATTCCCCTCTGTTTGGGGTAACGAAGCCGGAGGGCTCCGTCGCAGTCTCAATCAGCAAGTCACTTACTGCAGTTTGAAAATGGATTTTCTGCGGTTAGTATTTGCATATTGGGAGCCACAAAATTGCATAATTGCGCTTGATCTTCACAATGCGTATTTACCCATTCCAGTTTGGTCACCGCATCACAGGTTCTAGCGTTTTGCAATACGCCACAACCATTAACCATTTCAGGTTCTACCGTTTGGCCTCTTGTCAACGCCTCGGGTATTCACCAAAGTGATGTTGGTGATGATAGCTCATCTCAGAGCCCTGGCAGTGACAATCGTTCCATACTTAGACGATCTGCTCATAAGAACTCTGTCTCAACAGAGGTTCCTCTTACTTGCGCTACTAACGTACACCACGGTGGCAGGCTCAAGTTCAAAAACAATCGCATCTAATTCCGTCTGAACGACTTCAATTCCTAGGTATGATTATAAATACGGTAAATCAAAGAGATTTACCTACTACACCAGAAAGAACACATTATACCATCTAGTACAATTAGTGCAAAAGCCACGCACACTAGCGGTACATTGGTGTATTCGCCTATTGGGAACAATGATGTGTTTTCGAAGCGCTTTAGTTTGCCGGGTTTCACTCGCGTTTCCCACAGGGCGGCGAGGGTGTCTATACTCTGGACGACAGTCTCAGAGGTTGAGGAGTGGTAGTTAAAAAACAGGGGTTCTAAAACGGATCACGACAGATTGCGGTCTATAAATGTCCGCGAACTCCGTGCAATTTACAATGCACTACATGCTTCGTTTTCAGTCTGTCCAAGTGCAGTCAGACAAAGCAACGGGAGTTGCATATACAACAACCAGAGAGGATAGCTCGAATCCTCAATTGGCCAGAACACCATAAGGTGATGATGTCGATCATTCCGGGAGTGGACATCGGTTAGACAGATGATCTCACCCGTCGGGATTTTCATCCAGAAAACTGGGCATGAAATCCAGAGGTGTTTCACATGTGGATCCACAGGTGGGGTTACCCTCAGGTGTACATGATGGCATCTCGCCACAATTACAAACGCTCAGTATGTGTACAGAACGACAGATCACAAGGGCAGTGGCGGTGGAGGCTCTCACATTCGCGTGGTTGTACAGCCTCGTGTATCTGGCTCCACCGTTTTCCGCTGCTCTCTCCGTTGCTAAAACGGATCATAAGACAGTTCGTCACAGTCATACTAGTGATATCTCATGGGTTTCGGAGAGCTTGCTTCTCGAATCTCCAAGGAATACTCGCACACGATCTTTGCGCGCTCATAATACGTCCAACCTGTTACAACAGGGACCGTTCATTTACCCCTATTTACCTATGTACCGTGGCTGCGGTTGACGGGGTGGTGGTTCAGACCGCCCTCTTAAGAAAAGACATAGGGCATTACAGTATCGGTTATACCAACCATGTTACGAGCTAGGAAGCCGCTTACGGCAGCTCATTATTACAAAATTTGGTGCGTCTATATAGGTGGGTGTGAAGCTCGGAAGTTTCCGACATCATCTTTCAAGTTACCCGTATTCTGGTATTTTACAGACTGGGTGGGATGGAGAACTGCGTTTATCTACACTAAGGGTGCAGGTATCTGTATGGTCAATTTATTTTCAAAGACGTTTGACTCTATTGCGTCAGTACACACTTTTTTACAAGGTGTCATCAGAGTGCAGCCTCCATTTATCCCACCTACAGGGCCATGCGACTTGAAGCTGGGTTCAGTTGTCTTACAGTTTTCATATTTTGAACCCTACAACAAATGGGGATTAAGTTTCTCACTTGGAAAACGGTTTTTCTTCTAGCCTTAGCTTCGGCAAGGGTTTTGTTTTCACATTTGGGTGCCTTGTATTCCAAGCCACCGTATTTGGGTTTCCTCATGACAGAGCGGAACTTCGGACGAATTCCGATGTCTTATTTTTCACATCAATAAACCAATAGTGTTTCCTGTGTTGACAGCACATTCTATAATTCTGAATGTGGTACGCGCATTACGCGTTTATATGTCCCGAACGTCTACAGTTCGTAATACGGATACGTTGTTTGTTCTCTATGATGCTGCCAACTGGGGTTAGCCAGTTTCTCAGCAGACATTATCCAGTTGGATAAAACTGACTACAAGTCAGGCTTACCTTAAGGCTAAGTTACAGTCGCCTAGGTCAGTAATAGCTCATCCCACAGGTTCTGTGGGAATGTCATGACCAGCTGGTCGTGGAGCTTCTACGACGCGGCTACATAGTCTTCAGTGCACACGTTTGTGCGCGTTTACACGTTTTGAAACGTTTGCGGCATCAGCATCTAGCTTTGGCCGCCTACTGTTACAGGTGTCAAACAGCTCTCCCGCCCACGAGGGAAGCTTTGGTACGTCCCAAGAGTACTCCAGTGACCCCTAGTGGATGAAAAAGAAAATAGGATTTTGGTACTTACCAGGTAAATCCTTTTCTTTGAATCCATAGGGGGCACTGGACGCCCACCCAGAGCAGTTTTACCTGGGTTGTATTAAGCTCAGAGGAGCTTATGGTAACACATTTTCACCGATTGGTTTAAGTTATAAAGGTCTATCGGTTATGGTGTCAACTGTTTAGTTGACAGTAACGTTATGTGTCAACTTTGTTGTTGTCCGTTATGTTATAGGAATTCTCCATTGTCAACCTCTCTATAGTTCCTGTTCGCTCAGTAAAAAACACTGAGGTCGTACACTGAGGTACTCTGGGATATGGAGGGGTGGAGAGTTCTAAATTTAAATATTCAGTGCCTTTGTTTCTGCTAAGCCGTCCATATCCCAAGAGTACTCCAGTGCCCCCTATGGATTCAAAGAAAAGGATTTACCTGGTAAGTACCAAAATCCTATTTTTTTTAAAGCCGAATTGAGATTGGCGAAAAGGGGGCCAAAACCTGTCTGTTTTGGCCCCGTTTTCGACACAAACACGTGGATCGGCAGTTATTCCGCCGATCCACGTGCTTTTCGACAAGTCGAATTCCTCGACTTGTCAAATTTGGGGTTTGATTGAATAGGTTGGAACCCCCTCCGACCTAAAGTTGAAAACTGCCGTCTTTTCGACAATTGAATATACCCCTAAAGATCAATACCACGGTTAAGGTATTAAATTCACACAGAAATCTTCTATAGTCTTGTGAAGTTTGTACTTGAGTAGGAAGAAAAACCTTTAACTGCATAGGTTTCTGCTGCTTTTATATGCCAGGTTTTTTAAGCGACGGAGTTTTTGTAGCAATAGGGCTTTGCTTACTGATAAGACACTGATTTCTGATCCACCCATATCCAGTAAACATTGAGGCTAAAGCTTAATTGGTGGGTGCTCTAGGCTACTATTGGATTGAATGGTTATGAAGGCTGCAAGTCAAATGCAACCGTTCCACCAAGTCTCTAAATGGGTAAAAAAAAGATGATCACCTAGTTAAAAAGGCCCTTGCAAAACAAGTGGGGTATTTGGGGTGGGTGACCTAAATAGCAATTTGTGCATCATGCAGTTGGGTCTCACCTCCATGGGGTTACATTTTCAAGACCAGTGGGGTACAGACAAATTTATTTTTGAACCTAGTCAAAAGGTCTAGAAGAGAGAAGAGTTTGAGCTGCTGCACTTTAGAGAGGTGTAATAAGTTGCTTTCTAAATTTCTGAGAAGCTGTCCGTTTACTCCTACTTGTAAGTGTTCCGTGTGATGTATCTTTGTAACTGTGCTCTGGCAGCAGTCTGACTGTCTGTTGCACATGGGTAGACAGTTATTTTGCCTCTTTCTATGATCCCTATTACACTGCTCAAAAAAATAAAGGGAACACTAAAATAACACATCCTAGATCTGAATGAATGAAATATTCTTATTAAATACTTTGTTCTTTACATAGTTGAATGTGCTGACAACAAAATCGCACAAAAATTATCAATGGAAATCAAATCTATTAACCCATGGAGGTCTGGATTTGGAGTCACCCTCAAAATTAAAGTGGAAAAACACAGTACAGGCTGATCCAACTTTGATGTAATGTCCTTTAAAACAAGTCAAAATGAGGCTCAGTAGTGTCTGTGGCCTCCTCGTGCCTGTATGACCTCCCTACAACCCACACAAGTGGCTCAGGTAGTGCAGCTCATCCAGGATGGCACATCAATGCGAGCTGTGGCAAGAAGGTTTGCTGCGCCTGTCAGCGTAGTGTCCAGAGCATGGAGGCGCTACCAGGAGACAGGCCAGTACATCAGGAGACGTGGAGGAGGCCGTAAAAGGGAAACAACCTAGCAGCAGGACCGCTGCCTCTGCCTTTGTGCAAGGAGGAACAGGAGGAGCACTTCCAGAGTTCCAACATTTTGTTGTCAGCACATTCAACTATGTAAAGAACAAAGTATTTATTTTAATAAGAATATTTCATTTATTCAGATCTAGGATGTGTTATTTTAGTGTTCCCTTTATTTTTTTGAGCAGTGTATATAGGTCGCAAAGGTAAACCAGCAGCTGTGAACTGGGTATTTGGTCTCTGAAGCTTTTTAGGTTTTTTTATTTTAAATAAAGGTGTTATTGTAATTGTATAAGTTCTAACCTAAGTGTTTGTTTCAGCTTGGACATGTGCGCACAAACAACTTTTATACATCAAATATTTGGAGGTTGTCTGCGTTCTCGAGGTAAGTGTAAATATTGCTTATAATAATGCATGGGGCTCTCGGTAATGAGAGGATTTTGGTACTTACCGATAAATCCATTTCTCTGAATCCTCTAGGGGACACTGGAGTCCTATACAGTAGGGGTGTGAAGCCTTGAACCGGAGGTGTGGCACAATCTAAAATTAGCATTGTCTGCACAGCCGGCTCCTCCCCCTTCACATCCCTCCTCCCTCAGTTTGAAAAATTTGACTGAGAGAATAGGACATGACACTATAGCACATGGCGAGGAACCGAACCGTACAACATATCAAACAGCGCCCAAGAACTCTTGACCGAATAAGGAACACCGTTTATACGAACTGTTTAAAACAAGAACTTAGAACACAGCAGGTTGACAGCACCGAGGCGGGCGTCCAGTGTCCCCTAGAGAATTCAGAGAAATGGATTTATCGGTAAGTACCAAAATCCTCCTCTTCTTTCATCCACTAGGGGACACTGGAGTCCTATACAGTCCCAAAGTTTACCCCCAGGGAGGGAGTGCTGTCTGTGTCCTACAAAACTAAATGTCCGAACTTAGATTCTCCGGACGCAAAAGTATCAAACTTTTAAAATTTCGCGAACATGTGGGCTGAAGACCACGTCGCCGCTCTGCAAAGTTGAGTAGTGGAAGCACCCCTGGCAGCCGCCCACGAGGCACCGACTGAACGGGTAGTATGAGCACCCGTCTGAACCAGAACCTGTTTGCCACAGGAAATATAAGCTTGCCGAATGGCAAGTCTGATCCATCTAGCCAAAGACTGTTTTGAAGCTGGCCAACCCTTCTTTGGCCCATCATAAAGAACAAACAAATGGTCCGACTTTCTGAAGGACGACATAACCTGTACGTACACCCGTAAGGCTCGGACAACATCCAAGGCCACGTCCTCATCTGAGAGACCCTGGAAAGATGGAACCACTATTTGCTGGTTTACATGAAACCCTGAAACTACCTTCGGAAGGAAGTCCGCTCTTGTACGGAGTTCTGCCCTATCCTCATGAAAAATTAAGAAATGACTCTTACAGGATAAGGCTCCCAACTCAGAAACCCGCCTAGCTGAAGCCAAGGCAAGCAATAACGTGACCTTCCAAGAGAGATTTCAGGCCTGTTCTTGTCAACGGCTCAAACGTCGGCGACTTCAAATATTCTAACACCAAATTTAAGTCCCATGGTGCCGTGGGAGGACAAAAAGGGGGTTGAATCCTCAGAACCCCTTGTAAAAAGGTTTTAATCTCTGGCAAGGATGCTAGCCGCTGTTGAAAAAGGATGGAGAGAGCCGAAATTTGAACCTTCAGAGAACCCAGTCTGAGTCCTCCCTCTAGACCGGCCTGAAGGAAAAGTACCAGTCGAGATAAGTGAAAGTTCGTCGAATTCCATCCCCGTTTCTGACACCAAGCCATGTACCGTCTCCAAATCCTGTAGTAGTGCCTGGCTGTGACCGGCTTCCTAGCGGCAATCATTGTAGGAATGGCCGTTCTTGGAATCCCTCTGTTTCTTAAGATCCGGGTTTCAATAGCCACGCCGTCAAACACAGCCTGTTCAGGTCGGGGTGTAGAAACGGTCCCTGAGATAGCAGGTCCTCTGAGGTAACCTCAAGGATCTTCCGCAAGTAACCCCCGCAGGTCGGTGTACCAACTCCTGCGGGGCCAATCTGGTGCGATTAGAATCGCCCACACTCGTTCCCGCTTCACCCTTTTCAGAACCCTGGGTATGAGTGGGAATGGTGGAAATATGTATACCCTCCTGTAACGCCAAGGAAGCGTTAATGCGTCCACTCCTTCTGCTGCTGGATCTCGAGTCCTTGCCACATATCTGGGCAGCTGATGGTTTTCCCGAGACTCCATTAGGTCCACCTGAGGCCGACCCCATCGTCTCACCACCATGTCGAAAATCCGTGGATGTAGGCACCACTCTCCCGGATGCATGTCCTGGCGACTTGGGTAATCTGCTTCCCAGTTTTCCACACCTGGAATGAACACTGCCGAGAGGATGATGTTTCGTCTTTCTGCCCACAACAAGATCTTTGTGGCTTCCTTTAACGTCCATCCTGCTTTTTGTCCCTCCTTGACGGTTTATGTAAGCCGTCGTCGTGACATTGTCCGACTGAATCCTGATGTGTTGATTCATGACTATGTCTTCTGCCAAGCGAAGCGCATTGTAAACTGCTCTCAGTTCGAGGATATTTATGGGTAGTCTGCTCTCCTGTAACGTCCACCGTCCTTGAAACTGATGGTACTCTAGGACGGCTCCCCAACCTCTGAGACTGGCGTCCGTTGTCAGAATCCTCCAATCCCAAATGCCGAATTTCTTGCCGGCTGCAAGGTTCTTGTGTAACGACCACCATATCAAGGAGACTCGTACATGCGGTTGTAGTCTGATTCTCCGGTGGAGAAGCCAGTGCGAGCCTGCTCCCTGAGCAATGAGGTTTATTTGGAATGGTCTGGAATGAAGTCTGCCGTACTGGAGAGCTTCGAACGACGGCACCATCTTCCCGAGAAGTTGCACACAGAGGTGCAGAGAAACAGTTTGCGTCCTCAGTACCTGAGCCACTAATCTCTGTAGGTCCTGGACCTTGTTCTCTGGCAGGAACACGCGTAATAGTACCGTGTCCAAGATGAGACCGAGGAATTGAATCCGTTGAGTCGGTATGAGGTTGGACTTTTGGAAATTGATGATCCATCCATGTTGAATTAGAAATTGATGGGATGTCTGAACATCCCTGAGCAGTCGATCTTGAGATGGTGCTTTGATCAGTTAATCGTCCAGATAAGGTATAATCGTGACCCCCAACAGTCTCAGTCCTGCAACCATGATTGCCATGATCTTTGTGAAGATTCTTGGGGCTGATGATAGACCGAACGGCAAGGCCCGGAATTGGTATTGATCCGCCAGCAGTGCGAACCTTAAGTAAGCCTGATGAGGAGTCCAGATTTGAATATGCAGATATGCATCTTTTATGTCCATGGATACCATGAACTCGCCCTGTTCTAGGCCTGCAATGACCGATTGGATTGATTCCATCTTGAATTTGTAGACCCTTAAGAACTGGTTGAAAACTTTTAAATTGAGTATTGGTCTGACCGTCCCGTCTGGCTTTGGCACGACAAAAAGATTGGAATATAACCCCGTTCCTCTCTGAGAAGCGGGAACCGGAATAATGACCTCTGCCTGTAGCAACTTTTGAATTGCTGCCCGTAGTGCCCTTGCTTTGTGAGGGCACTGAGGCAGTCCTGTCGTAAAAAACTGACTGTGAGGCCTCTGTTGAAATTCCAGTTTGTATTCCTGAGAGATTAAGCTGTTCACCCAAAGTTCTGGTGAGGTCTTGGCCCAGATGTCCTGAAAACCTTCCAGTCGGCCGCCCACCAAGGGGGACCCCAGGTGAGCTGGGAGGCTGTCATGCCACGGTCTTGTCAGTAGGTTTATCCTGCTTTCTGGTTGCTGCCAGTGAGCGGCCTCTGCCTCCACGTGCGTGTGTACCGAAACCCCTTCCTCAGGCTCGAAAGGACGGTGATCGAAATGAAGTAAACGCAGGTCCCGAATAACCTCTCCTAGTCTGTGCAGTGGTTCTCGTATAAGGAGTAGGCAGAAAAGTGGACTTCCCCGCTGTAGCCTGCGAAATCCACTTGTCTAATTCTGGTCCGAACAGCATTTCCCCCCCAAAGGGGATGGATTCTACTGCCTTTTTGGTCTCAGAGTCTCCCTGCCATTCTCTGAGCCATAAAATCCGTCTAGCCGATATGGCCGATGCAGATATGCGCGATGCTATTCTGCTAATATCCTTAGAAGCTTGGCATAAGTACGATGCAGATTCCCGAATATGTTCCGCCAGTTGGGTAATCTCTTCTAAGCTATTTTCCTCCTCAATAGCTTGTACAATACGGCCGAACCATGCACCCATGGCCTTGTTGACCCAAGCACAGACGATCGCAGGTCTCTGCTCTGCACCAGCTGCCACAAAAATTGACTTTAACGCAGTGTCAACCTTACGGTCTGACGCACCCTTTAGAGTAGTTACGTTAGGAATTGGTAAAATTGTCTTTTTTGACAACCTTCCTAGTGAAGCATCCACTACCGGCGGAGTCTCCCTCTTGTCCATTACATCCTTAGGTAGGGGATAAGTTACCTGAAACCGTTTCGGAAAGTGAAACAGTTTGTCAGGCTGTTTCCAAGCTTCCTCTATCTGAGATTGGAGGGATTTGGGAATGGGAAACACTGCTGAACGCGGCTTCTGGGATTCGAACAAATCGAAATCCTCCGGCTCCCGTATTTCCTCGTCTTTAAAGCTTAGGATCTTCTTTACTGCGTCAATTAATGAGTCTAGACCTGAGATTGCCGAGTCCTCTTCTGGAAAGTCGGCGTCTAGGTTAGGTTCAATTAACTCGCCTTCCTCTGTATCAAGAAGAAAACCCTCTTCCTCTTCTGATTCTGGTATCATAGGGAGAGTTCTTTTTAACAGCCTTGCGCACACTTGTTTCTGCGTGTGCGGGCGGTGTTAACTTGATGAGGAATTCCTCCATCGTCTTGGAGAATCCCGCCGCCCATTCTGATTGTTGCTTGCGCGATTCTGCCATCTCCATGGAGATTCTATTAGCAAGGTTGTCTTCCCATGCCTTAGCCAGAGCACTGCTCCAAGGTGGGGCGTCTTTGTCTAAGCAGGAGTCGCACACCCCGGAGCTGCCAACCCGCGTGCTCTTCTTGTTACATTTCGTACAAACATAACAGGTCTTGGAGGTCTTGGTTGCCTTAGACATGTTGTTTTGAAAACCCTGTACCGCGCTTTCACCCTTTTAAACTAGGAAGAGAGACTGGGTGATGATGGAAGCGAAGGTATTGGATCCGGCTGGAATTACCTGTCCTTTTCGTATATAAAAAGGAGCAGGCCAATATCTTTACTTAATTAAAAATAAAAAATAAAAAAATAAAACACCAGCCGACTCGCAATCCTCACACCCCAACTGTAAAGCTGCGATGTTAGAGTTGGTATTCGCTTCCGTGAATTTTCTGCAGGATCTTTGAAACAGAAGTCCCTTGAAAATATAAATTGTAAAGTTTGATTACTTTTCAGGAGATCCTCATATACTGTAAATATATTTTACACCAGCAGAGGGAGCTGTTACCCCACGATCCCACTGCTCCATTATACTATGCAGGTAGTGCAGCAGAGAGAGCGAATTCTTTAATAAGTAACCTTCTGCTATTTACTTTACTGGGGGGAGGGGGAGGACCCATCCCTTATCACATTCTGGCGCCATACTTATTATATATGGCCCTCACTAAATGTGTAATATAATATGGTCTGTCCCATATATATTTCTATTACATCTAGTTTGTTTTTAATTTTGCACTTGCTGCCTTGTTTGTTTGGTCCCCTCCTGCTGCCCGCTGGCTGGCGCGCGCCGAGTTGCTATCGGCGCCTGTGCTTTTCCCTCTACTATATGGCGCGCTCCGGACCCGCTGGCCGGCGCGCGCCTGGACAGTCCCGTAGCGGCGTCTGTGCTCCGCTTCGGCTGGCGCTGGCCGGCGCGCGTCTGCTGTGTAGCGCGCCTCTCTGCCGTCGCTCCTTGCTCACAGGGAGGAAGGGCTGAGTCCCGCGCCGCACTCTGTCCCGCGCCCGCCGCTGTAGTCTGCAAGAATGGAGTTTATTAAGGAGGCAGCAGTGATATGAAATAAGGAATCCAAGAAAAGAAAAAAAAAAAATTTACAGGAGTAACCTAGTCTAAGCTATTTTTTCCTTCACCAGTACTCACTGTTAGAAGGCTGGAGGATCTCCTGTGGAGAGAGGCAGGTCCCTTCAATAGGGATCTTTGTCTCTCCAATAGATATGTGGCTTTGTCTCCCTTTTATTAGGTGGACGCAACACACTTCGTTAGATTTTAGTCAGGAGCTCGGTGCTCCCACGTGCTGTTACCTCCAGCACAATTTTTCAAACTGAGGGAGGAGGGATGTGAAGGGGGAGGAGCCGGCTGTGCAGACAATGCTGATTTTAGATTGTGCCACACCTCCGGTTCAAGGCTTCACACCCCTACTGTATAGGACTCCAGTGTCCCCTAGTGGATGAAAGAGAAATAAAGATAGTGACAAGTTACTTTTTGATATTTTTATTTACTTATTCATTGATGCACCTATACCAGTGACAAGTAAATTACTGCACTTCGGGGGTCATCTTAACTTTTTAAAGGGCAACTTATTACACTTAGTGGTAATCTCTATCTGCAGCCTTTTTAAACAGGTATTTCATGTGACAAGAAGGCAGGAACGAGCTGTGGGCTGTAAGTGATGGTTTGGAGGGCCACTTATTGCCCATTACTGCCCTATACCCTCCGAACCAACTCCATACCCACTCATTTTACACCTTTTATTATACAGTATAATATAGTTAATCCAATTAGCAACTGTGGAAGCAGTTTCCTTTTAGGAGAATTACTTTTTAAGCACTATTTTATTAACCATAGAGAGCTCTTTCAATTTAAAGGCCGCTTTATGTACCGGTTGTGCTACTTGAAATATATATTATATAATTGTGTTTCTTTCTCCAGTGAAATGTCTGAACTGTAAAGCTGTTTCAGACACTTATGAAGAATATCTTGACATACCTCTTGAGATAAAGGTAAATGGAACTACACAGATCACAAAACAGCTGTGAAATTCACTATGTACTATGCAGTGGCTGTGATGGTTCGTTGAATGTTTTTTTTTTTTTTTTTTTTTTTTTTTTTTAAATTCTGGTTTTATTGAAAGTTGCAGTGTGTTTTTTTTGTTTTTGCCCGAAAAACCGCTCAGAAATTGCTGTGTTTTTATTATGACTGAATTAGGTGAAGAGCATGAATTTAACCCTATCCAAGATGATTTTAGTAAAAAAAAATAGATATATAGCAGTACGGATGGTGTAATGGTTAGCATTACTGCCTCACAGCACTGAGGTCATGGGTTCAATTCCCACCATGGCCCTGACTGTGTGGAGTTTGTATATTCTCGCATGGGTTTACTCCGGGTTCTCTGGTTTCCTCCCACAAACCTAAAATATACTGGTAGGTCAATTGGCACCCAACAAAATTAACCCTAGTGTGAATGTGTGTGTGTGTGTGTGTGTACATGTGGTGGGGAACATAGATTGTAAGCTCCACTGATGTGAATGGAACATAACTCTCTGTAAAGCGCTGCGGAATATGTGTGCGCTATATAAATAACTGATAATAAATATTGTGTATGTAGGTATGTGTGTGTGTGTGTGTGTGTGTATGTATGTATGTCCCTTGATGAAGTCCTGAAGGACGAAACGCGTTGGACATTCCATGATCTTTCCCAGACCAACCTCCTGTACCTAAGATGAGCACTTTTTACACATTTACTACAAACCGATGTGTACCTTGTACTTTTAGATTTTTCTTCTCTTTTAATCATTTTGTCCATTTTTTATGAATTCTTATGCTTAAGCATTTTTTCTTAAACTAAAGTATATCATTGTTTTTTAATCGTGTAAAATAAATATGCCTTTTCTTTTTATATATAAAAAATCTTTTTAGGTTCCTTTATTGTAGACACCATTGGTCGCTTGTGCCCATATTCTTGGTTTCTATAACACTTTTTACAGCAGCTTACCACTGCTGTCTTTATTTAGGTGCCCGCTGTGTGTGTGTGTGTGTGTGTGTGTGTGTGTGTGTGTGTGTGTGTGTATATATATATATATGTGTGTATATGTGTGTGTGTGTGTGTATATATATATATATATATATATATATATATATATATATATACACATATACACACACACACACACACACACACACACACACACACATATACATATATATATATATATATATATATATATATATATATATATATATATATATATATATATTTATATATTAATATTATAATTTACCCAGGGAGCTTGTCGTCCTTTGATATGTACAAGTTTACTAATAACAATAAAGCGTCAATTTTAAGATTGTATTTAAAACATACAATTGGTAAAAACTGTTTGACAATTTGCCCAGGTTGACAATAAGATATATTTGTACAGACAATAGTTGTGTTGATATTATTCCATTTCAATCAAAAACAGTAAATGTTCTTTCCTGAAGCAATGACAGAGACCCTGTCCTAACCCAACGTGTTTCGTCCTACAGACTTCATCAGGGGTACAGTATGGTCTAGATAATACAAAAATATACCATAAACATCTTTTCATTGTATGTTACAAAAATTTTTTTGTTCATACCACTTTAAGGAGTACATTATATACATACCAAAGGATCAAAATTTGGACAAATATCTTTTGTGTCTTCAAAGGCAATATAATAATTTTTTAAAAATGGTATAGGACCAGATTTCACCGTATGGAATATCTGTAAAATCATAACATGTGTCATACAAACTGTATAACAGACTACGATATATGAAGAGGAATAGGAGAAGGAGGAATGGTTTCAAAGAAGAAAGAGAAAGAAAAGAAAAAAATTACCAAAATGGATTTTCACAGGCTGATTTCCAGTCTGACTGCTTTTCATAAATATATATAAAGTCTAAAGATAGTATAGTCTGATGGCTTATTATGTTTTTTAAAATATTGAGATGTATCAATTGATTTTATACTCATACACTTGATACATTATAACAAATACAAATATTGTGCAATAAAAAGATGGAGTCTTTATCCTAGTCTTGATGTTTGAATGGCCAGTATAAGGCCAATAGATTTACAAATTTATACAATAAAGAAATGGTGTATTTCCCCTAGTCTTAGTGTTAATATGGCCAATATAAGGCCAATATATTCACATAAATAGGTAATATTACCATTGATGTTTATTGCTATTTCTCTAACGTCCTAGTGGATGCTGGGGACTCCGTTAGGACCATGGGGAATAGACGGGCTCCGCAGGAGACTGGGCACTCTAAAGAAAGATTAGGTACTATCTGGTGTGCACTGGCTCCTCCCTCTATGCCCCTCCTCCAGACCTCAGTTAGAATCTGTGCCCGGCCAGAGCTGGGTGCTCCTAGTGGGCTCTCCTGAGCCTGCTAGTAAAAGAAAGTATTTGTTAGGTTTTTTATTTTCAGTGAGCTTCTGCTGGCAACGGACTCACTGCTACGAGGGATTGAGGGGAGAGAAGCAAACCTACCTGTCTACAGCTAGGTTGCGCTTCTTAGGCTACTGGACACCATTAGCTCCAGAGGGTTCGAACACAGGCATCTGTCCTCGATCGTCCGTTCCCCCTCGCAGAGCCAGAAGAACAGAAGCTTGAAAACGGCGGCTGAAGACTCCTGTATTCATTTAAGGTAGCGCACAGCACTGCAGCTGTGCGCCATTGCTCCCAGCACACTTTCACACTCCGGTCACTGTAGGGTGCAGGGCGCTGGGGGGGGGGCGCCCTGGGCAGCAATTGAAGTACCTTTTTGGCATAACATACATATATACAGTCAGGCACTGTGTGTATGTGTGTGTGTATATGTATATATATATTTATTTCTCTGACGTCCTAGTGGATGCTGGGAACTCCGTAAGGACCATGGGGAATAGACAGGCTCCGCAGGAGACTGGGCACTCTAAAAGAAAGATTAGGTACTATCTGGTGTGCACTGGCTCCTCCCACCATGACCCTCCTCCAGACCTCGGTTAGATTTCTGTGCCCGGCCGAGCTGGATGCACACTAGGGGCTCTCCTGAGCTCCTAGAAAGAAAGTTTATTTTAGGTTTTTTATTTTACAGTGAGACCTGCTGGCAACAGGCTCACTGCATCGAGGGACTAAGGGGAGAAGAAGCGAACCTACCTGCTTGCAGCTAGCTTGGGCTTCTTAGGCTACTGGACACCATTAGCTCCAGAGGGATCGACCGCATGGAACTGGCCTTGGTGTTCGTTCCCGGAGCCGCGCCGCCGTCCCCCTTACAGAGCCAGAAGCAAGAAGAGGTCCGGAAAATCGGCGGCAGAAGACTTCAGTCTTCACCAAGGTAGCGCACAGCACTGCAGCTGTGCGCCATTGCTCCTCATACACACTTCACACTTCGGTCACTGAGGGTGCAGGGCGCTGGGGGGGGCGCCCTGAGGGCAATATATGACACCTTGGCTGGCAAATCTACATCGTATATAGTCCTAGAGGCTATATAGATGTAAAATTACCCCTGCCAGTATTCCAGAAAAAGCGGGAGAGTCAGTTGAAAAAGGGGCGGGGCTTCTCCCTCAGCACATTGGAGCCATTTTCTCTTCACAGTGCAGCTGGAAGACAGCTCCCCAGGCTCTCCCCTGTAGTTTTCAGGCTCAAAGGGTTAAAAAGAGAGGGGGGGCACTACATTTAGGCGCAATATTGTATATACAAGCAGCTATTGGGAAAAATTCACTCAATATAGTGTTAATCCCAAAATTATATAGCGCTCTGGTGTGTGCTGGCATACTCTCTCTCTGTCTCCCCAAAGGGCTGTGTGGGGTCCTGTCCTCAGTCAGAGCATTCCCTGTGTGTGTGTGCGGTGTGTCGGTACGGCTGTGTCGACACGTTTGATGAGGAGGCTTATGTGATGGCAGAGCAGATGCCGATAAATGTGTTGTCGCCCCCTGTGGGGCCGACACCAGAGTGGATGGATAGGTGGAAGGTATAAACCGACAGTGTCAACTCTTTACATAAAAGGCTGGATGACGTAACAGCTATGGGACAGCCGGCTTCTCAGCCCGCGCCTGCCCAGACGTCTCAAAGGCCATCAGGGGCTCAAAAACGCCCGCTCCCTCAGATGGCAGACACAGATGTCGACACGGAGTCTGACTCCAGTGTCGACGAGGTTGAGACATATACACAATCCACTAGGAACATCCGTTACATGATCCCGGCAATAAAAAATGTTACACATTTCTGACATTAACCCAAGTACCACTAAAAAAGGGTTTTATGTTTGGGGAGAAAAAGCAGGCAGTGTTTTGTTCCCCCATCAAATGAGTGAATGAAGTGTGAAAAAGCGTGGGTTCCCCCGATAAGAAACTGGTAATTTCTAAAAAGTTACTGATGGCGTACCCTTTCCCGCCAGAGGATAAGTTACGCTGGGAGATATCCCCTAGGGTGGATAAGGCGCTCACACGTTTGTCAAAAAAGGTGGCACTGCCGTCTTAGGATACGGCCACTTTGAAGGTACCTGCTGATAAAAAGCAGGAGGCTATCCTGAAGTCTGTATTTACACACTCGGGTACTAGACTGAGATCTGCAGATAGTGCTGCTGCAGCGTGGTCTGTAACCCTGTCAAACAGGGATACTATTGTGCGAACATAAGACGTCGTCTTAAATATGAGGGATGCACAGAGGGATATTTTGCCGGCTGGCATCCAGAATTAATGCAATGTCCATTCTGTCAGGAGGGTATTAGAGACCCGACACTGGACAGGTGATGCTGACTTTAAAAGGCACATAGAGCCTTATAAGGGTGAGGAATTGTTTGGGGATGGTCTCTGGGACCTCGTATCCACAGCAACAGCTGGAGAAAGAAAAAAAAATTTTACCTCCGGTTTCCTCACAGCCTAAGAAAGCACTGTATTGTCAGGTACAGTCCTTTCGGCTTCAGAAAAGCAAGCGGGTCAAAGGTGCTTCCTTTCTGCACAGAGACTAGGGAAGAGGGAAAAAGCTGCACCAGTCAGCCAGTTCCCAGAATCAAAATTCTTCCCCCGCTTCCTCTGAGTCCACCGCATGACGCGGGGGCTCCACAGGCGTAGCCAGGTACGGTGGGGGGCCGCCTCAAAAATTTCAGCGATCAGTGGGCTCGCTCACAGGTGGATCCCTGGATCCTTCAAGTAGTATCTCAGGGGTACATGCTGGAATTCGAGGCGTCTCCCCCCCGCCGTTTTCTCAAATCTGCCTTGCCGACAACTCCCTCAGGCAGGGAGGCTGTGCTAGAGGCAATTCACAAGCTGTATTCCCAGCAGGTGATAGTCAAGGTGCCCCTACTTCAACAAGGAAGGGGTTACTATTCCACACTGTTTGTGGTACCGAAACCGGACGGTTCGGTGAGACCCATTTTAAATTTGAAATCCTTGAACACATACATAAAAAAATTCAAGTTCAAGATGGAATCGCTCAGGGCGGTTATTGCAAGCCTGGAGGAGGGGGATTACATGGTATCCCTGGACATCAAGGATGCTTACCTACATGTCCCCATTTACCATCCTCACCAGGAGTACCTCAGATTTGTGGTACAGGATTGCCATTACCAATTCCAAACACTGCCGTTTGGACTGTCCACGGCACCGAGGGTCTTTACCAAGGTAATGGCAGAAATGATGATACTCCTTCAAAAAAATGGAGTTTTAATTATCCCGTACTTGGACGATCTCCTTATAAAGGCGAGGTCCAAGGAGCAGTTGTTGGTCGGAGTAGCACTATCTCGGGAAGTGCTACAACAGCACGGATGGATTCTATACATTCCAAAGTCACAGCTGGTTCCTACCACACGCCTACTGTTCCTGGGGATGGTTCTGGACACAGAACAGAAAAAAGTATTTCTCCCGCAGGAGAAAGCCAAGGAGCTGTCATCTCTAGTCAGAGACTTCCTAAAACCAAAACAGGTATCGGTGCATCACTGCACACGAGTCCTGGGAAAAATGGTAGCTTCTTACGAAGCAGAATTCCATTCGGCAGGTTCCATGCAAGAACCTTTCAGTGGGACCTCTTGGACAAGTGGTCGGGATCGCATCTTCAGATGCATCGGCTGATAACCCTGTCTCCAAGGACCAGGGTATCTCTACTGTGGTGGCTGCAGAGTGCTCATCTTCAAGAGGGCCGCAGATTCGGCATACAGGACTGGGTCCTGGTAACCACGGATGCCAGCCTTCGAGGCTGGGGGGCAGTCACACAGGGAAGAAATTTCCAAGGACTTTGGTCAAGTCAGGAGTCGTCCCTACACATAAATATTCTGGAACTGAGGGCCATTTACAATGCCCTAAGTCTGGCAAGGCCTCTGCTTCAAAACCAGCCGGTACTGATCCAATCAGACAACATCACGGCAGTCGCCCATGTAAACCGACAGGGCGGCACAAGAAGCAGGATGGCGATGGCAGAAGCCACAAGGATTCTCCGATGGGCGGAAAATCACGTCTTAGCACTGTCAGCAGTGTTCATTCCGGGAGTGGACAACTGGGAAGCAGACTTCCTCAGCAGACACGACCTACACCCGGGAGAGTGGGGACTTCATCCAGAAGTCTTCCAACTGTTGGTAAACCGTTGGGAAAGGCCACAGGTGGACATGATGGCGTCAAGCCTAAACAAAAAACTAGATCTTGCGCCAGGTCAAGGGACCCTCAGGCAATAGCTGTGGACGCTCTAGTGACACCGTGGGTGTACCAGTCGGTTTATGTATTCCCTCCTCTGCCTCTCATACCAAAGGTACTGAGAATAATAAGAAAACTAGGAGTAAGAACGATACTCGTGGTTCCGGATGGGCCAAGTAGAGCTTGGTACCCAGAACTTCAAGAAATGATATCAGAGGACCCATGGCCTCTACCGCTCAGACAGGATCTGCTACAGCAGGGGCCCTGTCTGTTCCAAGACTTACCGTGGCTGCGTTTGACGGCATGGCGGTTGAATTCCGGATCCTAAAGGAAAAGGGCATTCCGGAAGAAGTCATTCCTACGCTGATAAAAGCCAGGAAAGAAGTAACCGCAAACCATTTTCACCGTATTTGGCGAAAATATGTTGCGTGGTGTGAGGCCAGGAAGGCCCCAACAGAGGAATTTCAGCTGGGTCGTTTTCTGCACTTCCTACAGTCAGGGGTGACTATGGGCCTAAAATTGGGTTCCATTAAGGTCCAGATTTCGGCTCTGTCGATTTTCTTCCAGAAAGAACTGGCTTCACTGGCTGGAGTTGAGACATTTGTAAAGGGAGTGCTACATATTCAGCCCCCTTTTGTGCCTCCTGTGGCACCTTGGGATCCCACATTTCAGAGGTTAACCCTGTCCCTGACAAGAGGGTGTATATGTTTGGGGAGAAAAAGCAGGCAGTGACTTTTTCCCCGTCACATGAATTAAATGAGTTATGTGAAGAAGCGTGGAGTTCCCCTGATAAGAAAGTGGTGATTTCCAAAAAATTACTGCTGGCATACCCTTTCCCGCCAACGGACAGGTTACGTTGGGAATCCTCCCCTAGGGTAGACAAGGCGCTGACACGCTTATCTAAGAAGGTGGCCCTGCCGTCTCAGGATACGGCCGCCCTAAAGGATCTTGCGGATAGGAAGCAGGAAGCGATCTTGAAGTCAGTGTATACACACTCTGGTACTCTACTGAGACCAGCTATTGCTTCAGCCTGGATGTGTAGCGCTGTAGCAGCATTGACAGATACTCTGTCAGAGGACATAGATGCCCTGGACAGGGATACTGTCTTGCTAACCCTGGGCCATATAAAAGACGCCGTCTTATATATGCGGGATGCCCAGAGGGACATTTGCCTGCTGGGCTCTAGAATGAATGCAATGTCCATTTCTGCCAGGAGGGTCTTATGGACTCTGCAATGGACAGGGGATGCAGATTCTAAAAAACACATTGAGGTTTTGCCTTATAAGGGTGAGGAATTGTTTGGGGACGGCCTCTCGGACCTTGTGTCCACAGCGACAGCTGGAAAGTCGACTTTCTTGCCTCAGGTTTCCTCACAGCCTAAGAAAGCACCGTATTATCAAATGCAGTCCTTTCGTTCTCAGAGAAGCAAGAAGGTCAGAGATGCATCCTTTCTTGCCAGAGGCAGGGGTAGAGGAAAGAAGCTGCACCATGCAGCTAGTTCCCAGGAACAAAAGTCCTCCCCGGCTTCCACTAAGTCCACCGCATGACGCTGGGGCTCCACAGGCGGAGCCAGGAGCGGTGGGGGCGCGTCTCCGAAAATTCAGCAACCAGTGGGTTCGCTCACAGGTGGATCCTTGGGCTATACAAATTGTATCTCAGGGATACAAGCTGGAGTTCGAAGTGACTCCCCCTCACCGTTACCTAAAATCAGCCTTGCCAGCTTCCCCCACGGAAAGGGAGGTAGTCCTGGCGGCAATTCACAAGCTGTACCTCCAGCAAGTGATAATAATGGTCCCCCTCCTTCAACAGGGAAGGGGTTACTATTCCACACTGTTTGTGGTACCGAAACCGGACGGTTCGGTAAGACCCATTCTGAATTTAAAATCCTTGAACATTTTATATGAAAAAAATCAAGTTCAAAATGGAATCGCTGAGAGCGGTCATTGCAAGCCTGGAAGAGGGGGATTTTATGGTATCTCTGGACATCAAGGATGCTTACTTGCATGTCCCCATTTATCCACCTCATCAGGAGTACCTCAGGTTTGTGGTACAGGACTGTCATTACCAATTCCAGACGTTGCCGTTTGGTCTGTCCACGGCACCGAGAGTATTTACCAAGGTAATGGCCGAAATGATGGTACTCCTTCGGAGGCAAGGAGTTACGGTTATCCTGTACTTGGACGATCTCCTCATAAGGGCGAGGTCCAGGGAGCAGTTGTTGATCAGCATAGCACACTCTCAGGAAGTGTTGCAACAGCACGGCTGGATTCTGGATATTCCAAAGTCGCAGCTAATTCCTATGACGCGTCTGCCCTTCCTGGGTATGATTCTGGACACAGAATAGAAGAAGGTGCTTCTCCCGGAGGAGAAGGCCCAGGAGTTAGTGACTCTGGTCAGGGACCTCCTAAAACCAAAACAGGTGTCGGTGCATCACTGCACGCGAGTCCTGGGAAAGATGGTGGCCTCATACGAAGCCATTCCCTTCGGCAGGTTCCATGCGAGGATCTTTCAGTGGGATCTGTTGGACAAGTGGTCCGGATCGCATCTTCAGATGCATCGGCTGATCACCCTGTCCCCGAGGGCCAGGATGTCTCTTCTGTGGTGGCTGCAGAGTGCTCATCTTCTCGAGGGCCGCAGGTTCGGCATACAGGACTGGGTCCTGGTGACCACCGATGCAAGCCTCCGCGGATGGGGGGCAGTCACTCGGGGAAGAAATTCCAAGGGCTGTGGTCAAGTCAGGAGACTTGTCTGCACATAAATATACTGGAACTAAGGGCCATATACAACGCCCTGAGTCAAGCGGAGCCCCTGCTTCGAGACCAACCAGTGCTGATTCAGTCAGACAACATCACGGCGGTCGCCCATGTAAACCGCCAGGGCGGCACAAGAAGCAGGGTGGCGATGGCAGAAGCCACAAAGATTCTTCGTTGGGCGGAGATTCACGTACAAGCACTGTCAGCAGTGTTCATTCCAGGAGTGGACAACTGGGAAGCAGACTTCCTCAGCAGACACGACCTCCACCCGGGAGAGTGGGGACTTCATCGAGAAGTCTTCACACAGATTGCAAATCGATGGGAACTGCCACAGGTGGACATGATGGCGTCCCGCCTCAACAATAAGCTAAAAAGTTATTGCGCCAGGTCAAGGGACCCTCAGGCGATAGCTGTGGACGCGCTAGTGACACCCTGGGTGTTCCAGTCGGTATGTGTTCCCTCCTCTTCCTCTCATGGTGGGAGGTGCGCCATGATGACGCTAGTAGCAGCCCCGGTTGGCATAGAAACACAAGGTGACGGAGGTGCGCCATGGAGGGTTATGGGTAGGAGTTACGTAGGCAACCTTTGTATAAATAGGAAGTAGATGAGCCTGGTGGAACGCACACCAGTGCACCTTGGAGTGCAATTATTCAATCATCCTCTATTTTTGGACAGTTGCAATTGTGCCCACTTCTCTTATGCATAATAGGGTTAATTATGTAACCTATATATAATAAATCCAACTAGATATACCCATACCAAAGGGCAAAAAATAGGTATAAAACATAACTTAGTTAATTACTATTCAGGAAGTGACATAGTACACCATGAGGTTTAAAAAGCTAGTGATTTCAGCCTGCAGTTTATACAGCAGCTCAGTGTTACTGACTGGAGAGAGGTAAGCATGTCAACTTTATGGTTCCCCATACCTTTTTCTGATATGTTATAATTATATGGGTTTCCATGCCTTTTTTGATATGTTACTGAATGTATCATTTTTTCAGTGTCACAGAATTAATTTGTTGGAAACAATAGAAATTGTGATTTTTATGCATATTAAGGTATAAATAACTACCTTCTATCCCTATACTAACTCAATATTCACCATCATGTACTAAAAAATATATGACATTATAGTCTGCACATTTCTGTCTAATTGGCAGGTACTGTTACAGCCATTATGCTGTTTTGATAGAGAGTTGTACAGATTGGTTAAATTTAGGGATTATTCCAAAGAAGGTCTCCCCTCTTTTCCTGAATTTTATCCCTATGGGTACACTTAATAGCCATCAATCTCAGTAGCATACTATATATGCATTTTTTGTTTAACTACAGGCACTATCTCAAGAGTTTAGCCCTATTCAAACTCCGCTTGATTGTAATCCAGTGATTAGCTGCTTCATGCGCTTGATTTTACCAATATGGTATGTATGACTAATTTAATAGGGATCATTAGATAAGATGAAAAAGTGTCCATACCCTATAGCACCACAGATTTTTTCTTTGTTGTAGGTTTGAAATTGATTTTCTGAACCAGGCCTTACTTAGTGGATAATCACCAAATGGATCATATCTAATTCCAATCGGTATGTATGATATTTCATACAAATATGATAGAAATAGCAATAAACATCAATGGTAATATTACCTATTTATGTGAATATATTGGCCATATTAACACTAAGACTAGGGGAAATACACCATCTCTTTATTGTATAAATGTGTAAATCTATTGGCCTTATACTGGCCATTCAAACATCAAGACTAGGATAAAGACTCCATCTTTTCTCTGACGTCCTAGTGGATGCTGGGACTTCCGTAAGGACCATGGGGAATAGCGGCTCCGCAGGAGACTGGGCACAAAAGTAAAAGCTTTAGACTAGCTGGTGTGCACTGGCTCCTCCCCCTATGACCCTCCTTCAAGCCTCAGTTAGATTTTTGTGCCCGGCCGAGAAGGGTGCATGCTAGGTAGCTCTCCTGAGCTGCTTAGAGTAAAAGTTTAAATAGGTTTTTATTTTCAGTGAGACCTGCGGGCAACAGGCTCACTGCATCGTGGGACTAAGGGGAGAAGAAGCGAACTCACCTGCATGCAGAGTGGATTGGGCTTCTTGGCTACTGGACATTAGCTCCAGAGGGACGATCACAGGTTCAGCCTGGATGGGTCCCAGAGCCGCGCCGCCGGCCCCCTTACAGAGCCAGAAGAGCGAAGAGGTCCGGAGAAATCGGCGGCAGAAGACGTTCCTGTCTTCAGATAAGGTAGCGCACAGCACTGCAGCTGTGCGCCATTGCTCTCAGCACACTTCACACTCCGGTCACTGAGGGTGCAGGGCGCTGGGGGGGAGCGCCCTGAGACGCAATAAAACACTATAAAAACCTTATATGGCTAAAGAAATGCATCACATATAGCTCCTGGGCTATATGGATGCATTTAACCCCTGCCAGTTTTCCTTAAAGAAAGCGGGAGAAAAGGCTGCCGTGAAGGGGGCGGAGCCTTTCTCCTCAGCACACAAGCGCCATTTTCTTTCACAGCTCCGCTGGAAGGACGGCTCCCTGACTCTCCCCTGCAGTCCTGCTACAAGAATCAGGGTAAAACAAGAGAGGGGGGGCACTATTGGCAGCTAATATAAAACAGCAGCTATAAAGGGAGAAACACTTACATAAGGTTATCCCTGTATATATATAGCGCTCTGGTGTGTGCTGGCAAACTCTCCCTCTGTCTCCCCAAAGGGCTCGTGGGGTCCTGTCCTCTTTCAGAGCATTCCCTGTGTGTGTGCTGGGTGTCGGTACGATTGTGTCGACATGTATGAGGAGGAAAATGATGTGGAAGCAGAGCAATTGCCTGTGTTAGTGATGTCACCCCCTAGGGAGTCGACACCTGACTGGATGGTCGTATTTAAAGAATTACGTGACAATGTCAGCACTTTGCAAAAAACTGTTGACGACATGAGACAGCCGGCAAATCAATTAGTGCCTGTTCAGGCGTCTCAGACACAGTCAGGGGCGCTAAAACGCCCGTTACCTCAGATGGTCGACACAGACCCAGACACGGATACTGAATCCAGTGTCGACGGTGAGGAGACAAACGTAATGTCCAGTAGGGCCACACGTTAAATGATCACGGCAATGAAGGAGGCATTGAATATTTCTGACACTACAAGTACCACAAAAAAGGGTATTATGTGGGGTGTGAAAAAACTACCAGTAGTTTCTCTGACGTCCTAGTGGATGCTGGGAACTCCGTAAGGACCATGGGGAATAGCGGCTCCGCAGGAGTCTGGGCACATCTAAAGAAAGCTTTAGGATCACCTGGTGTGCACTGGCTCCTCCCCCTATGACCCTCCTCCAAGCCTCAGTTAGATTTCTGTGCCCGACGAGAAGGGTGCACACTAGGGGCTCTCCTGAGCTCTTTGTGAAAGTTTTAGTTTAGGTTTATTATTTTCAGTGAGACCTGCTGGCAACAGGCTCACTGCATCGTGGGACTAAGGGGAGAAGAAACGGACTCACCTGCGTGCAGAGTGGATCGGGTTTCTTAGGCTACTGGACATTAGCTCCAGAGGGACGATCACAGGTTCAGCCTGGATGGGTCCCGGAGCCGTGCCGCCGGCCCCCTTACAGAGCCAGAAGAGCGAAGAGGTCCGGTGAAATCGGCGGCAGAAGACGATCCTGTCTTCAGATAAGGTAGCGCACAGCACCGCAGCTGTGCGCCATTGCTCTCAGCACACTTCACACTCCGGTCACTGAGGGTGCAGGGCGTTGGGGGGGCAGCGCCCTGAGACGCAATAAATCGATAAAAACCTTATATGGCTAAAATAAATGCATCACATATAACTCCTGGGCTATATGGATGCATTTAACCCCTGCCAAAACATACAGAAAAACGGATGATAGGCTCCGCCCCTTTCTCTGCGTCCTTATCTCCTCAGCACACTGGCGCCATTTTCCCTCACAGCTCAGTTGGAGGGAAGCTCCCTGGCTCTCCCCTGCAGTCACTACACTACAGAAAGGGGTTAAAAAAGAGAGGGGGGCACAAATTAGGCGCAGTATAAACAATACAGCACAGCAGCTATAAAGGGAAATACACTTATATAAGGTTATCCCTATATATATATATATATATATATATATATATATATATATATATATATATATAGCGCTCTGGTGTGTGCTGGCAAACTCTCCCTCTGTCTCCCCAAAGGGCTAGTGGGTCCTGTCCTCTATCAGAGCATTCCCTGTGTGTGTGCTGTGTGTCGGTACGTTTGTGTCGACATGTATGAGGAGAAAAATGATGTGGAGACGGAGTATAGTGTCTGTAATAGTGTTGTCACCCCCTAGGGGGTCGACACCTGAGTGGATGTACTGTTGAAATTGCGTGACAGTGTCAGCTTTGTATAAAAGACAGTGGTTGACATGAGACAGCCGGCTACTCAGCTTGTGCATGTCCAAACGTCTCATACAGGGGCTCTAAAGTGCCCGTTACCTCAGATACAGACGCCGACACGGATACTGACTCCTGTGTCGACGGTGAAGAGACAAACCGTGATTTCCAATAGGGCCACTCATTGCATGATTGATGCAATGGAAAATGTTTACACTTTTCTGATAATATGAATACCACCAAAAAAAGGGGTATTATGTTTGATGAGGAAAAACTTCCTGTAGTTTTCCTAAATCTGAAAAATAAAATGAGGTGTGTGATGATGCGTGGGTTCCCCCCGATAACAATTGATAATTCTAAAAAGTTATTGGCAGTATACCTTTTCCCGCCAGAGGTTAGGGTGCGTTGGGAAACACCCCCTACAGGGGATAAGGCGCTCACACGCTTGTAAGAACAAGGGCTCTACCCTCTCTTGAGATGGCCGCCCTTAAGGATCCTGCTGATAAAAAGCAGGAAGGTATCCTAAAATGTATTTACACACATACTAGTGTTATACTGCGACCAGCAATCGCCTCAGCCTGGATGTGCAGTGCTGGGTTGGCGTGGTCGGATTCCCTGACTGGAAATATTGATATCCTAGATAAGGACAGTATATTATTGCCTATAGAGCAATTAAAAGATGCATTTCTATATATGCATGATGCACAGCGGAATATTTGCCGACTGGCATCAAGTATAAGTGCGTTGTATTCTACCAGTAAAGTGGTCAGGGATTCCAAACGGCATTTGGAAGTATTGCCTTAAAAGAAGGGGATGTACCCTAGGTCGCCTCTCAAAATAAGACGCCGTATTATCAGGCGCAGTCCTGGTTGGCAAGCGGACAAAAGGGTTCCTCTTTTCTGCTCGTGACAGAGGGAGAGGAAAATGGCTGCAGAGATCAGCCAGTTCCCAGGAACAGAAACCCTTTTCCGCCTCTGCCAAGCCCTCAGTATGACGCTAGGGCTTTACAAGTTCAGACACGGTGGGGGCCCGTTCTCAGTGAATTTCAGTGCGCAGTGGGCTCACTCGCAAGTAGACCCCGGGATCCTTCAGGTGTTATCTCAGGGGTACAAAATTGGAATTCGAGACGTATTCCCCTCGCCGTTTCCAAAAAGTCTGTTTTACCGACGTCTCCCACTGACAGGGAGGCAGTTTTGGAAGCCATTCACAAGCTGTATTCCCAGCAGGTGATAATTAAGGTACCCCTCCTGCAACAGGGAACGGGGTATTATTCCACACTATTGTGGTACCGAAGCCAGACTGCTCGGTAAGACCGATTTTAAAATCTAAAATCTTTGAACACTTACATACAGAGGTTCAAATTCAAAATTGAGTCACTCAGAGCAGTGATTGCAAACCTGGAAGAAGGGGACTACATGATGTCTCGGGACATCAAGGATGCTTACCTTCATGTCAAAATTTACCCTTCTCACCAAGGGTATCTCAGGTTATGGTACAGAACTGTCACTATCAGTTCAGACGCTGCCGTAGGGAGGGTCCACGGCACCCCGGGTCTTTACTGAAGTAATGACCGAAATGATAATATTCCTTCAAAGGAAGGGAATTTTTAGTTATCCTTTACTTGGACGATTCCCTGATAAGGGTAAGATCCAGGGAACAGTTGGAGATCGGTGTAGCACTATCTCAGGTAGTGTTGCGGCAGCACGATTGGATTCTCAATATTCCAGATTCGCAGCTGGTTCCGACGACTTGTCTTCTGTTCCTAGGGATGATCCTGGACACAGTCCAGAAAGAAGGTGTTTCTCCCGGAGGAAAAAGCCAGGGAGTTATCCGAGCTAGTCAGGAACCTCCTAAAACCAAACCAAGTCTCAGTGCATCAATGCACAAGGGTTCTGGATAAAAATGGTGGCTTCCTACGAAGCAATCCCATTCGGCAGATTCCACGCAAGACTTTCCAGTGGAACCTACTGGACAAATGGTCCGGGTCGCATCTTCAGATGCATCAGCGGATAACCCTGTCACCAGGGACAAGGGTATCCCTCCTGTGGTGGTTGCAGAGTGCTCATCTTCTAGAGGGCCACAGATTCGGCATTCAGGACTGGATCCTGGTGACCACGGATGCCAGCCTGCGAGGCTGGGGAGCAGTCACACAGGGAAGAAATATCCAGGGCTTATGGTCAAGCCTGGAGACATCACTTCACATAAATATCCTGAAGCTAAGGGCCATTTACAATGCTCTAAGCTTAGCAAGACCTCTGCTTCAAGGTCAGCCGGTGTTGTTCCAGTCGGACAACATTACGGCAGTCACCCACGTAAACAGACAGGGTGCCACACGAAGCAGGAGGGCAATGGCAAAAGCTGCAAGGATTCTTCGCTGGGCGAAAAACCATGTGATAGCACTGTCAGCAGTTTTCATTCCGGGAGTGAACAACTGGGAAGCAGATTTCCTCAGCACGACCTCCACCCGGGAGAGTAGGGACTTCACCCAGAAGTCTTCCACATGATTATAAACCGTTGGGAAAAACTCGACAGGTATTGCGCCAGGTCAAGGGACCCTCAGGCAATAGCTGTAGATGCTCTGGTAACACCGTGGGTGTACCAATCAGTGTATGGGTTCCCTCCTCTGCCTCTCATACCCAAGGTACTGAGATTGATAAGATGGAGAGGAGTAAGCACTATATTAGTGGCTCCGGATTGGCCAAGAAGGACTTGGTAACCGGAACTTCAAGAGATGCTCACGGAGGATCCGTGGCCTCTACCTCTAAGAAGGGACCTGCTTCAGCGGGGACCTTGTCTGTTCCAAGACTTGCCGCGGCTGCGTTGACGGCATGGCGGTTGAACGCCGGATCCTGAAGAAAAAAGGCATTCCGGATGAAGTCATCCCTATCCTGATCAAGGCCGGGAAGGATGTAACCGAAAAACATTATCACCGCATTTGGCGAAAATATGTTGCGTGGTGCGAGGCCAGTAAGGCTCGACGGAGGAAATACAACTGGGTCGATTCCTACATTTCCTGCAAACAGGAGTATCTATGGGCCTGAAATTGGGGTCCATTAAGGTTTAAATTTCGGCTCTGTCGATTTTCTTCCAAAAAAGAACTAACTTCAGTCCCTGAAGTTCAGACGTTTGTTAAAGGGGTACTGCATATACAGACTCCTTTTGTGCCTTCAGTGGCACTTTGGGATCTCAAGGTGGTTTTGGGTTCCAAAAGTCACATTGGTTTGACCCACTTAAATCTGTGGAGTTAAAATATCTCACAGAAAAAGTGGTCATGCTGTTGGCTATGGCCTGGGCCAGGCGCGTGTCAGAATTGGTGGCTTTATCCTGTAAAAGCCCTTATCTGAGTTTCCATTCGGACAGGGCGGAATTGAGGACTCGTCCTCGGTATCTCCCTAAGGTGGTTTCAGCGTTCACCTGAACCAAACCTATTGTGGTGCCTGCGGCTACTAGGGACTTGGGGGACTCCAAGTTGCTAGACGTTGTCAGGACCCGGAAAATATGTTTCCAGGACGGCTGGAGTCAGGAAATCTGACTTGCTGTTTATCCTGTATGCACCCAACTAGCTGGGTGCTCCTGCTTCTAAGCAGACTATTGCTCGTTGGATTTGTAGTACAATTCAGCTTGCACATTCTGTGGCAGGCCTGCCACAGCCAAAAATCTGTAAATGCCCACTCCACAAGGAAGGTGGGCTCATCTTGGGCAGCTGCCAAGGGGTCTCGGCTTTACAACTTTGCCGAGCAGTTACTTGGTCAGGAGCAAATACGTTTGTAAAATTCTACAAATTTGATACCCTGGCTGAGGAGGACCGGGAGTTCTCTCATTAGGTGCTGCAGAGTCATCCGCACTCTCCCGCCCGTTTTGGGAGCTTTGGTATAATCCCCATGGTCCTTACGGAGTTCCCAGCATCCACTAGGACGTCAGAGAAAATAAGAATTTATTTACCGATAATTCTATTTCTCGTAGTCCGTAGTGGATGCTGGGCGCCCATCCCAAGTGCGGATTGTCTGCAATACTGGTACATAATTATTGTTACCAAAAAATTCGGGTTATTGCTGTAGTGAGCCATCTTTTCTAGAGGCTCCTCTATTATCATGCTGTTAACTGGGTTCAGATCACAAGTTGTACAGTGTGATTGGTGTGGCTGGTATGAGTCTTACCCGGGATTCAAAATCCTTCCTTATTGTGTACGCTCGTCCGGGCACAGTATCCTAACTGAGGCTTGGAGGAGGGTCATAGGGGGAGGAGCCAGTGCACACCAGGTGATCCTAAAGCTTTCTTTAGATGTGCCCAGACTCCTGCGGAGCCGCTATTCCCCATGGTCCTTACGGAGTTCCCAGCATCCACTACGGACTACGAGAAATAGAATTATCGGTAAGTAAATTCTTATTTTTTCCTGAATCAGATGAATTAAATGAGGTGTGTGATAAAGCGTGGCTTTCCCCCGATAAACTGCTGATTTCTAATAAATTATTGGCACTATACCCTTTCCCGCCAGAGGTTAGGGCACTTTGGGAAACACCTCCTAGGGTAGATAAGGCGCTCACACGCTTATCAAAACAAGTGGCGTTACCGTCTCCCGATACGGCCGCCCTCAAGGAACCAGCTGATAGGAGGCTGGAAAATATCCTAAAAGGTATATACACACATACTGGTGTTATACTGCGACCAGCAATCGCCTCAGCCTGGATGTGCAGCGCTGGAGTGGCTTGGTCGGATTCCCTGACTGAAAATATTGATACCCTGGATAGGGACAGTATATTATTAACTATAGAGCATTTAAAGGATGCATTACTATATATGCGAGATGCACAGAGGGATATTTGCACCCTGGCATCTAGAGTGAGTGCGATGTCCATTTCTGCCAGAAGAGCGTTATGGACGCGACAGTGGTCAGGTGATGCGGATTCCAAACGACATATGGAAGTATTGCCGTATAAAGGGGAGGAGTTATTTGGGGTCGGTCTATCGGACCTGGTGGCCACGGCAACGGCTGGAAAATCCACCTTTTTACCCCAGGTCACCTCTCAGCAGAAAAAGACACCGTCTTTTCAAACTCGGTCCTTTCGTCCCTATAAGGGCAAGCGGGCAAAAGGCCACTCATTTCTGCCCCGGGGCAGAGGAAGGGGAAAAAGACTGCACCAGGCAGCCTCTTCCCAGGAACAGAAGCCCTCCCCCGCTTCTGCCAAGTCTTCAGCATGACGCTGGGGCTCTACAAGCGGACTCAGGCACGGTGGGGGGGGCCGTCTCAAGAATTTCAGCGCGCAGTGGGCTCACTCGCAAGTGGACCCCTGGATCCTGCAGGTAGTATCACAGGGGTACAAATTGGAATTCGAGACGTCTCCCCCTCGCCGGTTCCTGAAGTCTGCTCTACCAACGTCTCCCTCCGACAGGGAGGCGGTAGTGGACGCTATTCACAAGCTGTATTCCCAGCAGGTGATAATCAAGGTACCCCTCCTACAACAGGGAAAGGGGTATTATTCCACGCTGTTTGTGGTACCGAAGCCGGACGGCTCGGTGAGACCAATTTTAAATCTAAAATCCTTGAACACTTACATAAAAAGGTTCAAATTCAAGATGGAGTCACTCAGAGCAGTGATAGCGAACCTGGAAGAAGGGGACTATATGGTATCTCTAGACATCAAAGATGCTTATCTCCATGTCCCAATCTACCCTTCTCACCAAGGGTACCTCAGGTTTGTGGTACAAAACTGTCATTATCAGTTTCAGACGCTGCCGTTTGGATTGTCCACGGCACCACGGGTCTTTACCAAGGTAATGGCCGAAATGATGATTCTTCTTCGAAGAAAAGGCGTCTTAATTATCCCTTACTTGGACGATCTCCTGATAAGGGCAAGGTCCAGGGAACAGTTAGAGGTCGGAGTAGCACTATCTCAGGTAGTGCTACGTCAGCACGGGTGGATCCTAAATATCCCAAAATCACAGCTGATTCCAACAACACGTCTACTGTTCCTGGGGATGATTCTGGACACAGTCCAGAAAAAGGTGTTTCTCCCGGAGGAGAAGGCCAGGGAGTTATCCGAGCTAGTCAGGAAACTCCTAAAACCAGGCCAAGTGTCTGTGCATCAATGCACGAGAGTCCTGGGAAAAATGGTGGCTTCTTACGAAGCGATTCCATTCGGAAGATTCCATGCAAGAACTTTTCAGTGGGATCTGCTGGACAAATGGTCCGGATCGCATCTTCAGATGCATCAGCGGATAACCCTATCTCCAAGGACAAGGGTGTCTCTCCTGTGGTGGTTACAGAGTGCTCATCTTCTAGAGGGCCGCAGATTCGGCATTCAGGATTGGATGCTGGTGACCACCGATGCCAGCCTGAGAGGCTGGGGAGCAGTCACACAGGGAAGAAATTTCCAGGGCTTGTGGTCAAGCATGGAAACGTCTCTTCACATAAATATCCTGGAACTAAGGGCCATTTACAATGCCCTAAGTCAAGCAAGGCCTCTGCTTCAGGGTCAGTCGGTATTGATCCAATCGGACAACATCACGGCAGTCGCCCACGTCAACAGACAGGGCGGCACAAGAAGCAGGAGGGCAATGGCAGAAGCTGCAAGGATTCTTCGCTGGGCGGAAAATCATGTGGTGGCACTGTCAGCAGTGTTCATTCCGGGAGTGGACAACTGGGAAGCAGACTTCCTCAGCAGACACGACCTCCACCCGGGGGAGTGGGGACTTCACCCAGAAGTCTTTCAAGTGATTGTAAACCGTTGGGAAAAACCAAAGGTGGACATGATGGCGTCCCGTCTCAACAAAAAACTGGACAGATATTGCGCCAGGTCAAGGGACCCTCAGGCAATAGCGGTGGACGCTCTGGTAACACCGTGGGTGTACCAGTCGGTGTATGTGTTCCCTCCTCTGCCTCTCATACCCAAAGTACTGAGAATCATAAGAAGGAGAGGAGTAAGAACTATACTCGTGGCTCCGGATTGGCCAAGAAGAACTTGGTACCCGGAACTGCAAGAGATGCTCACGGAGGACCCGTGGCCTCTACCTCTAAGAAAGGACCTGCTCCAGCAGGGACCTTGTCTGTTCCAAGACTTACCGCGGCTGCGTTTGACGGCATGGCGGTTGAACGCCGGATCCTGATGGAATAAGGCATTCCAGATGAAGTCATCCCTACCCTGATCAAAGCCAGGAAGGATGTAACCGCGAAACATTATCACCGCATTTGGCGAAAATATGTTGCGTGGTGTGAGGCCAAGAAGGCCCCCACTGAGGAATTTCAACTGGGTCGTTTCCTGCATTTCCTGCAAGCAGGACTGTCTATGGGCCTAAAATTAGGATCCATTAAGGTTCAAATTTCGGCCCTGTCGATCTTCTTCCAGAAAGAACTGGCTTCAGTGCCTGAAGTTCAGACGTTTGTCAAGGGGGTACTGCATATACAGCCTCCTTTTGTGCCACCAGTGGCACCTTGGGATCTCAATGTAGTTTTAGGGTTCCTAAAATCACATTGGTTTGAACCACTCACCACTGTGGAATTAAAATATCTCACATGGAAGGTGGTCATGCTGTTAGCTCTGGCGTCAGCCAGGCGTGTCTCAGAATTGGCGGCTTTGTCAGATAAAAGCCCTTACCTAATTTTTCATTCAGACAGGGCAGAATTGAGGACTCGTCCTCAATTTCTCCCTAAGGTGGTTTCAGCGTTTCACATGAACCAACCTATTGTGGTGCCTGCGGCTACTAGGGACTTGGAGGACTCCAAGTTGTTGGACGTAGTCAGGGCCCTGAAAATATATGTTTCCAGGACGGCTGGAGTCAGAAAATCTGACTCGCTGTTTACCCTGTATGCACCCAACAAGCTGGGTGCTCCTGCTTCTAAGCAGACGATTGCTCGTTGGATTTGTAGTACAATTCAGCTTGCACATTCTGTGGCAGGACTGCCACAGCCAAAATCTGTTAAAGCCCATTCCACAAGGAAAGTGGGCTCATCTTGGGCGGCTGCCCGAGGGGTCTCGGCTTTACAACTTTGCCGAGCAGCTACTTGGTCAGGGGCAAACACGTTTGCAAAATTTTACAAATTCGATACCCTGGCTGAGGAGGACCTGGAGTTCTCTCATTCGGTGCTGCAGAGTCATCCGCACTCTCCCGCCCGTTTGGGAGCTTTGGTATAATCCCCATGGTCCTTACGGAAGTCCCAGCATCCACTAGGACGTCAGAGAAAATAAGAATTTACTTACCGATAATTCTATTTCTCATAGTCCGTAGTGGATGCTGGGCGCCCATCCCAAGTGCGGATTGTCTGCAATACTTGTATATAGTTATTGTTACAAAAAAATCGGGTTGTTTATTGTTGTGAGCCATCTTTTCAGAGGCTCCTACGTTTATCATACTGTTAACTGGGTTCAGATCACAGGTTGTACAGTGTGATTGGTGTGGCTGGTATGAGTCTTTCCCGGGATTCAAAATCCTTCCTTATTATGTACGCTCGTCCGGGCACAGTATCCTAACTGAGGCTTGGAGGAGGGTCATAGGGGGAGGAGCCAGTGCACACCAGCTAGTCTAAAGCTTTTACTTTTGTGCCCAGTCTCCTGCGGAGCCGCTATTCCCCATGGTCCTTACGTAAGTCCCAGCATCCACTACGGACTATGAGAAATAGAATTATCGGTAAGTAAATTCTTATTTTTATTGCACAATATTTGTATTTCTGTTATAAGGTATAAAATCAATTGATACATCCCAATACAGGTTGAGTATCCCATATCCAAATATTCCGAAATACGGAATTTTTTGAGTGAGACCGAAATAGTGAAATCTTTGTTTTCTGATGGCTCAATATACACAAACTTTGTTTAATACACAGTTATTAAAAATATTGTATTAAATGACCGTCAGGCTGTGTGTATAAGGTGTACATGAAACATAAATTAATTGTGTGAATGTACACACACTTTGTTTAATGCACAAAGATATTAAAAATATTGGCTAAAATGACCTTCGGGCTGTGTGTATAAGGTGTATATGTAACATAAATGCATTCTGTGCTTAGATTTAGGTCCCATCACCATGATATCTCATTATGGTATGCAATTATTCCAAAATACAGAAAAATCCCATATCCAAAATACCACTGGTCCCAAGCATTTTGGATAAAGGATACTCAACCTGTATTTTAAAAAACATTATAAGCCATCAGACTATACTATCTTTAGACTTTATATATATATATATATATATATATATATATATATATATATATATATATATATATATATAATCAGTCAGACTGGAAAGCAGCCTGTGAAAATCCATTTTGGTCATCTTTTTCTTTTCTTTTTCTTTCTTCTTTGAAACCATTCCTCCTCCTATTCCTCTTCATATATCGTAGTCTCTTATACAGTTTGTATGACACATGTTATGATTTTACAGATATTCCATATGGTGAAATCTGGTCCAATACCATTTTTAAAAAAATATTATATTGCCTTTGAAGACACAAAAGATATTTGTCCAAATTTTATTCCTTTGGTATGTATTTAATGTACTCCTTAAAGTGGTATGAACAAACAAAAAATTTGTAACATACAATGAAAAGATGTTTATGGTATATTTTTGTATTATCTAGACCATACTGTACCCCTGATGAAGTCTGTAGGACGAAACGCGTTGGGTTAGGACAGGGTCTCTGTCATTGCTTCAGGAAAGAACATTTACTGTTTTTGATTGAAATGGAATAATATCAACACAACTATTGTCTGTACAAATATATCTTATTGTCAACCTGGGCAAATTGTCAAACAGTTTTTACCAATTGTATGTTTTAAATAACAATAAAACGTCAATTTTAAGATTGTATTAGTAAACTAGTACATATCAAAGGACGACAAGCTCCCTGGGTAAATCTTTTCTCTATTTCTTCCAATATCATATCCCATCTAACAGGGGGTATCTTTCCCTAAGGTGTAGCTCTCCATACCATATAGCGTGAGAAAGGTCTTATCCCTTTTTAGATATATATATATATATATATATATATATATATATATATATATATATATATATATATATATATATATATATATATATATATATATATATATATATATATATATATATATATATATATATAGTACAAAGTTCCCGGCACTCACACAATCAGCAGCAGCCACGGTGCCCTCCTCAGTAGATATTAATAAAAGTAGCAATGGAGGTGGCACTCTCTGGACCTTTATCAATAAACTGACACTGTACCACCACATACAGTACTTATATATATATATATATATATATATATATATATATATATATATATATATATATATATATATATATATATAATTTATTTATTGTGTGTGTATGTATGTATGTGTGTGTGTGTGTATATATATATATATATATATATATATATATATATAATTTGTTATTGGACTCCAAATTTTGAATAAGCAGGGAGCAGCCATCGGTAAATGCTGCCCCAAAACTTCATTAGTGCTACGATCGCAGTTACAAGGATATAGCATGCGGAATATCCAGTGCAATTACCGTTCTGAGAGTCGGCATCTGGTGTGCAGTAGGCCGCAGGACCAGAAAGCAGATTTTCACTTATCTGTGTTCAATTAATTTCAGTTGATCCTGTGGCCGGAGACCCGGACACAAGCTTCTTAACCACTTGCCTGCAAGTGCTTTATCTGACCTGGTCGCACATGATGCGACCAGTCAGATAAACTTGTTAGCAGCGGCAGGGAAGAGAAACTTCCTTCCACTGCTGCTCGCAGAGGGACCAGAAGGTCCCGCTGCCTTTCAGCCTCCAGTGTTGCTGTGCTGTCGATCATTGCTGATCGGTCAGCCCGGCAGGATTCCCCACCCTCCCCCAGCAGCTGCAGACAATAGCAGCCGCTGGTAAGTGTAAATCATCGCCCCCAAGCCACCACCAGGATTTTTAAGGATCTGATAATATATAAAGGTTTAAATGTAACTAAAACGAACGTTATGTCAATCATTGGGTTTTCAGTTAAGTTTATATTAAGTATTGGAATTATTATTGAATGTTTCATCAGTCAATTGAACCTTAGCAGTTATGTGCTATGAAAGCTTTACGTTGGAGAATACTTTTTACAATCGGTTAATCTAGTATTTTCTTTTTCTTTTATGTAGACCTCGCACAGTGTCAATAAAGCTTTGGAGGAGTTTGTTAAATCAGAACAATTAGATGGAGACAATGCATATAACTGCAGCAAGTAAGTCTTCAGCAATATAATCTTTTATTGTATAAAAGTAGTACTGTTGAACACATAGAAATTACTTAGCAGCTTAAGTCCATTTTATCATAAACGTACAATTCTCCACACTTTTTATTTTCTATTATTTGATAGTTCATGTAAGTGTTGTTTTAGCTAGGAGGCCCAATACCGTGTGGATGAAACTCTATTATGATATTTGTGCTCTTAAGTAACAATTGAGAAAAATGTACTTGACCACGTTGTGGTTAATTTTTCTTTCAGCCACTTGTAGCACTATGTACCATGTGACATAGAGCCTTCATTTGAAATGGTGCTTTGGTGGGCAAGGTACTTTTTTGTTGGGCAACCTCTGCAGCTTTCTCAGTAAATTATTATTTCTCTTACGTCCTAGTGGATACTAAGGATCTGTACTTTAGTACCATGGGGTATAGATCGGGCCCACTGGAGCCTGGCACTTTAAAAGCTTTTAGTGTGTGTGCTGGCTCCTCCCCTCTATGCCCCTCCTACCAGACTTGGTTTAGAAAAATGTGCCATAGGAGCCGGGTGCATTTCTCTGGAGCTCCAGTGAGTTTTCTTTCTTTTTTATTTTAGTTTATTATTTTCAGGTACTACTGGTTGGCAACCAGTCTACCTACTAAGTGACATATACAGGATGCTGCAAATTTTATGAGCAAGGCTATAAAAGAATTTGGTAAGATAAATGGCTGCACTACTGCTATGGATGTTTCGGCACGCAGAGCTCTGTGGTTACGTTAATGGTCAGCGGACGCCCTGTAAATCACAGTAAACACTACTAAATACAGTCCTAATTAGGCTCAGAATAGTGTACACAAGCGGCTCTCCCCCCTTCGCTACACCCTGTACCAGTTTCCAGCGTGTCTGTGAGGCAGGAAGCGCTGACTGTGTGCTGTAGATGGCTGCTGTAAGCAGAGGAAGGCGCCAAAACGCCGCTGGTACCACTCTGAGGAAGCTCTGCCCCCTCCGATGGCGCCGGCTCGTATATCTTATTTATACTGGCAAAGTCTCCAAATAAGCTTAAAACCTCACACAAGTGCTTAGTTAAGCAGTTTTGTGCCAGTGTACACACGGGGGACCCTAGCGGGACCACCCAAGGAGGGTCCCATACGCCGAGCCGCACTTTGAACCGGGGACCCCGCTAGCGGGGTCCCCATCTTGTACTCTCCACCAGTGTCACCTTCAGGCAGCATTAGGGATGTGCAGCTGTTTGTTCAGTGGGGCACTGCGCCCCACTGAACAAACAGCGGGGAAGCGGCTCTGCACCTTGCAAGGCCGGTGACCGAACTCCCCCCCCCCCCCCCCCCCTCCCCGAAACTCCCACGATGCAGGTATGCTGTTGCCCAGATAGCATACCGAAAAAAATAAAAGTTTTTAATGAAATTGTAGAAAACTCTCTGGAGCTGCAGAGATGTGCATCCTCTCCTGAGGGCAGCTGCTGCTTGTTCAGCTGTTGCTGTTATTGTTACCAGCTGTTGCTGGTTGTTATAGGTTGTGGTGTGCTGGTGTTTAAATCTCACCACCTTTTGTTATCATGATCGTTCTCTCATACATGTCCTTTCTCCTTCGGGCATGTTTTTACCTATAACTGTCTGTAGGGGGGCATAGAGGGAAGGAGCCAGTGCACCCAGTTGAAGAAATTTAAAAAGCACTGGCTCCTTTGGACCCAGTCTATACCCCATCGTACTAGTTTCCCCTAATATCCCCTATGGACTACGAGAAAAGGATTTACCGGTAGGTATTAAAATCCTATTTTAAAAAATAAAACTTTTTTTATTTTTTTTTATTTTTTTTTTTGTTCCAAAACCAGACTGTTAGGTGCGACCCATCTTAAACCTGAAGTTTCTAAACCTGTATGTGCAGCTGTTCAAATTCAAGATGGATTTCCTGCGGGCAGTGATGTCCGGTCTGGAGGAGGGGGGATTCCTGGTATCCCTAGATGTCAAGGATGCTTACGTACACATTCCCATGTGGCCCCCTTATCAGGTTTACATTAGGTTCGCCATCTTGGACGACCAGTTTCATGCTTTGCCCTTTGGCCTGTCCACAGCTCCGAGGGTCTTCACCAAGGTCATTGCCGAGATGATCTCCTGATAAAGGCTATGTCCAGAGAGCATCAACTCGCCTGCTTACATGGGTGTATTCTAAATTTCCAGAAATCTCACCTGGAACCGACCCAACGTCTTCAGTTCTTTGGAATGATACTGGATACAGTGTCTCAAAATGTGTTTCTTCCGATGGACAAGGCTCTGGCTATCCAGCCTATGGTCCGCTCAGTCCTCGCAAGGTATCCATACATCTTTGCATGCGCTTGCTGGGCAGGATGGTTGCTGCTTACGAGGCAATCCAATATGGCATGTTTCATGCCCGGCCATTTCAGCTGGATCTGCTGGACAAATGGTCGGGGTCTCATCTTCACATGCATTAGGAAGTGACCTTATCCCCAAAAACCCGGATTTCTGTTATGGCGGCTACAAGTTCCTCACCTGGTAGAAGGCAGGAATTTCAATATTCACTCGTGGATTCTACTGACAACGGATGCCAGCCTCCGGGGTTGGGGAGCTGTGACCCAAGGGGCCCAGTTCCAGGTGATATGGTCGGTTCAGGAATCTGCTCTGCCGATAACCATCCTGGAACTCAGGGCAATTTACAATGCTCTTCTGCAAGCTTCCCATCTCCTGAAGGATCAGTCGATCCAGGTTCAATCGGACAACGCCACGGGGGTTGTGTATATAAACAGTCAGGGGGAACAAAAAGCAGAGCGGACTTCCTCAGCAGACACTCCCTCCAGCTGGGGGAATGGGGCCTACATCCCCAGGTGTTCAATAGTTAATTCACTGGTGGGGGCCGTCCGCAGATAGATCTGATGGCTTCTCGTCTCAACAAGAAGCTAGGCCGTTACTGTTCCAGACGAGTGATCTGCAGGCTGTAGCAGTGGACGTGCTGACGACACCATGGATGTACCAGTTTGTGTACCTGTTCCCTCCTCTACCGCTAATCCCAAGGGTTCTAAAAAGACTAAGAAGGGAAAGCATTCAAGCAATTCTAATTGCCCTGGATTGACCTCGACGGGCGTGGTACTCGGACCTCCTAACCATGGCTCTGGAGGATCCCTGGCCTCTGCCGCTTTAAAAAGGATCTTCAACAAGGTCCGCTCGTCTGTCTAGATTTACAGCGGCTACGTTTGACGGCTTGGAAGTTGAGAGGAAGATTCTAGCTAGAAAAGGGTCTTCCCTTTTGGGTTATTTCCACCATGGTCCAGGCCAGGAAGATGGTTACGTCTAAACATTATCATCGTATCTGGAAAAAGTATGTTTCCTGGTGTGAGGGTAGAAAGGTTTATCCTGTGGAGTTTCTGATTGGTCGTTTTCTACTTTTCCTGCAAGCGGGAGTGATGGAGCCCAACCGTAGGCCCATATCCGAAGTCCAGATTTCTGCGCTCTCTATTTTCTTCCAGAGACAGCTTGCCTTGTTGCCAGAAGTGCAGACTTTCCTGAAGGGAGTTCTTCATATGCAACCACTCTTTGTACCTCCCGTGGCTCCGTGGGATCTCAATGTGGTTCTGTCCTTTCTCCAATCGGATTGGTTTGAACCCTTACATAGGGTGGAGTTAAAATTTCTCACCTGGAAGACTGTGATGTTACTGGCATTGGCATCTGCCAGGCGTTTCTCTGTATTGCCTTATCCTGTAAGAGCCCTTATTTGATATTTGATGAGGACAGGGCGGAACTTAGGACCCGTCCTCCGTTTTTGCCAAAAGTGATGTCAGATTTTCATGTGAATCAGCCTATTGTGGATCTAGTTTTGTCTGACTCTTCCGTTGGTCCCGAGTCCTTGGATGTGGCCAGGGCTCTGAAGATTTTTGTCAAAAGGACGGCCCGTCATCGGAAATCTTACTCGCTGTTTGTCCTTTTATGATTCCTCCAAGATTAGTCGGCTGGCTTCTAAACAATCTATTGCTCGCTGGCTCAGGTTGACCATTCAACAGGGCTATTTTTCGGCGGCTCTGCCGATGTCTATTCAGGCACACTCGACGAGGTCTGTGGGCTCTTCCTGGGGTGTCTCAGCCTTACAGTTGTGCCGAGCTGCTACTTGGTCTGGTTCGACACCTTGGCCAAGGATGACCTTCATTTTGGTTAGGCGGTGTTACAGGGGGCTCAGCATTCTCCCTCCCGTTTGGGAGCTTTGGGACTTCCCCATGGTACTAAAGTACAGATCCCCAGTATCCACCAGGACGTAAGAAAAAAGGAATTAAATACCTACCGGTAATTCCTTTTCTCGTAGTCCGTAGTGGATACTGGGGATCTGCAGCATTACATTTCCCCTGTGTGACCCATCCAGAGGTCTTCCAACAGTTGGTTCAGAAGTGAGGCCTTCCGCAGGTGGACATTATGGCCTCTCGATACGACTTCAAGGTTCAACAGTTTATGCAAGATTCCGGGATCCTTCTCAGAATGTCGTGTCCCGGGTGGTGTCTTCCTCTACGGCCAGATCTCTCTCTCTCTCTCTCTCTCTCTCTCTCTCTCTCTCTCTCTCTCTCTCTCTCTCTCTCTCTCTCTCTCTCTCTCTCTCTCTCTCTCTCTCTCTCTCTCTCTCTCTCTCTCTCTCTCTCTCCCCCCCCCCCCCTCTTATGGGGCTTGGTTAGGATTTTTTTTTCTCTTTTATGTTTACCAAAATAGACTTATTCCCTTGGTCCAATGCTACTAGTAATTCTGAACAGGATTTAACGTACAGTAAGTATAGCAGCACACGTTTAGCAGTAGAAAATCTATAGAAATGTAGTCCTATTTCAGCTGGACTTTTTGGACTGATGACAAAAGACTAAATATCGCAAAGTAATCATACTATGGCATAATTTAACACAAGTGGCTTTCGGTTTAATTTTGCTGCTTATTTCCCCTTTAAATATGTTCAACATTTTTCTCTTATTTTCTTAGGTGTAAACGCTCAGTGTGTGCGACAAAGACCTTTACAATACAACGTGTATCTAATGTACTCACTCTGTCCCTCAAAAGGTTTGCTTGTTTCAGTGGTGGAAAACTAACTAAGGTAATTGTAGAATTTCTTTACAGATGTTATAGAATTCTATTATCCCTTTGCCTCTCATGTATAACCGGGTTTAGTAGTATTGTGGTTCTCCAGCTGCTGAGCACAGGTCCTTTCTTGGTTTGCAAATCCTGCTGGTACAGGTGGTGGTTGGACTGTGCACACTATTTTTAAACATACTAAGAGGTGCTATCAAAGTACCATGCAGGATGCTAAAAATACAGGTGCACACTCTAAGTACTAAGATTACTAGTAGTCAGCTTTGATAAAATCTCTAACATGGAGTGTAGATTACACTCTTGGTGCATATTTAGCCATTTTACGTTCACCCTATCCAGCACATCAAGGTGAGCCTAATCAGATGGGTCCCTACCATTGCTAAAAGCACATTATCGCAATAATGCCCTCTCACTGTAGACAGCAGTGTAGGACCTACAAATGTGAGAAGTGCTTCTAGTTGTCATATAGATTGTACTTTATTTATGATAGCTAGTAGGCTGCTGTGGACTACTTCTCACTTCTCCACTTTTTGGAAGGCTTGATAAATTCTTCCCCCTCGACAAATTGTTTTCTATCTGTAGAGGACACTTGTTCCCATGAGCCTTCCAGAATCTGCCTACTATGTTACAAAGCTTAGCGCTTCACTCATAACTTGGGGCTGGGTTGTTGTTTTGTTTTTTGTTTTATTTTTTTCTTTCACCTACAAAATCTTTCTTTAAAACTGTTTGCTAACCACACCTGTGTTTTTTTTTTTTTTTTTTTTTTTTTTTTCCCATTTCGGTGTAGGAGATAAAATATCCAGAATATATTGATATTCGTCCTTACACATCTCATCCTAAGGGAGAACCAATTATATTCAAGTTATATTCTGTCCTCGTACATACTGGTGTTAGCTGTAATACAGGACATTATTATTCCTATATAAAGGTAAGAAAAGTTTGAAGCATAGAACGGGCTGTAAAATAAAAGTATCCCACTGCTATACAGTATAGTCATTGTATATCTAGGGCAGTATTTAATTGAAGTCGAAACTGATGTCTAGTCTGAAAGACGGCAGTTTCCGACTTTTTTTTATTTTTTGCTCAAATCATGATTCGACCTATTCAGTGGGACAGTTCGACAATTCCGACTTGTTGGAAAACACGTGGATTGGCGGATTAGCCGCGGATCCACATGTTTTGTTGGATTTGGCCACAAATCCGACCGGTTTTAGTCCCATTTTCGACGATGTCAATCAGACTTTAAAAAAAGAAAGAAAAAAAAAAGTCAGATTGACATTGTTGGAAACGCCCAAAACCTGCCGGATTTGGCCTCAAATTGAATACTGAACTGTCTGCTCCTTGCAATTGGAAAGGATCCGATATCAGTTGAATACTGCCCCCTAGTAATTAACTGTATACAGTACGCTTATGGTCTGTAATTTAACTGTACTTTGTAGTAGACTCTGTTGCAGTGACCACATGCAGGGCCACTGCTACCTTGGTTCCTTGCAGCACTTGGTTAACTTCCTATAACTTCTCATTTTGCAGGCTAGCAATGACTGTTGGTACCTTATGAATGATTCTGTTGTGTCCCGTGTAGACATCCGGACTGTTCTCAACCAACAGGCATATCTTCTATTTTACATCAGGTAATTATGTATTATTTTTTATTTCTGTTTCGTAAACTAGGTGGTTACTTTTGATTACCCAGCAGGCCTGGTCTCCTTGTCCTCTCTACACCGATCCCGGGGCTTGCAGTTTTTTTTCTTTGGTGCCGGCCGGAGCAGGCACCCTTTATAAGGGGGGTGCTGGGTGGGCTGATTTACTTTTATTAGTTTGTTTATTTCTCTAACGTCCTAGAGGATGCTGGGACTCCGTAAGGACCATGGGGATAGACGGGCTCCGCAGGAGACATGGGCACTTTAAGAAAGACTTTAGGCTCTGGGTGTGCACTGGCTCCTCCCTCTGTGCCCCTCCTCCAGACCTCAGTTTGATACTGTGCCCAGAGGAGATGGGTGCACTGCAGGGAGCTCTCCTGAGTTTCCTGTAAGAAAGTATTTTGGTTAGGTTTTTTATTTTCAGGGAGCCTGCTGGCAACAGACTCCCTGCATCGAGGGACTGAGGAGAGAGAAACAGCCCTACTTCTGAGTTTCAAGAAGGGAAGGAGTTTCAAGGTCCTGTTTCTTAGGCTACTGGACACCATTAGCTCCAGAGGGATTGGTACGCAGGTTTCATCCTCGCCGTCCGTCCCAGAGCCGCGCCGCCGTCGTCCTCGCAGAGCCAGAAGATAGAAGCCAAGTGAGTATGAGATGAAAGAAGACTTCAGGGGCGGCAGAAGACGTCTGATCTTCATAGAGGTAACGCACAGCGGTGAAGCTGTGCGCCATTGCTCCCGTTCACCTCACACACTTCGGTCACTGTAAGGGTGCAGGGCGTCCTGGGCAGCAGTATAAACCTCTCCTATGGCAAAAGCATATATATACATGTACAGCTGGGCACTGTACATGTATTTAAAGAGCCCCCGCCATGTTTTGATAGATTTTGAGTGGGACAGAAGCCCGCCGCCGAGGGGGCGGGGCTTCTTCCTCAGCACTCACCAGCGCCATTTTCTCCACAGCACAGCGCTGAGAGGAAGCTCCCCGGATTCTCCCCTGCTTACTGACGGTGACGGTGGGTTTTTCAAGAGGGGGGGCACATAATTGGCGTGTATAAAGTTATAACAGCGCTACTGGGTAAAACATTCTGTGTTTTTTCCTGGGTCATATAGCGCTGGGGTGTGTGCTGGCATACTCTCTCTGTCTCTCCAAAGGGCCTGGTGGGGAACCTGTCTTCAGAAAAGAGCTTCCCTGTGTGTGTGGGGTGTGTTGGTACACGTGTGTTGACATGTATGAGGTTGAAGGCTCACCTAAGGAGGAGGGGGAGTGTATGAATGCAAAGTCTCCGTCGGCAGCACCGATACCTGACTGGATGGATATGTGGAATGTCTTAAGTGCTAATGTGAATTTATTGCACAAAAGATTAGACAAAGCTGAGGCTAGGGAACAGTCAGGAAGTCAAACCATGCCTGTTCCAATGTCGCCGAGTCCTTCGGGGTCTCAGAAGCGCACACTATCCCAAATAGTTGACACAGATACCGACACGGATTCAGACTCCAGTGTCTACTACGATGATGCAAAATTACAGCCAAAAGTGGCTAAGGGTATTCTATATATGATTATTGCAATAAAAGAGGTTTTGCATATCACAGAGGAACCCCCTGTCCCTGACACGAGGGTACACATTTATAAAGAGAAATAGTCTGAGGTCACCTTTCCATCCTCGTATGAGCTGAACGAATTATGCGAAAAGGCCTGGGAAACCCCAGACAAGAGACTGCAGGTTCCCAAAAGGATTCTTATGGCGTATCCTTTCCCGCAAAAGGATAGGATACGATGGGAATCCTCTCCTAAGGTGGACAAGGCATTGACACGCTTATCAAAAAAGATAGCGCTGCCATCCCAAGATACGGCTACCCTCAAGGATGCTGCTGATCGCAAGCAGGAGGTTACCATGAAGTCCATTTACACACATTCTGGTACAATACTTAGACCGGCAATGGCGTCGGCCTGGGTTTGTAGTGCTGTGGCTGCATGGACTGATTCCTTATCAGCGGAGATTGAGACCCTAGATAAGGATACCATTTTAATGACCCTAGGGCATATAAAAGATGCTGTATTATATATGAGGGATGCTCAAAGAGATGTTTGTTTACTAAGTTCCAGAATAAACGCTATGTCTGTTTCCACTAGGCGAGTCTTATGGACCCGACAGTGGACGGGGGATGCCGACTCGAAGAGGCATATGGAGTTTTTGCCTTACTTACAAAGGTGAGGAGTTATTTGGAGTAGGCCTCTCGGACCTCGTCTCCACAGCTACGGCAGGTAAATCGAATATCTTGCCTTATGTTCCCTCACAGCCTAAGAAAGCGCCTCATGATCAAATGCAGTCCTTTCGTTCGAATAAAAGCAAAAAAGTACGTGGATCGTCCTTTCTTGCCAGAGGTAAGGGCAGAGGAAAAACCTACACAGGGGGAACGTCTTCGACTTTTCAGCCACATCTGGGTTCTCTCACAGGTGGATCCCTGGGCAATAGAAATTGTTTCTCAGGGATACAAGCTGGAATTCGAAGAGGTCCCCCCTCGCCGGTTTTTCAAATCAGCTCTGCCAGCTTCTCACTTAGAGAGGGAGTTAGTGTTAAATGCAATTCAAAAATTGTATCCAACAGGTGTGGTGGTCAAGGTTCCCCTACTGCAACAGGGGAGGGGATATTACTCAACCCTGTTTGTGGTCTCGAAACCGGACGGTTCGGTCAGACCCATTTTGAATTTAAAATCCCTGAACCTATACTTGAAAAAGTTCAATTTCAAGATGGAGTCGCTCAGAGTGGTCATCGCCAGCCTGGAAGGGGGGGATTTTATGGTTTCCCTAGACATAAAGGATGCGTACCTTCATGTTCCAATATTTCCACCTCATCAGGCGTTCCTGAGATTTGCTGTACAGGATTGTCATTACCAATTTCAGACGTTGCTGTTTGGGCTTTCCACGGCCCCGAGGATTTTCATCAAGGTACTGGTGGAAATGATGGTGCTCCTGCGCAAGCGAGGTGTCAATCCCGTACTTGGACGATCTCCTCGTAAAAGCGAGATCTCGGGAGAAGTTACTGGACAGCGTGTCACTTTCATTGAAGGTGTTACAGCAACACGGCTGGATTCTCAATATCCCGAAGTCGCAGCTGGTTCCCACGACGCGTCTGACCTTCTTGGGCTTGATTCTGGACACTGACCAGAAAAGGGTTTTTCTTCCGACGAAAAAAGCTCAGGAACTCATGACTCTGGTCAGGAACCTATTGAAGCCAAAACAGGTGTCAGTGCATCACTGCACTCGAGTCCTAAGGAAAATGGTGGCATCATACGAAGCCATTCCCTTCGGCAGGTTCCATGCGAGAACCTTCCAATGGGACCTGCTGGACAAGTGGTCCGGGTCACATCTACATATGCATCGGCGGATCTCCCTGTCCCCCAAAGCCAGGGTATCTCTCCTGTGGTGGCTGCAGGGTGCTCACCTCCTAGAGGGCCGCAGGTTCGGCATTCAGGACTGGATCCTGGTGACCACGGAGACAAGCCTCCGAGGTTGGGGAGCAGTCACACAGGGAAGAAATTTCGAAGGTCTTTGGTCAAGTTTAGAGACTTGTCTCCACATCAACGTCCTGGAATTGAGGGCCATATAAAACGCCCTACGTAAAGCGGAGGCATTACTTCTCGACAAACCAGTTCTGATTCAGTCAGACAATGTCACCGCAGTGGCTCATGTAAACCGCCAAGGTGGCACAAAGAGCAGGGTTGCAATGGCGGAAGCCACCAGGATTCTTCGCTGGGCGGAGAATCATGTCAGCGCACTGTCAGCAGTGTTCATTCCAGGAGTGGACAATTGGGAAGCAGACTTCCTCAGCAGACACGATCTGCATCCGGGAGAGTGGGGGCTTAATCAGGAAGTCTTCGAGCAGATCGCAAGTCGGTGGGGACTGCCCCAAATTGACATGATGGCGTCCCGTCTCAACAAAAAGCTAAAAAGGTATTGCGCCAGGTCAAGAGATCCTCAGGCGGTAGCTGTGGACGGCCTAGTGACACCGTGGGTGTTCCAGTCGGTCTATGTATTTCCTCCTCTTCCTCTCATACCCAAGGTTTTGAGAATAATAAGACAAAGAGGAGTGAGAACAATCCTCATTGTTCCAGAATGGCCACGAAGGACCTGGTATCCGGGGCTGCAGGAGTTGCTCACAGAAGATCTGTGGCCTCTTCCTCTAAGACAGGACCTGCTGCAACAGGACTTACCGCGGCTGCGTTTGACGGCATGGCGGTTGAACGCCGGATCCTAGAGAAAAAGGTATTCCAGATGAGGTCATTCCTACACTAATAAAGGCTAGGAAGGACGTGACATCAAAACATTATCACCGAATATGGAGAAAATATGTTTCTTGGTGTGAGGCCAGGAATGCTCCTACGGAAGAATTCCAGCTGGTCAGTCTCCTTCACTTCCTACAAACTGGAGTGAATTTGGGCCTACAATTAGGCTCCATTAAGGTTCAGATTTCGGCCCTATCCATTTTCTTTCAGAAGGAATTGGCCTCTCTTCCTGAAGTACAGACGTTTGTGAAGGGAGTGCTGCATATTCAGCCTCCTTTTGTACCTCCGTTGGCGCCTTGGGACCTTAACTTGGTGTTAAGTTTCCTTAAGTCACATTGGTTTGAACCACTCAAAACGGTGGAGTTAAAATATCTCACTTGGAAGGTGGTCATGTTGTTAGCCTTAGTTTCGGCTAGGCGAGTTTCGGAATTAGAGGCTTTATCACATAAAAGCCCCTATCTGGTTTTTCATATGGATAGGGCGGAATTGCGGACTCGTCCTCAATTCCTACCTAAAGTGGTCTCATCCTTTCATATGACCCAGCCTATTGTCGTGCCTGTGGCTACACGTGACTTGGAGGATTCCGAGTCCCTTGATGTGATCAGGGCTTTGAAGATTTACGTGGCCAGAACGGCTAGGATCAGAAAAACAGAGGCACTGTTTGTCCTGTATGCAACCAACAAGGTTGGCGGCCCTGCTTCAAAGCAGACTATTGCTCGCTGGATCTGTAACACGATTCAGCCGGCGCATTTTACGGCAGGATTGCCGTTACCAAAATCGGTTAAGGCCCATTCCACTAGGAAGGTGGGCTCGTCTTGGGCGGCTGCCCGAGGGGTCTCTGCACTACAGCTGTGCCGAGCTGCTACTTGGTCAGAGTCAAACACCTTTGCAAAGTTCTATAAGTTTGATACCCTGGCTGAGGAGGACCTCCTGTTTGCTCAATCGGTGCTGCAGAGTCATCCGCACTCACCCGCCCGTTTGGGAGCTTTGGTATAATCCCCATGGTACTTACGGAGTCCCAGCATCCTCTAGGACGTTGGAGAAATAAGATTTTAAACCTACCGGTAAATCTTTTTCTCGTAGTCCGTAGAGGATGCTGGGACTCCGTAAGGACCATGGGGATAGACGGGATCCGCAGGAGACATGGGCACTTTAAGAAGACTTTAGGCTCTGGGTGTGCACTGGCTCCTCCTCCAGACTTCAGTTAGAGAAACTGTGCCCAGAGGAGACGGACAGTACAAGGAAAGGATTTTAGGTAATCCAAGGGCAAGATTCATACCAGCCACACCGTATAACTTGTGATATACTATCTAGTTAACAGTATGAAAAACCAACATAGCCTTGGTCCACCACCGATTAAACTATAACATAACCCTTATGTACGCAATAACTATATACAAGCCTTGCAGAAGTAGTCCGCACTTGGGACAGGAGCCCAGCATCCTCTACGGACTACGAGAAAAAGATTTACCGGTAGGTTTAAAATCTTATTTTCTCTGACGTCCTAGTGGATGCTGGGGACTCCGTAAGGACCATGGGGAATAGACGGGCTCCGCAGGAGACTGGGCACTCTAAAGAAAGATTTAGGACTATCTGGTGTGCACTGGCTCCTCCCCATATGACCCTCCTCCAAGCCTCAGTTAGATTTCTGTGCCCGGCTGACAAGTGTTTGTTAGGTTTTTTATTTTCAGTGAGACCTGCTGGCAACAGGCTCACTGCATCGAGGGACTAAGGGGAGAAGAAGCGAACCTACCTAAGTGGTGGTAGCTTGGGCTTCTTAGGCTACTGGACACCATTAGCTCCAGAGGGATCGAACACAGGACCCGACCTCGTCGTCCGTTCCCGGAGCCGCGCCGCCGTACCCCTTACAAAGCCAGAAGCAAGAAGGTGGTCCGGAAAATCGGCGGCTGAAGACTTCTGTCTTCTCCAAGGTAGCGCACAGCACTGCAGCTGTGCGCCATTGCTCCTCATGCACACCACACACTGCGGTCGCTGATGGGTGCAGGGCGCTGGGGGGGGGCGCCCTGAGCAGCAATACTGACACCTTGGCTGGCAAACTGACACCATATATGGCCCCAGAGGCTATATAGGTGCTTTTTAACCCCTGCCAGAATCCATAAAAATGCGGGAGAAAGTCCGCGAAAAAGGGGCGGAGCTATCTCCAGCACACTGGCGCCATTTTTCCCTCACCGCTCCGTTGGAGGGAAGCTCCCTGGCTCTCCCCTGCAGTCAATACACTACAGAAAGGGTTAAAAAGAGAGGGGGGGGGAGCACAATTTAGGCGCAGTATACAATATATATAGGCAGCTATAAGGGAAAACACTCTTTATATGTGATATCCCTGTGATATATAGCGCCCTGGTGTGTGCTTGCATACTCTCACTCTGTCTCCCCAAAGGGCTTTGTGGGGTCCTGTCCTCTGTCAGAGCATTCCCTGTGTGTGTGCTGTGTGTCGGTACGGCTGTGTCGACATGTATGAGGAGGATAATGATGTGGAGGCGGAGCGAATGCCTGTAAATGTGATGTCACCCCCTGCGGGATCGACACCGGTGTGGTTGGACTTATGGAAGGATTACGTGAAAGTGTCAACTCCTTACACAAAAGGTCGACGACACAGAACAGCCGGCTACTCAGCTTGTGCCTGTTCCAGCGTCTCAAATGTCATGGGGGGCTCTAAAAACACCCGCTACCTCAGATGGCAGAAACAGATGTCGACACGGATACCGACTCCAGTGTCGACGACGATGAGACTAGTGTACCCTCCAAATAGGTCCACCTGTTACATGATTGAGGCAATGAAAAATGTATTACACATTTATGATAATACCCCAGGTACCACATAAAAGGGTATTATGTTTGGTGAGAGAAAACTACCAGTAGTTTTTCCTGCATCTGAGATATTAAATGAGGTGTGTGAGGAAGCGTGGTCTTCCCCCGGTAAGAAATTGATAATTTCTAAACGGTAATTGGCAGCATACCCTTTCCCGCCAGAGGATAGGTCACGTTGGGAAACACCCCATAGGGTAGATACAGCGCTTACACGCTTATCAGAAAAGGTGGCACTACCGTCTCCGGATACGGCCGCCCTGAAGGAACCTGCTGATAAAAAGCAGGGGGTTACCCTGAAAGATATAGTCACACACCCGGGCATTATATTGCGACCAGCCATTGCTTCGGCATGGATGTGCAGTTCTCCCGCTGCGTGGTCAGATTCCCTGTCGGAAAATAACTATGGATAGGGACAATATTTTGCTGACCATAGAGCATATAAAAGACGTGGTCTTATACATGCGTGATGCACAGAGGGATATTTGCCGGCTGGCATAAAAAATAAGCGCTAGGTCCATTGCCGCCAGACGGGGGTTATGGACTCGGCAATGGTCAGGCGATGCCGACTCGAATCGGCACATGGAAGTTTTGCCCTATAAGGGGGTAAAACTGTTTGGGGATGGTCTTTCAGACCTCGTTTCCACAGCTACTGCTGGGAAATCGACTTTTTTGCCACAGGCTACCCCACAACAAAAGAAAGCACCGTATCATCAAGTACAGTCCTTTCGGCCCCAGAAAAGCAAGAGGGCTAGAGGCTCATCCTTTCTGCCGAGAGGCAAAGGTAGAGGAAAAAGCTGCAGCACACAGCTAGTTCCCAAGAGCAGAAGTCCTCCCTGCGTCCGGTAAGTCCACAGCATGACGCTGGGGCTGCTCAGGCGGACCCGGGTACGGTGGGGGCCCATCTCAGAAATTTCAGCGCTCAGTGGGCTCTCTCACATGGATCCCTGGGTCCTTCAAGTAGTATCTCAGGGGTACAGGCTGGAGTTCGAGACGTTCTTCCCCCCGCCGTTTCCTAAAATCTGCCTTACCGTCACCTCCCTCTGCCAGGGAGGCGGTGTTGGTGGCTATTCAACACTATAATCACAACAAGTGATTGTCAAGGTGCCCCTCCTTCAGCAAGGAAGGGGTTACTATTCCACAATGGTTGTGGTACCGAAACAGAACGGTTCGGTGAGACCCATCTTAAAATTAAAATACTTGAACTTTTATATCAGAAGATTCAAGTTCAAGATGGAATCGCTCAGGGCGGTTATTACGAGCCTGGACGAGGGGGATTACAGGGTCTCCCTGGACATCAAGGATGCGTACCTGCATGTCCCCATTTACCCTCCTCACCAGGAGTACCTCAGATGTGTGGTACAGGACTGTCACTATCAGTTCCAGACGCTGCCGTTGGAGTTGTCCACGGCACCGAAGGTCTTTACCAAGGTAATGGCCGAAATGATGATACTCCTTCGCAAGAAGGAAGTTATTATTATCCCGTACTTGGACGATCTCCTGATAAAGGCGAGGTCCAAAGAACAGTTGGTAGTGGGGGTAGCACTCTCGGGAAGTGCTACAACAGCACGACTGGATTCTCAATATTCCAAAGTCACAGCTGGTCCCGACGACACGTCTTCTGTTCCTGGGAATGATTCTGGACACAGACCAGAAAAGAGTGTTTCTTCCAGTGGAAGCACACGAGTCCTGGAAAAAATGGTAGCTTCGTACGAAGCATAATTCCATTCGGAAGGTTCCACGCAAGGACGTTCCAGTGGGACCTGTGGGACAAATGGTCCGGGTCCCATCTACAGATACAACAGCGGATAACCCTGTCGGCAAGAAACAGGGTGTCGCTGCTGTGGTGGCTGCAGAGGGCTCATCTACTAGAGGGCCTCAGATTCGGAATACAGGACTGGGTCCTGGTGACCACGGAGGCCAGCCTTCGGGGCTGGGGTGCAGTCACACAGGGAAGAAATTTCCAAGGAGATTTCGCTTCACATAAATATTCTGGAGCTAAGGGCCATTTACAATGCCCTAAGCCAAGCAAGGCCCCTGCTTCAGAACCAGCCGGTACTGATCCAATCAGACAACATCCCGGCGGTCGCCCATGTAAACAGACAGGGCGGCACAAGAAGCAGGATGGCGATGGCAGAAGCCACAAGGATTCTCCGATGGGCGACCTACACCCGGGAGAATGGGGACTTCTTCCAGAAGTTTTCCAAATGCGGGTAAACCGTTGGGAATGACCACGGGTGGACATGATGGCGTCCCGCCTCAACAAAAAGTTGAAAAGATATTGCGCCAGGTCAAGGGACCCTCAGGCGATCGCTGTGGACGCTCTAGTGACACCGTGGGTGTACCAGTCGGTTTATGTGTTTCCTCCTCTACCTCTCATACCCAAGGTACTGAGAATAATAAGAATGCGAGGAGTGAAAACCATACTCGTGGTTCCGGATTGGCCAAGAAGAGCTTGGTACCCGGAACTTCAAGAGATGCTGGCAGAGGACCCTTGGCCTCTGCCGCTCAGACAAGACCTGCTGCAGCAGGGACCCTGTCTGTTCCAAGACTTACCGCGGCTGCGTTTGACGGCATGGCGGTTGAACACCGGATCCTAAAGGAAAAGGGTATTCCGGAGGAAGTCATCCCTACCCTGATCAAAGCCAGGAAGGATGTCACCGCAAGACATTATTACCGCATTTGGCGGAAATATGTTGCTTGGTGTGAGGCCATGAAGGCCCCGAGGGAGGAATTTCAACTGGGTCGATTCCTACACTTCCTGCAAGCAGGGGTGACGTTGGGCCTAAAATTGGGGTCCATTAAGGTCCAGATTTCGGCTCTGTCGATTTTCTTCCAGAAAGAACTGGCTTCACTGCCTGAAGTTCAGACTTTTGTCAAAGGAGTTCTGCATATTCAGCCTCCTTTTGTGCCCCCAGTGGCACCTTGGGATCTCAATGTGGTTTTGGCATTCCTGAAATCACATTGGTTCGAACCACTTAAGACTGTGGAATTAAAATATCTCACGTGGAAAGTGGTCATACTGTTGGCCCTGGCTTTGGCCAGGCGGGTTTCAGAATTGGCGGCTTTGTCTTGTAAAAGCCCTTATCTGATTTTCCAGATGGATAGGGCAGAATTGAGGACTCGTCCTCAGTTTCTCCCGAAGGTGGTCTCAGCTTTTCACTTGAACCAACCTATTGTGGTGCCTGCGGCTACTAGGGACTTGGAGGATTCCAAGTTGCTGGACGTAGTCAGGGCCCTGAAAATTTATGTTTCCAGGACGGCTGGAGTCAGAAAACTGACTCGCTGTTTATCCTGTATGCACCCAACAAGCTGGGTGCTCCTGCTTCTAAGCAGTCTATTGCGCGCTGGATTTGTAGCACTATTCAGCTGGCGCATTCTGCGGTAGGATTACCGCAGCCTAAATCAATAAAAGCCCATTCCACAAGGAAGGTGGGCTCATCTTGGGCGGCTGCCCGAGGGGTCTCGGCTTTACAACTTTGCCGAGCAGCTACTTGGTCAGGGGCAAACACGTTTGCTAAATTCTACAAATTTGATTCCCTGGCTGAGGAGGACCTGGAGTTCTCTCATTCGGTGCTGCAGAGTCATCCGCACTCTCCCGCCCGTTTGGGAGCTTTGGTATAATCCCCATGGTCCTTACGGAGTCCCCAGCATCCACTAGGACGTCAGAGAAAATAAGATTTTACTCACCGGTAAATCTATTTCTCGTAGTCCGTAGTGGATGCTGGGCGCCCATCCCAAGTGCGGATTGTCTGCAATACTTGTACATAGTTATTGTTACAAAAATCGGGTTTTGTTGTGAGCCATCTCTTCAGAGGCTCCAATTGTTATTATACTGTTAACCGGGGTTCCTATCACGTGTTATATGGTGTGATTGGTGTGGCTGGTATGAGTCTTACCCGGGATTCAAAATCCTTCCTTATTGTGTCAGCTCTTCCGGGCACAGTTCCTAACTGAGGCTTGGGGGAGGGTCATAGGGGGAGGAGCCAGTGCACACCAGATAGTCCTAAATCTTTCTTTAGAGTGCCCAGTCTCCTGCGGAGCCCGTCTATTCCCCATGGTCCTTACGGAGTCCCCAGCATCCACTACGGACTACGAGAAATAGATTTACCGGTGAGTAAAATCTTATTTTTTTTCTTTGTTACTGCTACAGCGCAGTGAAGATTGAGCAGGGTGCGGGCGGACATCTCTAGCAGTGCCAAGCACACTCGTTCCGACATCAGGCGCCGCTGGTGGCAGCGCTGGTAATTGGGCTAGCGACTTCCGCCGCGGGCCTCCAGCTGAGACGCCGTCGCAGAGGGTTCCCTCTCCTGCTAACAGGAGACTGCGTGTGTGCAAAATGGTCTATGCCTTTCCCACTGGACCACCAGGGTACAGCAGCAGGACAGGAGTGCAGATCCCTGGGGTATAACATCTAAGGTGGAGGGTGCCCAGCCTTATGCCCCTCCTCCACCTCTGGGGCTTACTAGCAGCACAGCTTACAGCCTGTCCCAGGGAATCTTCGCCTCCTCTATCTCTCTGTCCCTCCCAGAAAACGCTAGGCAGCCATTTTGGAGAACATTCCTGCAGGGACTTTGCACAGAGTGGAAGGCTTGGGCTCTGTCTCCTCTGTACCTCGCTCCAGCATCCAGGTCCTGCATTTATCTCCTGCCTGCTTCATAGCTAGACAGTTGAGTATCTTGGCCCATTTTTTTCTTTCAAGCATTGTGTGTCTGTGTGCTTGACTGGTAGTGTCCTAGCTTGGGGTGTTACTGTCTTATACCACTGAAAAAGGACCTGCTCCTTCAATTGGTGCCTGATTACTACATTTACACTAGGCAATGCTTATTGAAACAGTGCTACAGTCACTATCTGCGGTGGGGGAATCCTAGTGCTCCCTCACACCCCTGCTATCGCACACTGTGTATTATATAAACGTGTTGATATTGCGTTGTGGGTGAGACTTCATGTCATCCAAGGATAAGAAAGCAGCCGCTCCAGAGCCTCGCACTCGTCACATTCTCTCTCCACAGGATACTGTCCATACTGACCTGTGCAAAGGGGGTGTTACAGCTCCGCCACGGGAGGCCCCTGCAGCTGCAGCAGTCTCACCGGTACCGGCTTGGTCAACCACGTTGACACAGGTAATGGCGCAACTCGTGGACCACAGCCTAATCCCCCCCCACTTATGGCGCCCCCAACACCTGCGGGCCCTGCATATACTGCTCCGCTACTACCAGTAGAGCCCCCATGGATGCCGTCTGTACAAGGCTTGTGTCGGTTCTCTGCTTCCATGCAGCAGCTCATGGAAAGGGACAAGCGACCCAGGTGAGCTCATACCTCGCGGGAAAGCTCTACCCCGCTTTCAGAAGGGGATTCTGCATCGGAGTATCTCTTGGATCAGGACGGCTCAGATATGGACTGCATGACATCCTTTTTTCGGCAGAGGTGATGTACGGGTGGTTCTGGACATTGAGGATGAGGACCCGACCCCGAAGACCAAGGCCCCGGTCTTCATGCGTCATAAAAAGGAGTCAACACAGTTTACTTCATCAGCACAGCTAGAGGACATGCTGGAAGTGTGGTGGGCTAAACCAGAAAAGCCGTTTCAGCTTTCCAAGTGTTATCAGACCTTCTACCCGCTTCCGCTCAAAGACGGGGCTAAGAGGGAGGCTCCTCCTCCTACGGTGGACGCCCATGTTGCGCGCCTAGTACGCTCTTCGGTACTGCCGATACAAGATACCTCTAATTGGAGAATTTCCTGAAGACTGCATTTACTTGTGCTGGTACTATTGCCAGACCAGCGCTGGCATCCGCCTGGGTAACTAAGGCCATCAGTAGCTGGGTTGAACAGCTGCAACAGGGCCTTACATCTGCAGTCAGTAGGAAAGAGTTATTGATACTTGTCTGTAACATTCAAAGAGTACCTATCTAGGGGAAGCAGCTATGGAAACGGTGGTTCTCACATATAAAGTGTCGGCCTTGACACTCTGTCGCTCTGTTCCTGGAGAGCGGACGCCTCCTCCAAAAAGGCCCTTGAGGCTCTTCTATATGCCGGGGATATCCTATTTGGACAAGAGCGGGAAAATAATTTCCTCCCTGGCAACATCAGACGGCATTTCTCTTGTTAGCAGCGGCTCCAAGATGTCCTATCGCTTCTTAAACCCCCATGACAGGACTAAAAATCAGGCTTCCTTCATATACCAAGCACCCGCAAAAGGCTTGAAGCCCCGCGCTAAGCAACCATGGGCGACCAGACGCACAGCCCCTAAACCTGCAGACAAGCCTGCCACGTGACAAGCGGGCCTCCCTCTTCATACCGTCTCCTCAGCTAATTCTTACTCCTCGGTGGTTGGAGACCACGATGGATGCCTGGCTCAGAGAAGCTTATTTCCCAGGGATATACCCTGGCGTTTTGGAGTCATCCTCTGCAAAGGTTTTTTACCATGGAGCTTCCGAGAGATCCCGCAGAGGGGTTCACTACGATTTGCCGGCTCGCCACGCTACGCTACAGGCACGGTGGCACGCTACGCGCGCCACATTATTTTATTCTCCCTCCAGGGGGGTCGTGGACCCCCATGAGGGAGAATAAGTGTCGGTATACCGGCGGTCGGGCTCCCGGCGCCGGTATGCTGGTCGCCGGCATACTGAAGACCACCCCCCGGAGAGGCAGAAGCTCTTTGTCAATCGGTCAGTTCCCTTCTCACCTCCAAAGTCCTTGTTTCTGTGCCTTGTGATCAGAGAGGTCAGGGGTTTTACACCTGTCTTTCTGGTTCAGGTTCTGCATATCCATGACTCGTATTTGCATGTTCCCATTTGTTCATGCTATCAACTTTCTACAGTCTGCTGTGCGGGACGAACACTACCAATTTCAAGTATTGCCATTTGGTCTAACAGCTCCAGGGGATACAGATCTTACCCTACTTGGACCACCACCACCACGAATAAATTGGAGGAAATTGTCCTTTAACGCCCTTGCAGGAAATGCACCATTTTTGGAGAGTTACTGGACTCCAGAGTCCAGTGAGTCTTCCTTCCCCAGGACAAGATTCTCACCATTCAATCCAGGATTTGGGTGCTCCTCCACCATCGTTTGTTGTTGCAATCTCAATTACTAATAAATGTTTGGACCTGTGAGTGATCTACAATATGCTACTGTATGGCTCCCACGTTCTCTGCTCAAGGGCGGTAAGCATTCAACTGCCGTTGCCTATGTTAACAAAGAGGGTGCTACTCGCAGTCGAGCAGCAATGCAGGAAGTTGCACAGATTCTACGTTTGGCCGAACGACTGGTCATTCTTTCCGCTGTTTATTCCAGGTGTGGACAACTGGGAAGCCACCTACTTCAGTCACCAGGATCATCATCCAGGAAAATGGGCTCTACACCCAGATGTTTTCACAGCACTAGTGAGACGGTGGGGTTGCCCACGGGTGGACCTCATGGTGTCGCTCTACCTGCGCTCCCTTCTGATGGACGATCTGTGGACACTGCCTCTGTCATTATCTGTTACAACAGGATCCTTTCGTTTCGTTCACCCAATTTAGCGCTACTGCGCTTGACAGGTGGCAGTTTATTGGCTGCCATCTTTTGAGCTGTCATGGGATTCTGGATGATGTTATCCTCACAATGTTGCGGGCTAGAAAATCAGATACAGCAGCCCATTACCATCGCATATGGCGTTCTTATGTAGCGCGGTTCGATCGTCCGTTTTCCGACTTGGTCCTTTCGACTGTCCCAATTTCTACTTTTTCTCCAAGCAGGGTTGGATTCTGGACTCCGTCTGGGATCTCTGAAGGTTCAAGTTTGTCAAACTTTTTCCAGTGCAGATTGGTGGTTCTTCCGGAAGTTCAGACTTTCTTGCAAGGAGTTTTAAAGGTACAGCCTGCTTTTGTGCCACCAGCAGCAACTTGTGACTTGAGTCTCGTGCTTGCTTTCCTCCAGTCTAGTTTCTAGTGAGCCTCTGGAGAAGGTAGACCTCAAATACCGAATATGGAAGACTGTCTTTTTACTGGCATTGGCTTCTGCTCGAATGGTTTCCGAATTGAGTTCTTTGTCCTGTAAACCACCTTACTTTCTCTGACATCCTAGTGGATGCTGGGAACTCCGTAAGGACCATGGGGAATAGACTGGCTCCGCAGGAGACTGGGCACTCTAAAAGAAAGATTAGGTACTATCTGGTGTGCACTGGCTCCTCCCTCTATGCCCCTCCTCCAGACCTCAGTTAGAATCTGTGCCCGGCCAGAGCTGGGTGCTCCTAGTGGGCTCTCCTGAGCTTGCTAGAAAGAAAGTATTTGTTAGGTTTTTTATTTTCAGTGAGATCTGCTGGCAACAGACTCACTGCTACGTGGGACTGAGGGGAGAGAAGCAAACCTACCTGCTTGCAGCTAGCTTGTGCTTCTTAGGCTACTGGACACCATTAGCTCCAGAGGGTTCGAACACAGGGCCTGACCTCGATCGTCCGTTCCCGGAGCCGCGCCGCCGTCCCCCTTGCAGAGCCAGAAGACAGAAGAGAAGCGATGAAATCGGCGGCAGAAGACTCCTGTCTTCATTAAGGTAGCGCACAGCACCGCAGCTGTGCGCCATTGCTCCCACAGCACAGCACACCACACACTCCGGTCACTGTAGGGTGCAGGGCGCTGGGGGGGGGCTCCCTGGGCAGCAATAAAAATACCTTTGGCATAAAAATACACATAATACAGTCTGTGACTGTATATGTGTAAAACCCCCGCCATTTTTAGTCAGAAACAGGACAGAAGCCCGCCGCTGAGGGGGCGGGGCCTTCTTCCTCAGCACACCAGCGCCATTTTCTCTTCACAGCTCCGCTGGAAGGAAGCTCCCCAGGCTCTCCCCTGCAGTATCCTGGTACACAGAGGGTGAAAAGAGAGGGGGGGGGCACATAAATTTAGGCGCAAAATTTGTATATACAGCAGCTACTGGGTAAACACTGAGTTGTAGTGTAATCCCTGGGTTATATAGCGCTGGGGTGTGTGCTGGCATACTCTCTCTCTGTCTCTCCAAAGGGCCTTGTGGGGGAACTGTCCTCAAATAGAGCATCCCCTGTGTGTGTGGTGTCGGTACGCGTGTGTCGACATGTCTGAGGTAAAAGGCTCCTCTAAGAAGGTGATAGAGCGGATGTGTGAGAGGGTGTCTCCGTCGACAACGCCGACACCTGTTTGGATATGTGTAAGTGCTAAGGTGAATTTATTGCACAAAAGGTTAGGGAACAGACAGGAAATCTACCCATGTCTGTCCCTATGTCAGAGACTTTCAGAGTCTCTCAATGCTCACTATCCAAAATAACAAACACTGGTATCGACATGGAGTTTAACTCCACTGTCGCCTACGATAATGCAAAGTTACAACCAAGATGGCTAGAAGGTATTCAATATATAATTATTGAAATAATAGATGATTTGCATATCACTGATGACTCATCTGTCCCTGACACGAGAGTACACATGTTTAAGGGGAAGAACGCTGAGGTAAATTTCCCTCCTCTCATGAGGAAAAAGAGCGGGACTCTACAGACAAGAGACGGCAGCTTCCCACAAGAGAATTCTCAGGCTGTATCCTTTCCCCACTAGGGCCAGGATATGTTGAGAATCTTCCCCTGGGGTGTCCTGTTTGCACAGACGGTAGCACTTGCTATTCTCAGGGATCCTGCAGATAGCGTGCACATTCTAGTATACTACCCAGACCGGCGATTGTGTCGGCATGGGTTTATAGCGCTGTGGCAGCGTGGACAGGTACCTTATCAGCAGAGATTGAGACCCTAGTATGCATATAGATATAAATATATTAAAGATGCTGTCTTAAGTGATTGATATATAGTTATAAAGCATGCCCAAAGAGACATGAGTATACTGGGTCCTAGAGTCAAAGCTATGTCGATCTCTGCTTGACGTGTCCTGTTTAATATGCATTGGACAGATGATGCCGACTTAAGAGGCATATGGAAGGCTGAGGATTGTGTGGAGAAGGGTTCTCGGGCCTGGTCTCCACAGCTATAGCTGGTAATTCTGCTAGTTTGCCTTATATTCCTGCACAGCCTAAGAAAGCACGACATTATTAAATGCAGCCTTTCGAATAAAGAAACAAGAAAGTCTGAGGTGCGTCCTTTCTTGTCAGAGCCGGGAACACAGCTAGTTCCCAGGAACAGAAGTCCTCCACGGCCCCTACAAAAATCCACCAATGTCGCTGGAGCTCCACAGGCGGAGCTAGGCCCGGTGGGGACATGCCTTCGTAAGTTCAGCCACAAGTGGGTTCACTCCCTGTTAGATACCTGGGCAATAGATATTGTGTCTCAGGGATACAAGCTGGACTGTGAGAAGATGCCCCCTCACCGACGGCCCTGCGGGCTTCCTCCCAAGAGAGGGAGCCAGTGTTAACTGCAATTCACAAATTGTATCTTTAACAGGTGGTGGTCAAGGGTCCCCTCCTTCAACAAGAGGGTGTTATTATTCGACCATGTTGTAATCCCGAAACCAGACGGTTCGGTCAGACCCATATTGAATTAAAAATCCCTGAACATATACCTGAGAAGGTTCAAGTTCAAGATGGAATCGCTAAGAGCGGTCAGTGCAAGCCTAAAAAAGGGGTGATTTGATTGTGAATCGGGACATAAGGGATGCATACCTTCATGTCCCCATTTATCCACCTCATTAGGCGTACCTCAGAATTGCGGTACGGGATTGTCATTACCAATTTCAGATGTTGCCGTTTGGTCTCTCCACGGCCCCGAGAATATTCACCAAGGTAATGGCGGATATGATTGTGCTCCTGTGGAAGCAAGGTGTCACTATTATCACGTACTTGGACGATCTCCTCATAAAAGCGAGATCAAGAGAGCAGTTGCTGAACAGCGTATCACTTTCTCTGGAAGTGTAACGGCAACACTGCTGGATTCTATATATTCCAAAGTCGCAGTTGGTTCCTACAGCTCATCTGCCTCTCCTAGGCACGATCCTAGACACAGACCAGAAAAGGATTTATCTCCTGATAGAGAGAGCTCAGGAGCTCATGACACTGGTCAGGAATCTATTAAAACCAAAACAGGTGTCAGTGCATCACTGTACTCGAGTCCTGGGAAGGATGGTGGCATCATACGAGGCCATCCCCTTAGGCAGGTTCCATGCGAGGACCTTCCAATGGGACTTACTGGACAAGTGGTCCGGATCACCTCTTCAGATGCATCGGTTAATCACCCTATCCCCCAGGGCCAGGGTGTCTCTCCTGTGGTGGCTGCAGAGTGCTCACCTTCTCGAGGGCCGCAGATTCGGCATTCAGGACTGGATCCTGGTGACCACGGACGTAAGCCTCCGAGGGAGGGGGGCAGTTACTCAGGGAAGAAATTTCCAAGGTCTGTGGTCAAGTCAACAGACTTGCCTTCACATCAATATCCTGGAACTAAGGGCCATATACAACGCCCTAAGTCAAGCGGAGATCCTGCTTCGCGACCAACCGGTTCTGATCCAGTCAGACCGCAGGGGTTCATGTAAACCGCCAAGGCGGCACAAGGAGCAGGGTGGCGAGGGTAGAAGCCACCAGAATTCTTCGCTGGGCGGAGAATCAAGTAAGCGCACTGTCAGCAGTGTTCATTCCGGGAGTGGACATCTGGGAAGCAGACTTCCTCAGCAGGCACGACCTCCACCCGGGAAAGTGGGGACTTCATCAGGAAGTCTTCACGCAGTTTGCAAATTGATGGGAACTGCCTCAGGTGGACTAGATGGCGTCCCACCTCAATAAAAAGCTAAAAAAGGTTTTACGCCGGGTCAAGGGACCCTCAGGTGATAGCTGTGGTCGCACTAGTAACACAGTGGGTGTTCCAGTCGGTCTATGTATTCCCTCCTCTTCCTCTCATACCCAAGGGCTGAGAATTGTAATAAAAGGAGGAGTGAGAACAATATTCTTTGCTCCGAATTGGCCAAGAAGGACTCGGTACCCGGAGCTGCAAGAAATGCTCTCAGAGGACCCATGGCTTCTGCCTCTCAGACAGGACATGTTGCAACAGGGGCCCTGTCTGTTCCAAGACTTACCGCGGCTGTATTTGACGGCATGGCGGTTGAACGCCGGATCCTAGCGGTAAAGGGCATTCCGGATGCAGTTATTCCTACGCTGATAAAGGCTAGGAAAGATGTGACAGCAAGGCTTTTTCACTGTATATGGCGAAAATACGTTGCTTGGTGTGAGGCCGGGAAGGCCCTACAGAGGAATTCCAGCGGGGTCGATTCCTGCACTTCCTACAGTCAGGAGTGACTATTGGCCTAAAATTAGGATCCATAAAGGTCAAGATTTCGGCCCTATACATTTTCTCTTAAAAAGAACTGGCTTCACTTCCTGAAGTTCAGACGTTGTTCCGGGGGTGCTGCATATTCAGCCTCCTTTTGTGCCACCGGTGGCACCTTGGGATCTTAACGTTGTGTTGGATTTCCTGAAATCCCACTGGTTTGAGCCACTTAAGACCGTGGAGCTAAAATATCTCACGTGTAAAGTGGTCATGCTATTGGCCTTAGCTTCGGCTAGGCGTGTGTCAGAATTGGCGTTTTTGTCATGTAAAAACCCTTATCTGATCTTCCATATGGACAGGGCAGAATTGAGGACTCGTCCCCAATTTCTTCCTAGGGTGGTATCATCGTTTGATTTGAACCAGCCTATTGTGGTGCCTGCGGCTACTAGGGACTTGGAGGATTCCAAGTTGCTGGACGTAGTCCGGGCTTTGAAAATTTATGTTTCCAGAACGGCGGGAGTTAAAGTCTGACTCGCTGTTTATTCTGTGTGCAGCCAACAAGGTTGGCGCTCCTGCTTTGAAGCAGACTATTGTTCGCTGGATCTATAGCACGATTCAGCTGGTTCACTCTGCGGCTGGATTGCCGCATCAAAAATCGGTGAAAGCCCATTCCACAAGGAAGGTGGGGTCTTCTTGGGCGGCTGCCCGAGGGGTCTCGGCTTTACAGCTTTGTCGGGGTCAAACACGTTGGCTAAGTTCTACAAGTTTGATACCCTGGCTGAGGAGGACCTTGAGTTTGCTCATGCGGTGCTGCAGAGTCATCCGCACTCTCCCGCCCGTTTGGGAGCTTTGGTATAATCCCCATGGTCCTTACGGAGTTCCCAGCATCCACTAGGACGTCAGAGAAAATAAGAATTTACTCACCAGTAATTCTATTTCTCGTAGTCCGTAGTGGATGCTGGGCGCCCGTCCCAAGTGCGGACTCTCTGCAATACATGTATATAGTTATTGCTTAACTAAAGGGTTATTGTTATGAGCCATCCGTTAAATGAGGCTCAGTTGTTGTTCATACTGTTAACTGGGTATGGTTATCACAAGTTGTACAGTGTGATTGGTGTGGCTGGTATGAGTCTTACCCTGCATTCCAAATCCTTTCCTTGTTGTGTCAGCTCTTCCGGGCACAGTTTCCCTAACTGAGGTCTGGAGGAGGGGCATAGATGGAGGAGCCAGTGCACACCAGATAGTACCTAATCTTTCTTTTAGAGTGCCCAGTCTCCTGCGGAGCCCGTCTATTCCCCATGGTCCTTACGGAGTTCCCAGCATCCACTACGGACTACGAGAAATAGAATTACCGGTGAGTAAATTCTTATTTTATCTTCCACGAAGACAGGGCTGTATTAAAGAAGCATTTGTCTTTTCTTCCAAAAGTCGTTTTTGGCTTTCCATATCAATCGGCCGATTGTGGTCCCGTCATTACGGGATCATTCTGGTATACCTTCTACTCTGATGTAGTTTTTAGCTTTGAAGACTTTTCTGGCCCAAACCGCGCTATTGTGGAAGTCTGATGCTTTATTTGTTCTTTATGATGCACCTCACTGGGGGTGGCTGGCTACGAACCAGACTTTGGCACGATGGATTCGCATGACTGTTCATCAAGCTTATATTCAAAAGGCTCATCTGCTGCCGTTGTCCGTTTTCTGCTCACTCCACTTGTTCTGTAGGGGCTTTGTGGGCAGCTAGTTGTGGAGCCACCATGACGGCTCTGCCAGGCGGCAACTTAGTCTCGTATTCATACTTTTGTAAAGTTTGACACGTTTTGCGGCTTCTGCTTCTAGTTTTGGCCGCCTTGTGTTGCAGGTTCATCAACGATCTCCCGCCCAGGGGGGAACTTTGGGACGTACCCAGTGTCTGCATGTTTCAGTGTACCGTAGTGGCTGACTGAGAAAATGGGAGTTTAGTACTTACTGATAAATCCTTTTCTCTGAAGCCACAGGTCCCCTGGATGCCCGCCCAGAGCAGTTCACTTGCCTCTATCGTTGATCAAGTTTGAAAGTGTTAATTGTTCATATGTGGGGTTGTGGTGTGTGTTGTGGGGTTTTTCTTTTTTTTTCTCCTTGTTCTTGTGTGTTCTACTACTCTTCATACCGTCTCCTCAGCTAATTCTTAACTGAAGTCTGGGGGAGAAGCTTTCACACGTCTTTAAAATTTAAAATGCCAGGCTCCCTATAGTCAGTCACCCGTCTATACCCCGGTGTCAGCATGTTGCAGTGTCCCCTGTGGCTTCAGAGAAAAGGATTTATCGGTAAGTACCAAAATCCTCTTTTCTCTAACGTCCTAGTGGATGCTGGGGACTCCGTAAGGACCATGGGGAATAGACGGGCTCCGCAGGAGACAGGGCACTTCAAGAAAGAATTTGGATACTGGTGTGCTCTGGCTCCTCCCTCTATGTCCCTCCTCCAGACCTCAGTTTGAATCTGTGCCCGGACGAGCTGAGTGCTGTTTAGTGAGCTCTCCTGAGCTTGCTATAAGAAAGTATTTTGTTAGGTTTTTTTATTTTCAGAGAGATCTGCTGGCAACAGACTCTCTGCAGCGTGGGACTGAGGGGAGAGAAGCAGCCCTACTCACTGAAGATAGGTCCTGCTTCTTACGCTACTGGACACCATTAGCTCCAGAGGGATCGTACACAGGATCTCACCCTTTGTCGTCCGATCCCAGAGCCGCGCCGCCGTCCCCCTCGCAGAGCCGGAAAACAGAAGCCGGGTGAAAGAAGCAAAGATACTTCAAAATCGGCGGCAGAAGACTCCAGTCTTCAAACTAAGGTAGCGAACAGCACTGCAGCTGTACGCCATTGCTCCCACACTAAACCCACATACTCCGGTCACTGTAGGGTGCAGGGCGCAGGGGGGGGTGCCCTGGGCAGCAATTAGGACCTCTTGGCAAAAAGTGGGCATATATACAGTTGGGCACTGTATATATGCATGAGCCCCCGCCATAATTTTACACAGAAACGCGGGACAGAAGCCCGCCGCTGAGGGGGCGGGGCTTCTTCCTCAGCACTCACCAGCGCCATTTTCTCTCCACAGCTCCGCTGAGAGGAAGCTCCCCAGGCTCTCCCCTGCAGATTCACGGTAGAAGAGGGTATAAAGAGAGGGGGGGGGGCACATAAATTAGGCGAAAAAACATTATATACAGCAGCTACTGGGTTAACACTAAGTTACTGTGTAATTCCTGGGACATATAGCGCTGGGGTTTGTGCTGGCATACTCTCTCTCTCTGTCTCTCCAAAAGGCCTTGTGGGGGAACTGTCTTCAAAAAGAGCATCCCGTGTGTGTGTGTGTGTGGTGTGTCGGTACGCTTGTGTCGACATGTTTGACAGGAAAGGCTATTTGGAAGCAGAGCGGGAGCAAATGAATGTGGGGTCGCCGCCGACACCTGATTGGATGGATATGTGGAAGGTTTTAAATGATAATGTTAATTCCTTACATAAAAGGTTGGATAAAGCTGAAACCTTAGCACAGTCGGGGTCGCAGCCCATGCCTGATCCTATGTCGCAGAGGCCGTCAGGGTCTCTGAAGCGCCGACTATCCCAAATTGTTGACACAGATATCGACACGGATTCTGACTCCAGTGTCGATTTGCGATGATGCAGAGTTACAGCCTAAATTGGCTAAAGCCATCCTTTATATGATTATAGCAATAAAGGATGTGTTGCACATCACAGAGGAAACCCCAGTCCCTGACAAGAGGGTTCATATGTATGGGGAAAAAAGGCAGGTGGTGACCTTTCCCCCTTCACATGAGCTAAATGAGTTATGTGAAAAGGCTTGGGAATCTCCAGATAAACTGCAGATTTCCAAACGGATGCTTATGGCGTATCCTTTCCCGCCAACGGACAGGTTACGCTGGGAATCCTCCCCTAGGGTGGACAAAGCTCTAACACTCTTATCCAAGAGGGTAGCCCTGCCGTCACAGGATACGGCCACCCTAAAAGATGCTGTGGATAGAAAGCAAGAGGGTACCCTGAAGTCCATTTATACACATTCAGGTACCTTACTAAGGCCGGCAATTGCGTCGGCCTGGGTGTGTAGTGCTGTAGCAGCATGGACGGATACCTTATCTGACGAACTTGATACCTTGGACAAGGATACTATATTAATGACCATGGGGCATATAAAAGATGCTGTCCTATATATGAGAGATGCTCAAAGAGACCTTAGCCTTCTGGGCTCTAGAATAAATGCAATGTCGATTTCTGCCAGTAGGGTCCTGTGGACTCGGCAATGGACAGGCGATGCCGACTCAAAAAGGCACATGGAGGTTTTACCTTACAAGGGTGAGGAATTGTTTGCGGAGGGTCTCTCGGACCTGGTCTCCACAGCTACTGCTGGAAAGTAAAAATTTTTGCCATATGTTCCCTCACAACCTAAGAAAGCACCGTATTACCAAATGCAGTACTTTCGATCACAAAAGAGCAAGAAAGTCCGAAGTGCGTCCTTTCTTGCCAGAGGCAGGGGCAGAGGAAAGAAGCTGCACAACACAGCTAGTTCCCAGGAACAGAAGTCCTCCCTGGCTTCTACTAAATCCACCGCATGACGCTGGGGCTCCACAGGCGGAGCTAGGCCCGGTGGGGGCGCGTCTCCGAAATTTCAGCCACAAGTGGGTTCACTCCCAGGTGGATCCCTGGGCAATAGAGATTGTGTCTCAGGGATACAAGCTGGAATTCGAAGAGATGCCCCCTCACCGATACATCAAATCGGCCCTGCCAGCTTCCCCCTTAGAGATGGAAATAGTGTTAGCTGCAATTCACAAATTGTATCTTCAGCAGGTGGTGGTCAAGGTTCCCCTCCTTCAACAAGGAAAGGGTGGTTATTCAACCATGTTTGTGGTACCGAAACCGGACGGTTCGGTCAGACCCATATTGAATTTAAGATCCCTGAACATATACCTGAAAAGGTTCAAGTTCAAGATGGAATCGCTCAGAGCGGTCATCGCAAGCCTGGAAGGGGGGGATTTTATGGTGTCTCTGGACATAAAGGATGCATACCTTCATGTCCCCATTTATCCACCTCATCAGGCGTACCTCAGATTTGTGGTACAGGATTGTCATTACCAATTCCAGACGTTGCCGTTTGGTCTCTCCACGGCACCGAGAATATTTACCAAGGTAATGGCGGAAATGATGTTGCTCCTGCGGAAGCAAGGGGTCACAATTATCCCATACTTGGACGATCTCCTCATAAAGGCGAGATCCAGAGAGCAGTTGCTGATCAGCGTGGCACGCTCTCGGGAAGTGTTACAACAGCGCGGCTGGATTCTAAATATTCCAAAGTCGCAGTTGATTTCTACGACTCGTCTGCTCTTCCTGGGCATGATTCTGGACACAGACCAGAAGAGGGTTTATCTCCCGATGGAGAAGGCTCAGGAGCTCATGACACTGGTCAGAGACCTATTAAAACCAAAACAGGTGTCGGTGCATCACTGCACGCGAGTCCTGGGAAAGATGCTGGCATCATACGAGGCCATTCCCTTCGGCAGGTTCCATGCGAGGACCTTTCAATGGGATCTGTTGGACAAGTGGTCCGGATCACATCTACAGATGCATCGGCTGATCACCCTATCCCCCAGGGCCAGGGTGTCTCTCCTGTGGTGGCTGCAGAGTGCTCACCTTCTCGAGGGCCGCAGATTCGGCATTCAGGACTGGGTCCTGGTGACCACGGATGCAAGCCTCCGAGGGTGGGGGGCAGTCACACAGGGAAGAAATTTCCAAGGTCTGTGATCAAGTCAACAGACTTGCCTTCACATCAATATCCTGGAACTAAGGGCCATATACAACGCCCTAAGTCAAGCGGAGACCCTGCTTCGCGACCAATCGATGCTGATCCAGTCAGACAACATCACCGCAGTGGCTCATGTAAACCGCCAAGGCGGCACAAGGAGCAGGGTGGCGATGGCGGAAGCCACCAGAATTCTTCGCTGGGCGGAGAATCGCGTAAGAGCACTGTCAGCAGTGTTCATTCCGGGAGTGGACAACTGGGAAGCAGACTTCCTCAGCAGGCACGACCTCCACCAGGGAGAGTGGGGACTTCATCAAGAAGTCTTCGCGCAGATTGCAAGTCGGTGGCAACTGCCACAGGTGGACATGATGGCATCCCGCCTCAACAAAAAGCTACAGAGGTATTGCGCCAGGTCAAGAGACCCTCAGGCTATAGCTGTAGACGCACTAGTGACACCGTGGGTGTTCCAGTCGGTTTATGTATTTCCTCCTCTTCCTCTCAAAGGTGCTGAGAATCATAAGAAAAAGAGGAGTGAGAACAATACTCATTGTTCCGGATTGGCCAAGAAGGACTTGGTTTCCAGAGCTGCAAGAAATGCTCAGAGGACCCATGGCCTCTGCCTCTAAGACAGGACTTGTTGCAACAGGGGCCCTGTCTGACTTACCGCGGCTGCGTTTGACGGCATGGTGGTTGAATGCCGGATCCTAGCAGAAAAAGGCATTCCGGATGAGGTTATTCCTACGCTGAAAAAGGCTAGGAAGGACGTGACGGCTAAACATTATCACCGTATATGGCGAAAATATGTTGCTTGGTGTGAGGCCAGGAATGCCCCTACGGAGGAATACCAGCTGGGCCGTTTCCTTCACTTCCTACAGTCGGGAGTGACTTTGGGCCTAAAATTGGGTTCCATTAAGGTCCATATTTCGGCCCTATCCATTTTCTTTCAAAAAGAACTGGCTTCTCTACCTGAAGTTCAGACGTTTGTAAAGGGAGTGCTGCATATTCAGCCCCCTTTTGTGCCTCCAGTGGCATCTTGGGATCTTAACGTGGTGTTGAGTTTCCTGAAGTCACACTGGTTTGAGCCACTTAAAACCGTGGAGTTAAAATTTCTCACGTGGAAGGTGGTCACGCTATTAGCCTTGGCTTCAGCTAGGCGTGTGTCAGAATTAGCGGCTTTGTCACATAAAAGCCCCTATCTGGTTTTCCATATGGACAGGGCAGAATTGCGGACCCGTCCACAATTTCTGCCAAAAGTGGTGTCATCTTTTCATATGAACCAACCTATTGTGGTGCCTGTGGCTACTCGTGACTTGGAGAATTCCGAGTTACTAGATGTTACTAGATGTAACTGATGTCGCTGTTTATCCTGTATGCATCCAACAAGCTGGGTGCTCCTGCTTCAAAGCAAACTATTGCTCGCTGGATCTGTAACACGATTCAGCAGGCTCATTCTGCGGCTGGATTGCCGCTACCAAAATCAGTAAAAGCCCACTCCACAAGGAAGGTGGGCTCTTCTTGGGCGGCTGCCCGAGGGGTCTCGGCATTACAGCTTTGCCGAGCAGCTACTTGGTCAGGTTCAAACACTTTTGCAAAGTTCTACAAGTTTGATACCCTGGCTGAGGAGGACTTTCTGTTTGCTCATTCGGTGCTGCAGAGTCATCCACACTCTCCCGCCCGTTTGGGAGCTTTGGTATAATCCCCATGGTCCTTACGGAATCCCCAGCATCCACTAGGACGTTAGATTTACCGGTAAGTATAATCTTATTTTCTCTAATTCTCGTAGTCCGTAGTGGATGCTGGGCGCCCGTCCCAAGTGCGGACTTCTTCTGCAATACTTGTATATAGTTATTGCTTAAATAAGGGTTATGTTATGGTTGCATCAGGGTTGATCTGATGCTCCGTTGTTGTTCATACTGTTAACTGGGTAAGTTTATCACAAGTTATACGGTGTGATTGGTGTGACTGGTATGAGTCTTGCCCTGGATTCCAAAATCCTTTCCTTGTACTGTCCGCTCTTCCGGGCACAGTTTCTCTAACTGAGGTCTGGAGGAGGGACATAGAGGGAGGAGCCAGAGCACACCAGTATCCAAATTCTTTTTTAAAGTGCCCTGTCTCCTGCGGAGCCAGTCTATTCCCCATGGTCCTTACGGAGTCCCCAGCATCCACTACGGACTACGAGATATAGATTTACCGGTAAGTAAAATCTTATTATTTTCATATTTTTCATGTTGCAATAACTTTCTCTTATTTTATTCTACAAGATCCCAGAATGTGCAGAATGGAGACTCACATTACACTCTCCAATCAACCAACCTAAATTCACCACTGCCCAATAGCAGCCATCAAGCTGAAGCCACAAAGCCCCCATTTATTGGACCTCAAAAAATAATCGAGGTGAGTGCTCTTTATTTTTTTTGTAGTTTGGAACCTCTAGAATTAGCTATTCCCTTCCTGTTTTGTAGATACAAAATACTGAAACAGAATATACTTAGCAAAAAACAATGCTACAATATTGAATAATCAATGTGTTAGAGCTAATAAATCAATTGCTGGTTTATTCTTCCATTCCATAATACTACCTAGCAACTGTTGGATGCTGCATTTTATCTAGAGCACAGATTCTCAAACTTGGTCCTCACGTCCCCAAACAGTTCACGTTTTCCAGGTCTCCTCACAGAATTGCAAGTGAAATAATCGGCTCCACCTGTGGATATTTCAAAATGTATCTGTCAGTAATGAATACTTTTGTGCTCCTGCTGGGTGATCTGGAAAACTTGTGGGGTCATGAGGACTGAGTTTGAGAACCACTGATCCACCTTACCCCAACACTGCCCATAGTACTGAGTGTCCTTAACCCTCTCATTGCCCCAGCTTCTATCTGTTCTTACCCCCTCTTTGTCCCCCAGGATTGCCCCAGCTGATATATATCCTTACCCACTCCCTTCCCTAAGCTCTGCGCCAAGTACTTCCCGTCTCTAACCACCTCCTTACCCCGCTACTATCTACGCTTACCTAACAGTACTGCCCCAGCTGCTATCTACCCTTACTCTAACTTCGCCTGTCAAATACCCTGACTCCCCTCTACCCCCTGCCTTAACGCCCGGCTCTAAACCAACTGCTACCTGCCCCCAGCACTGCACTTGTTGGATATGCAAGATCAATGCATTGTGATAGAACCCAGAAACAGCGGAGTAAGAGGACAACTTTTTAAAGTGAGAAGACCCTGGGACCCACATATATTTTTTTTTGGTCAGCGCAATCACTGGGGTACGCAGCTGAGTAGCGTACCACAATGGGTTTTTCTGTGTGGGGTCTTTTTTTTTTTTCTTTTTTTTTTCTTTTACATCTATGTGGATCTGGCTTTTTCACTGCATTTGATGTGGATCTGGCTTTTTCAGTGTTTGTGGATCTGGGGGTTAGCTGCTCAGTAATGTGTGTGGGGAGGGGGGTAGATTGCCCTGGGGCTAGCTACACAGCATTGTGGCCGTGGAATAGTGTTTGTTTTGGTGAGGATTTGGTGTTTTTTTTTTTTTTTGGGGGGGGGGGGGGGGGGGTGTCTGGATCCTAGATTTTAGATACATTTGGAAAGGCCTGCCTTACAATGTCTACAGAGCAGGTTGGTCAGAGTCTTAAGAGATTAATTTGGTGGTACATGGGAACTACATAGATTGTACCACACACTTTAATCAGATCGGTGTGTGCCTATTGGGCGCTGGGCTGCACGCATCCTTCAAAGACAACTTATGTTTGAGACCATTTTCTATTCAGCACATACTAACAGAATTCTACATATTGTACTTGTTTACACCCAAAGATGCCGATTTTAGACATTAGGCACTACTTCAGCGCTTTACGGCATGTTCCAAATGTTCCAATCCTTTTCTTGAGTCCTATGAGGGGAGAAAACTGGTTGCTCACCCTTTACGCTCTTGATTTTTCTTGTTAGGCTTATTCTATCTGCTCTGGTTGAAGAACATACTTTTCTATTCCTGGTACTGTCCTAGCAGCTTTGTCAAAATAAAGAAAATATATAGAGTTTCTCACTTCAGTGCTACAGAGAGGGAGGAGTTTGAGCTTTTGGAGGCCATTTTACATTTTTCTCTTAAGTCCTAGGACTTGGAGGAAAAGTTAGATTTAAATGCAAGCATAAAAATCTCTTTTTATGTGTGTGCACATGCTTTTACAGAGCCCATAAACCTTTCTACTCCTACTGAAGATGTTTGAAATTTCAGTGTCACTTTGTTTTTCTGCAGCAGTGTACATAGGGTTTCCACAGGGAAACATTGGTGTATAGTAGGGGATGAGGCATCTGGGTACCAAACAGTTAAAGCTTTATATTGTACAATTTTCTGCATTATCCTACCTGCCTAATAAGGCTGTGTTAATTACATAAGGGTCCATTGCAGTGTTGTATAATTTTCTGCATTGTGTGTGACTGTGTGCCTTGATCTGCTGTCTGGTTTCGCTTTGTGTATCCCAGTTATCTATCACTATTATACCCTGGGCTCAGGTGCTGGCTGGGTTAGAAGTGCTCAGAATGTGTGTGTGTGTGTGTGTGTGTGTGTGTGTGTGTGTGTGTGTTAATGTCCCTGTATTACTCTTCGGCAGAGAGTAAGGATCTGAGGAGGACATGTTAAATTACGGTCTTTGTGCTGTTTGCTATACACCTCCCAGCCAGTCTGCGGCTCCTGCAGATTCTATGGTTAAAGCCTTGGAAGGTGGACCTAGATTCCAAGAAAAGCTTAGAAATTCGCCTCTTCATGGGGGATAGTCTTTTTGGGGAGGAATTAAATAAGATCATGTCCTCTTCGGCGGTGGCCAAGACTTCCTTTCTTCCACCAACTAACCTGGCTCAGAAGGCCAGGAGTACTACCTTTCGCTCCTTTCGGCCTCAGGGAAAAGCGAAGGGTCAGTCGTTCCCTAGACTATCTCGCCCTTCCAAACCCAAGGCCATCCAGTCCTGGGCGGCACGTCAACCGGCCGCAAAGACCAATAAGCCCGCATCCTGACTTGGCGGGCCTCCCCCTGGGGGACCCCAAGGTGGGGAGGCAGACTTCTGCACTTTGCTCAGGTTTGGCACACGACCACTTCAGACTCTTTTGGTTGCTAGAAATTGTCTCGGAGGTATGCTGTCTCGTTCAAGGGACATCCCCCTCACCAGTACTTAACCACGGGTCTACCATCGGACCCGATAAAAGCACAAACTGTGGTCCGTTCTCCCCTGCACTCGAGTGATTGAGCTGGTTCGTCTGTCCCAGAAGGACAGGGTCTACTTTTCTACCCTGTTTTTGTTCCCAAAAACAGGTCACACTGGCTTATTCTCAACCTCAAATTTTTGAACAAATTTGTGAGAGTATCTAAGTTTTGCATAGATACTTTGCGTTCAATAGTTTTGGCCATGGACCTGTGGACTACATGGTGTTACTGGATATTCAAGATGCATATCTGCATATTCCTATTGTCACTTCTCACCAGCAGTTCCTGCGGTTTGCTATTGGCAACCTACACTACCAGTTTCAGGGTCTGCTGTTTAGGCTTGTCCACGGCTCCTCTCATTTTTACCAAGGTTATGGCCATCATGACGGCCCATCTCCGTCATCAGGGGGTGCGAATCCTTCCATACCTGGATGACTTGCTTATTATGGCAAACTCACGGGAAGTCCTCCATCAGTCCTCTCCAACTGGCAGTAACCTTCCTACAGTCCCACAGTTGGCTGATAAATTGGAAAAAGTCTTCTTTGGTGCAGTCTCAGAGCATGGTACACCTGAGGGCACTCCTGGACACCCACAGCCAAAGACTGTATATGTCACCAGACAAAGTTCTGAAAATGCAGACCAAAATACGTCCCTTCCTTCACCATCTTCGAGTGTCTATACACTCATCGATGCAAATTCTCGATCTGATGGTGTCTTTTGACATGATCCTCTCCAGGTGGAACGGCCTGCTTCATTAGATCAGATCTCAAATTATCTCCTTGACTCCGGGGGTTCGCATATCGCTGACCTGGTGGCTGCAGGACCAGCGATTGAGCGTGGGCCGTGCCTTCTGGATCCCCAACTGGTTCCTGCTGACAACAGACGCCAGCCTTCATGGCTGGAGAGCGGTGACAGAGCAACACTTGTTTCAGGGACATTGGACCAGGGTAGAATTTCTGCTTCCAATCAATATACTGTAGTTGAGAGCAGTGTTCAATGCATTGACACTGGCTCGCCCTATTCTGCAGAACACCACATGGTAATGATGGAAGTGTCAAAGATCCTGCATTGGGCGGAACGATATCTTCCGGCCATATCAGAGGTGCTCATCCCAGGTTTACTCAACTGGGAAGCAGACTTCCTCAATCGTCGGGATGTTCACGTCAGAGAGTGGGCTCTTCATCCCAAGGTCTTTCAACTCTTGGTAGACAGATGGGGTCTGCCGAACGTGGATCTCATGGCTTCTCGACACAATCACATTCTGTTCTTCACCTGCCTTACATCTTCCCTCCGGTGTCATTTCTACCCCGGGTTCTTTGGAAGTGTAAACAAGGAGTAAAGCTCATTCTTATCACTCCAGCGTGGCCCGGATGTCCCTGGTTCTTAAATCTCTAGGGACTCTTGGCAGAGCAACCCCTTCTACTTCCTCAGCGACAGGACCTTCTACGTCAGGGTCCTTGTTTTCATCCGGACCTGACCCGGCTGTCTTGGAAGACGTGGCTCATGGAGCTTCGCTTCTGAGATCAAAAGGTTTTTCTGAGGCAGTCGTACAGACTATGCTGAAGGCCTGCAAGCCGTCCTCTGCCCGTATATATTATAGGGTATGGCACGCTTACTTCACTACTAAGCGTCATGATGCCACTAAGTTCAGGACTTCCAGGAGTCTGGCTTTTCTTCAGATGTTTAGACCTAGGCCTTTGTCTTGCCTCTCAAGGCACACATTTCTGCCTTGTCAAGATTGCTTCCATTCTTGATGTACACTTATTCCTTCCGGGTGATGTTCGCATTCAGCCTCCCTATGTCCCTCCGGTGGCGCCATGGGATCTGTCTGTTGTGTTGGAGGCTCTCCAGGAAGCTCCTTTCGAACCTCTTGAATCTGTGGACCTCAAATGGCTAACTGCCAAGTTCTCTTACAACTGGCTATTGCCTTCGGACTTGGGTGCATTATCCTGTCATTTTTCTTTCCTTTTTGATTTTCCACCATGACAGAGCAGTTCTCTGAACTAGACCTGGTTACCTCCCTAGGGTGGTTTCGTCTTTTCATCTTAACCAAGAGATTGTAGTTCCGCCCTTCCTCTCGCCGGACTTGTTGGCTAAAGAGCGTTCTTAAGATGTGGTTAGGGCTCTGTGTCTGTGGACAGTACTGCCTCCTATTAGATGTTCTGATGCCCTTTTTGGTTTTCACAAACGTGGCTGGCCTGCTAATAAGCAGAAGCTGGCCAGATGGATTAGCATGGTGATTGCACAAGCTTACACTCGGGTTGGTCTTCCAGTTTCAGCTTCGGTTTCTGCCCATTCTTCTCGGTCTGTAGGACCTTCTTGGTCGGCACACTGTGAGGCGTCCGCTGAACAATTGTTCAAGGCAACTACATGGTCTTCGGTACATGCGTTTCTTAGGTTTTATTCCTTTGTTAAAATTTGCCTCCTAGGATGTTTCGCCTCTTTATTCGCTCAGGCTCGTCCCCTCCCTTGAGATACTGCTTTAGGACGTCCCTGATATTTCCCTGTGGAAACCCTATGTACCCTGCTGCAGAAAAGAAGAGTTATGGTAGACTTACCTTTTTGTTAACTCTTTCTGCGAAGTAAATGGGGTCCACAGGGCGCCCACCCTGACGCACCTGGCCTCTCTGGGTTTGTATGGCATTGGCCTCTGGTTCCTTCTCCTGTCAGTGAGAATGTGTGCTTATGTGCCCAACATCTTTTTTTTCTTCTCCTTCCTGCTTGCTGCATTGGACTAGTTGACAAAACTGAGCTACCAGTGCCTGGAGGTGGGGTTATAAGGGAGTGAAGCTATGAATCCTGGAACAGCTTAAGCTTTAACTGTATGGTGCCTGGATGCCTCATACACCACTACACACCAATCTTTCCCTGTGGACCTTATGTACTTTGCAGAAAGAGAGTTAACAAAGGTGTAAGTCTACCATAACTTTTTTTTCTCTGACGTCCTAAGTGGATGCTGGGGACTCCGTCAGGACCATGGGGAATAGCGGCTCCGCAGGAGACAGGGCACAAAAGTAAAAGCTTTAGGATCAGGTGGTGTGCACTGGCTCCTCCCCCTATGACCCTCCTCCAAGCCTCAGTTAGATTTTTGTGCCCGGCCGAGAAGGGTGCAATCTAGGTGGCTCTCCTAAAGAGCTGCTTAGAGTAAAAGTTTTGTTAGGTTTCTTATTTTCAGTGAGTCCTGCTGGCAACAGGCTCACTGCTACGAGGGACTTAGGGGAGAAGAAGTGAACTCACCTGCGTGCAGGATGGATTGGCTTCTTAGGCTACTGGACACCATTAGCTCCAGAGGGAGTCGGAACACAGGTCTCACCCTGGGGTTCGTCCCGGAGCCGCGCCGCCGACCCCCTTGCAGATGCCGAAAAGTGAAGAGGTCCAGAAACCGGCGGCAGAAGACTTTTCAGTCTTCATAAGGTAGCGCACAGCACTGCAGCTGTGCGCCATTGTTGTCAGCACACTTCATAGCAGCGGTCACTGAGGGTGCAGGGCGCTGGGGGGGCGCCCTGGGCAGCAATGATAGTACCTTATTCTGGCTACAAATACATCACATATAGCCCCTGGGGGCTATATGGATGTATTTAACCCCTGCCAGGTCTCAGAAAAACGGGAGAAGAAGCCCGCCGAAAAGGGGGCGGGGCCTATTCTCCTCAGCACACAGCGCCATTTTCCCTCACAGAAATGCTGGTGGGAAGGCTCCCATGCTCTCCCCTGCACTGCACTACAGAAACAGGGTTAAAACAGAGAGGGGGGGCACTGATTTGGCGATATGACTATATATATCTATATATCTATATATATATCTATATATATATCTATATATATATATATATATATATATATATATATATATATATATTAAAATGCTATAAGGGAAAAACACTTATATAAAGGTTGTCCCTGTATAATTATAGCATTTTTGGTGTGTGCTGGCAAACTCTCCCTCTGTCTCCCCAAAGGGCTAGTGGGGTCCTGTCCTCTATCAGAGCATTCCCTGTGTGTGTGCTGTGTGTCGGTACGTGTGTGTCGACATGTATGAGGACGATGTTGGTGAGGAGGCGGAGCAATTGCCTGTAATGGTGATGTCACTCTCTAGGGAGTCGACACCGGAATGGATGGCTTATTCAAGGAATTACGTGATAATGTCAACAGAGAGGGCCGGCAAACAAAATAGTACCTGTCCAGGCGTCTCAAACACCGTCAGGGGCTTTAAAACGCCCATTTACCTCAGTCGGTCGACAGACACAGACACGGACACTGATTTCAGTGTCGACGGTGAAGAAACAAACGTATTTTCCTTTAGGGCCACACGTTACTTGTTAAGGGCAATGAAGGAGGTGTTACATATTTCTGATACTACAAGTACCACAAAAAAGGGTATTATGTGGGGTGTGAAAAAACTACCTGTAGTTTTTCCTGAATCAGATAAATTAAATGAAGTGTGTGATGATGCGTGGGTTTCCCCCGATAGAAAATTATTGGCGGTATACCCTTTCCCGCCAGAAATTAGGGCGCGTTGGGAAACACCCCTTAGGGTGGATAAGGCGCTCACACGCTTATCAAAACAAGTGGCGGTACCGTCTCCAGATAGGGCCGTCCTCAAGGAGCCAGCTGATAGGAGGCTGGAAAATATCCTAAGAAGTATATACACACATACTGGTGTTATACTGCGACCAGCGATCGCCTCAGCCTGGATGTGCAGAGCTGGGATGGCTTGGTCGGATTCCCTGACTAAAAATATTGATACCCTTGACAGGGACAGTATTTTATTGACTATAGAGCATTTAAAGGATGCATTTCTATATATGCGAGATGCACAGAGGGATATTTGCACTCTGGCATCAAGAGTAAGTGCGATGTCCATATCTGCCAAAAGATGTTTATGGACACGACAGTGGTCAGGTGATGCAGATTCCAAACGGCACAAAGATGTATTGCCGTATAAAGGGGAGGAGTTATTTGGGGTCGGTCCATCGGACCTGGTGGCCACGGCAACTGCTGGAAAATCCACCGTTTTTACCCTAAGTCACATCTCTGCAGAAAAAGACACCGTCTTTTCAGCCTCAGTCCTTTCGTCCCCATAAGAGTCATATCTGCCCAGGGATAGAGGAAAGGGAAGAAGACTGCAGCAGGCAGCCCATTCCCAGGAACAGAAGCCTTCCACCGCTTCTGCCAAGTTCTCAGCATGACGCTGGGGCCGTACAGGACCCCTGGATCCTACAAGTAGTATCCCAGGGGTACAGATTGGAAAGTCGAGACGTTTCCCCCTCGCAGGTTCCTGAAGTCTGCTTTACCAACGTCTCCCTCCGACGGAGGCAGTATTGGAAACAATTCACAAGCTGTATTCCCAGCAGGTGATAATCAAAGTACCCCTCCTACAACAAGGAAAGGGGTATTATTCCACACTATATTGTGGTACTGAAACCAGAAGGCTCGGTGAGACATATTCTAAATCTGAAATATTTGAACACTTACAAAGGTTCAAATCAAGATGGAGTCACTCAGAGCAGTGATAGCGAACCAGGAAGAAGGGGACTATATGGTGTCCCGGGACATCAGGGATGCTTACCTCCATGTCCCAATTTGCCCTTCTCACCAAGGGTATCTCAGGTTCGTGGTACAGAACTGTCACTATCCGTTTCAGACGCTGCCGTTTGGATTGTCCACGGCACCCCGGGTCTTTATCAAGGTAATGGCCGAAATGATGATTCTTCTTCAAAGAAAATGGACGACCTCCTGATAAGAGCAAGGTCCAGAGAACAGTTGGAGGTCGGAGTAGCACTATCTCAAGTAGTTCTACGACAGCACGGGTGGATTCTAAATATTCCAAAACCGCAGTTGTTTCCGACGACACGTCTGCTGTTCCTAGGGATGATTCTGGACACAGTCCAGAAAAAGGTGTTTTCTCCCGGAGGAGAAAGCCAGGGAGTTATCCGAGCTAGTCAGGAACCTCCTAAAACCAGGAAAAGTGTCAGTGCATCATTGCACAAGAGTCCTGGGAAAAATGGTGGCTTATTACGAAGCGATTCCATTCGGCAGATTCCACGCAAGAACTTTTCAGTGGGATCTGCTGGACAAATGGTCCGGATCGCATCTTCAGATGCATCAGCGGATAACCCTATCTCCAAGGACAAGGGTGTCTCTCCTGTGGTGGTTACAGAGTGCTCATCTTCTAGAGGGCCGCAGATTCGGCATTCAGGATTGGATGCTGGTGACCACGGATGCCAGCCTGAGAGGCTGGGGAGCAGTCACACAAGGAAAAAATTTCCAGGGAGTGTGATCAAGTCTGGCGACTTTTCTCCACATAAATATACTGGAGCTAAGGGCAATTTATAATGCTCTAAGCTTAGCAAGACCTCTGCTTCAAGGTCAGCCGGTATTGATCCAGTGGGACAACATCACGGCAGTCGCCCACGTAAACAGGGCGGCATAAGAAGCAGGAGGGCAATGGCAAAAACTGCAAGGATTTTTCGCTGGGCGGAAAATCATGTGATAGCACTGTCAGCAGTGTTCATTCCGGGTGTGGACAACTGGGAAGCAGACTTCCTCAGCAGGCACGACCTCCACCCGGGAGAGTGGGGACTTCATCGGGAAGTTTTCCACATGATTGTAAACCGTTGGGAAAGACCAAAGGTGGACATGATGGCGTCCCGCCTGAACAAAAAACTGGACAGGTATTGCGCCAGGTCAAGAGACCTTCAGGCAATAGCTGTGGACGTTCTGGTAACACCGTGGGCGTACCAGTCGGTGTATGTGTTTCCCTCCTCTGCTTCTCATACCCAAGGTATTGAGAATTATAAGACGTAGAGGAGTAAGAACTATACTCGTGGCTCCGGATTGGCCAAGAAGGACTTGGTACCCGGAACTTCAACAGATACTCACAGAGGACTCATGGCCTCTGCCGCTATGAAGGGACTTGCTTCAGCAAGTACCATGTCTGTTCCAAGACTTACCACGGCTGCGTTTGACGGCAGGGCGGTTGAACGCCAGATCCTAAGGGAAAAAGGCATTCCGGAAGAGGTCATTCCTACCCTGGTCAAAGCCAGGAAGGAGGTGACCGCACAACATTATCACCACATGTGGCGAAAATATGTTGCATGGTGTGAGGCCAGGAAGGCCCCACGAAGAAATTTCAACTCGGTCGATTCCTGCATTTCCTGTAAACAGGAGTGTCTATGGGCCTCAAATTGGGGTCCATTAAGGTTCAAATTTCGGCCCTGTCGATTTTCTTCCAGAAAGAATTGGCTTCAGTTCCTGAAGTCCAGAAGTTTGTCAAGGGAGTACTGCATATACAACCCCCTTTTGTGCCTCCAGTGGCACTGTGGGATCTCAACGTAGTTCTGGGATTCCTCAAATCACATTGGTTTAAACCGTTCAAATCTGTGGATTTGAAGTATCTCACATGGAAAGTGACCATGCTGTTGGCCCTGGCCTCGGCCAGGCGAGTGTCAAAATTGGCGGCATTTGTCTCACAAAAGCCCATATCTGTTTGTCCATTCGGACAGGGCAGAGCTGCGGACTCGTCCCCAGTTTCTCCCTAAGGTGGTGTCAGTGTTTCACCTGAACCAGCTTATTGTGGTACCTGCGGCTACTAGGGACTTGGAGGACTCCAGGTTGCTAGATGTCGTCAGGGCCCTGAAAATATAGGTTTCCAGGACGGCTGGAGTCAGGAAAACTGACTTGCTGTTATCCTGTATGCACCCAACAAACTGGGTGCTCTTGCTGCTAAGCAGACGATTGCTAGTTGGATGTGTAGTACAATTCAGCTTGCACATTCTGTGGCAGGCCTGCCACAGCCAAAATATGTAAATGCCCATTCCACAAGGAAGGTGGGCTCATCTTGGGCGGCTGCCCGAGGGGTCTCGGCTTTACAACTTTGCCGAGCTGCTACTTGGTCAGGGGCACACCCTGACTGAGGAGGACCTGGAGTTCTCTCATTCGGTGCTGCAGAGTCATCCGCACTCTCCCGCCCGTTTGGGAGCTTTGGTATAATCCCCATGGTCCTGACGGAGTCCCCAGCATCCACTTAGGACGTCAGAGAAAATAAGAATTTACTTACCGATAATTCTATTTCTCGTAGTCCGTAGTGGATGCTGGGCGCCCATCCCAAGTGCGGATTGTCTGCAATACTTGTACATAGTTATTGTTACAAAAATCGGGTTGTTATTGTTGTGAGCCATCTTTTCAGAGGCTCCGCTGTTATCATGCTGTTAACTGGGTTCAGATCACAGGTTGTACAGTGTGATTGGTGTGGCTGGTATGAGTCTTACCCGGGATTCAAAAATCCTTCCTTATTGTGTACGCTCGTCCGGGCACAGTATCCTAACTGAGGCTTGGAGGAGGGTCATAGGGGGAGGAGCCAGTGCACACCACCTGATCCTAAAGCTTTTACTTTTGTGCCCTGTCTCCTGCGGAGCCGCTATTCCCCATGGTCCTGACGGAGTCCCCAGCATCCACTACGGACTACGAGAAATAGAATTATCGGTAAGTAAATTCTTATTTTTTTTTTTACTTTGCAGAATGTAAAATACATGAATGGGAATCCGTCACCTAAACCATCATTGAATCGTTCAGTACTAAATAACTGTACAAATGTGAAAAGGTCAGTTGGTGCCGTGTCAGAAACCGTGCTAATAGATGATGAGGAAAAGAATAAGAAGAGTGAACCTCTAGTCAATGGCAAATCTGAACTTGGTTCCAGCTTGCCGGATACTTGTGACGTAGAAGACCTATCTGAAGACGTAATATGGTGTAGAATGACCTGGAATAAGAAACGTCTCAATGGGGTTGTTCATACAAATGTTTTTAGCACTTCTAAAAATCATCTTAAGGCAACATCTAGTACAGCTGCTCAAAAGGATCGTACAGGATTGACTTCAATCCAGAGAATTCCATCGGCTGATCAGTCTGTAAGTGTTTTATGCATTTTATGTATGTGAATGATTTGTTAGGTGTCAAGCAAAACCTGAACATTTTCAGTTGCTCTGAGATACTATATACTATTGTATTACAGCAGCTGATTATTCAGAAATTGTATAACATTACCATATATCTGTAAGAGGTTTCCTAAACCGATAGTTTAACTGGAAACCATTCTGTAAAAATGTAATTTGTTTGAACTTAACCTTTAGAAGTATGCTGCAGAGTAATTGTTTCATAAAACTTAGTTTTACTGTACTATATGCTTGTCTCTATATGGTTTTAATTATTCATTTCCTCTTTCCTCTTCTGTTCCATGCCACCACATTGCCTATTTATTGGCTTCCCATACTATCCCTTTAAACTGGGACACTTATGAATAACACAGCTTCTGTGGCTGGCTGACTTAGTCTGCTTTTCACCTGGTTTTAATCATTTGAAAACCTGAGTCATTTTTAAATGTCCCCGTTTAAAGTGATAGTATGGTTAGCCTACCTACACAGGGGGTGTGGACGGGGAAGGGGTGTAATTGAATCAGAGAGCCATTCTGCCCGTTTGTTGATGATTATGGGAGAGGTATAAAGGGAGAACTTGACAGGAACACAAGTAAATAGACCTTTGGAGTCCATTTAAACTTACTGCTTTGACATGTAATAAATGCTACTTTAATACAAAATATTGAAGCCAAAACTGAGGCCCTTTGGGTCACCATAGAAACTGGGAAGAAGGACATTATTCGCATTGGGGTGATCTATAGACCACCAGGCCAGGGGCAGGATTTGGACAGGAACCTATTGTTGGACATCTCTAAAATGGCTTTAAAGGGAGAAGTCATAATCATGGGAGACTTTAATTTACCTGATGTAAATTGGGAGGGGTCTTTTGCAAGTTCAGCTACAAGTGGCACATTTCTACATTCCTTACAGGGAGCATCTCTCAAGTAATTGGTGAGGGAGCCCACTCGCAAAGACTCAATATTAGATCTAATTCTTACAAATGGTGATAGGATATCTGATATATATGTGGGTGAGCACCTGGGATCCAGTGATCATCAAGCAGTATGGTTTAGTATAAAGACAGGATCCAACTCCTCTCACACAAAAACAAAGGTGTTGGATTTTAGAAATGCAGACTTTGCAAAAATGGGGAGATGTTTAAGTGATTCATTGGCAGACTGGAGGAACTTGGAAGGAGTGCAGGAGAGGTGGAAAAAACTGAAAAGTGCATTACTAAGTGCAACAGACCTTTGTATCAAAATGGTTAGGAAAAGCACCAGGAAAAGGAAGCCAGTGTGGTTCACAAAAGTAGTATCAACTAGTGTGAAAGCAAAAAAGATGGCTTTTAGGAAATACAAACGGACTCAAAATAATAACGACAAAGAGGTGTATCTGGACAGACGGAAGGATGCTAAGAAAGTGATCAGACGTGCAAAGGCAGAAGCTGAGGAGAAAATGGCCCAGTCAGTAGATAAAGGGGGCAAAACTTTTTTTAAGTATATAACTGAAAGGAGAAAATCAAATGGAGGAATAATAAGACTTAAGACAGAGAGTGGGCATTTGGTGGAGGGAGACAAGGCAATAGCAGATCACCTAAGTAATTATTTCTCTAACGTCTTAAGTGGATGCTGGGACTCCGTAAGGACCATGGGGAATAGCGGCTCCGCAGGAGACTGGGCACAAAAGTAAAAGCTTGAACTAGCTGGTGTGCACTGGCTCCTCCCCCTATGACCCTCCTCCAAGCCTCAGTTAGATTTTTGTGCCCGAACGAGAAGGGTGCATGCTAGGTGGCTCTCCTGAGCTGCTTAGAGTAAAAGTTTATTTTAGGTTTTTTATTTTCAGTGAGTCCTGCTGGCAACAGGCTCACTGCATCGTGGGACTAAGGGGAGAAGAAACGAACTCACCTGCGTGCAGAGTGGATTGGGTTTCTTAGGCTACCTGACATTAGCTCCAGAGGGACGATCACAGGTTCAGCCTGGATGGGTCCCGGAGCCGCGCCGCCGGCCCCCTTACAGAGCCAGAAGAACGAAGAGGTCCGGTGAAATCGGCGGCAGAAGACGTTCCTGTCTTCAACTAAGGTAGCGCACAGCACTGCAGCTGTGCGCCATTGCTCTCAGCACACTTCACACTCCGGTCACTGAGGGTGCAGGGCACTGGGGGGGAGCGCCCTGAGACGCAATAAAAACAGAAATACCTTAGGATGGCAAAAGAAATACATCACATATAGCTCCTGGGCTATATGGATGTATTTAACCCCTGCCAGTTTTCCAGAAAAAAGCGGGAGATAAGGCCGTCGTGAAGGGGCGGAGCCTATCTCCTCAGCACACAAGCGCCATTTTCCCTCACCGTTCCGCTGGAAGGACGGCTCCCTGACTCTCCCCTGCAGTCCCTACAGAATCAGGGTAAAAACGAGAGAGGGGGGGCACTATTGGCAGCTAAATTATAAACAGCAGCTATAAAAGGGAGTAACACTTATATAAGGTTATCCCTATTGATATATATATATAGCGCTCTGGTGTGTGCTGGCAAACTCTCCCTCTGTCTCCCCAAAGGGCTAGTGGGGTCGTGTCCTCTATCAGAGCATTCCCTGTGTGTGTGCTGGGTGTCGGTACGATTGTGTCGACATGTATGAGGAGGAAAATGATGTGGAAGCAGAGCAATTGCCTGTATTAGTGATGTCACCCCCTAGGGAGTCGACACCTGACTGGATGGTTGTATTTAAAGAACTACGTGACAGCACTTTGACGACATGAGACAGCCGACAAATCAATTAGTGCCTGTCCAGGCGTCTCAGACACCGTCAGGGGCGATAAAACGCCCGTTACCTCAGTGGGTCGACACAGACCCAGACACGGATACTGAGTCCAGTGTCGACGGTGAGGAGACAAACGTAATGTCCAGTAGGGCCACACGTTACATGATCACGGCAATGAAGGAGGCATTGAACATTTCTGACACTACAAGTACCACAAAGAAGGGTATTATGTGGGGAGTGAAAAAACTACCAGTAGCTTTTCCTGAGTCAGATGAATTAAATGAGGTGTGTGATAAAGCGTGGGTTTCCCCCAATTAAAAAGTGCTAATTTCTAATAAATTATTGGCACTATACCCTTTCCCGCCAGAGGTTAGGGCGCGTTGGGAAACACCCCCTAGAGTAGATAAAGCGCTCACACGTTTATCTAAAGTAGCGTTACCGTCTCCTGATACGGCCGCCCTCAAAGAACCAGCGGATAGAAGGCTGGAAAATATCCTGAAGGGTATATACACACATACTGGTGTTATACTGCGACCAGCAATCGCATCAGCCTGGATGTGCAGTGCTGGAGTTGCGTGGTCGGATTCCCTGACTGAAAATATTGATACCCTGGATAGGGACAGTATATTACTAACTATAGAGCATTTGAAGGATGCATTACTATATATGCGTGATGCACAGAGGGATATTTGCACCCTGGCATCAAGAGTGAGTGCTATGTCCATTTCTGCCAGAAGAGCGTTATGGACGCGACAGTGGTCAGGGGATGCGGATTCCAAACGACATATGGAAGTATTGCCGTTTAAAGGGGAGGAGTTATTTGGGGCCGGTCTATCGGACCTGGTGGCCACGGCAACGGCCGGAAAGTCCACCTTTTTACCCCAGGTCACCTCTCAGCAGAAAAAGACACCGTCTTTTCAAACTCAGTCCTTTCGTCCCCATAAGTACAGGCGGGCAAAAGGCCACTCATTTCTGCCCCGGGGCAGAGGAAGAGGAAAAAGACTGCACCAGGCAGCCTCTTCACAGGAGCAGAAGCCCTCCTCTGCTTCTGCCAAGTCTTCAGCATGACGCTGGGGCTTTACAAGCGGACTCGGACACGGTGGGGGCCCGTCTCAAAAATTTCAACGCGCAGTGGGCTCACTCGCAAGTGGACCCCTGGATTCTGCAGGTAGTATCACAGGGGTACAAACTGGAATTCGAGACGTCTCCCCCTCGCCGGTTCCTGAAGTCTGCTCTACCAAAGTCTCCCTCCGACAGGGAGGCAGTTTTGGAAGCCATTCACAAGCTGTATTCCCAGCAGGTGATAATCAAGGTACCTCTCCTACAACAGGGAAAGGGGTATTATTCCACGCTGTTTGTGGTACAGAAGCCGGACGGCTCGGTGAGACCAATTTTAAATCTAAAATCCTTGAACACTTACATAAAGAGGTTCAAATTCAAGATGGAGTCACTCAGAGCAGTGATAGCAAACCTGGAAGAAGGGGACTATATGGTGTCTCTGGACATCAAAGATGCTTATCTCCATGTCCCAATCTACCCTTCTCACCAAGGGTACCTCAGGTTTGTAGTACAAAACTGTCATTATCAGTTTCAGACGCTGCCGTTCGGATTGTCCACGGCACCTCGGGTCTTTACCAAGGTAATGGCCGAAATGATGATTCTTCTTCGAAGAAAAGGCGTTTTAATTATCCCTTACTTGGACGATCTCCTGATAAGGGCAAGGTCCAGGGAACAGTTAGAAGTCGGAGTAGCACTATCTCAGTTAGTGTTACGTCCGCACGGGTGGATTCTAAATATTCCAAAATCGCAGCTGATTCCAACGACACGTCTCCTGTTCCTAGGAATGATTCTGGACACAGTCCAGAAAAAGGTGTTTCTCCCAGAGGAGAAGGCCAGGGAGTTATCCGAGCTAGTCAGGAATCTCCTAAAACCAGGACAGGTGTCAGTGCATCAGTGCACGAGGGTCCTGGGAAAAATGGTGGCTTCTTACGAAGCGATTCCATTCGGAAGATTCCATGCAAGAACGTTTCAGTGGGATCTTCTGGACAAATGGTCCGGATCGCATCTTCAGATGCATCAGCGGATAACCCTGTCGCCAAGGACAAGGGTGTCTCTTCTGTGGTGGCTGCAGAGTGCTCATCTACTAGAGGGCCGCAGATTCGGCATTCAGGATTGGATCCTGGTGACCACAGATGCCAGCCTGAGAGGCTGGGGAGCAGTCACACAGGGACAAAATTTCCAGGGCTTGTGGTCAAGCATGGCAACATCTCTTCATATAAACATTCTGGAACTAAGGGCCATTTACAATGCCCTAACTCAAGCAAAACCCCTGCTTCAGGGTCAGGCGGTATTGATCCACTCGGACAACATCACGTCAGTCGCCCACGTAAACAGACAGGGCGGCACGAGAAGCAGGAGGGCGATGGCAGAAGCTGCAAGGATTCTTCGCTGGGCGGAGAATCATGTGATAGCACTGTCAGCAGTGTTCATTCCGGGAGTGGACAACTGGGAAGCGGACTTCCTCAGCAGACACGACCTTCACCCGGGGGAGTGGGGACTTCATCCAGAAGTCTTCCAAGAGATGGTAAACCGTTGGGAAAAACCAAAGGTGGACATGATGGCGTCCCGTCTCAACAAAAAACTAGACAGATATTGCGCCAGGTCAAGGGACCCTCAGGCAATAGCGGTGGACGCTCTGGTAACACCATGGGTGTACCAGTCAGTGTATGTGTTCCCTCCTCTGCCTCTCATACCAAAAGTACTGAGAATCATAAAAAGGAGAGGAGTAAGAACTATACTCGTGGTTCCGGATTGGCCAAGAAGGACTTGGTACCCGGAACTTCAAGAGATGCTCACGGAGGACCCGTGGCCTCTACCTCTAAGAAAGGACCTGCTCCAGCAGGGACCTTGTCTGTTCCAAGACTTACCGCGGCTGCGTTTGACGGCATGGCGGTTGAATGCCGGATCCTGAAGGAAAAAGGCATTCCAGAAGAAGTCATCCCTACCCTGATAAAGGCCAGGAAGGATGTAACCGCGAAACATTATCACCGCATTTGGCGAAAATATGTTGCGTGGTGTGAGTCCTAAGAGGCCCCTACAGAGGAATTTCAACTGGGTCGCTTCCTACATTTCCTGCAAACAGGACTGTCTATGGGCCTAAAATTAGGGTCCATTAAGGTTCAAATTTCGGCCCGGTCGATTTTCTTCCAAAAAGAACTGGCTTCTGTGCCTGAAGTCCAGACGTTTGTCAAAGGGGTACTGCATATACAGCCTCCTTTTGTGCCCCCGGTGGCACCTTGGGATCTCAATGTGGTTTTGGGGTTCCTAAAATCACATTGGTTTGAACCACTCACCACTCACCACTGTGGAATTAAAATATCTCACATGGAAGGTGGTAATGCTGTTAGCCCTGGCTTCAGCCAGGCGTGTCTCGGAATTGGCGGCTTTATCTTATAAAAGCCCTTACCTGATTTTTCACACGGATAGGGCAGAATTGAGGACTCGTCCTCAATTTCTCCCAAAGGTGGTTTCAGCGTTTCACGTGAACCAGCCTATTGTGGTGCCTGCGGCTACTAGGGACTTGGAGGACTCCCAGTTACTGGACGTAGTCAGGGCCCTGAAAATATATATTTCCAGGACGGCTGGAGTCAGGAAATCTGACTCGCTGTTTATCCTGTATGCACCCAACAAGCTGGGTGCTCCTGCTTCTAAGCAGACGATTGCTCGTTGGATTTGTAGTACAATTCAGCTTGCACATTCTGTGGCAGGCCTGCCACAGCCAAAATCTGTAAAAGCCCATTCCACAAGGAAAGTGGGCTCATCTTGGGCGGCTGCCCGAGGGGTCTCGGCTTTACAACTTTGCCGAGCAGCTACTTGGTCAGGGGCAAACACGTTTGCTAAATTCTACAAATTTGATACCCTGGCTGAGGAGGACCTGGAGTTCTCTCATTCGGTGCTGCAGAGTCATCCGCACTCTCCCGCCCGTTTGGGAGCTTTGGTATAATCCCCATGGTCCTTACGGAGTCCCAGCATCCACTTAGGACGTTAGAGAAAATAAGAATTTACTTACCGATAATTCTATTTCTCATAGTCCGTAGTGGATGCTGGGCGCCCATCCCAAGTGCGGATTGTCTGCAATACTTGTATATAGTTATTGTTACAAAATTCGGGTTATTATTGTTGTGAGCCATCTTTTCAGAGGCTCCTTCGTTTATCATACTGTTAACTGGGTTCAGATCACAGGTTGTACGGTGTGATTGGTGTGGCTGGTATGAGTCTTACCCGGGATTCAATATCCTTCCTTATTATGTACGCTCGTCCGGGCACAGTATCCTAACTGAGGCTTGGAGGAGGGTCATAGGGGGAGGAGCCAGTGCACACCAGCTAGTTCAAGCTTTTACTTTTGTGCCCAGTCTCCTGCGGAGCCGCTATTCCCCATGGTCCTTACGGAGTCCCAGCATCCACTACGGACTATGAGAAATAGAATTATCGGTAAGTAAATTCTTATTTTTTGCTCAGTATTTACTACAGAAGAAGGGATGGGGCCACAGTTAAATTGCAAGGACATTCATAAAAATAAGGTAGATGAAAATACATTTACAGAGGAGAAGGTCCTAACAGATCTTTCAAAACTAAAAGTGGATAAATCAATGGGACCAGATGGGATACACCCAAGGATACTCAAAGAGCTAAAAGATGTGCTGGTTACACCTTTAACAGAATTATTTAACCAGTCACTAAATACAGGTGCTATTCCAGAGGACTGGAAAAGAGCAAATGTAGTTCCACTGCACAAAAGTGGAAGCAAGGAAGAAGCAAGTAACTACAGACCAGTAAGCCTTACATCAGTAGTAGGGAAAGTAATGGAAAAACTATTAAAAGAAAGAGTTGTGGAATATCTTAAATCAAACAACTTACAGGATCCAAAACAGCATGGATTTACTGGTGGGAGATCATGCCAAACAAATCTTATTGACTTTTTTGACTCTGTGATGAAAATAATAGATCAAGGGGGAGCTGTAAATGTAGCATATCTAGACTTTAGTAAGGCAATTGACACTGTCACACATCACAGACTGCTAAATAAACTTGAAAGCCTGGGGGTGGATTATAAATCAGTTAAATGGATAAGAACCTGGTTGCAGGATAGGAAACAGACAGTCGTAGTTAATGGACTGCAATCTATGGAGGGAAATGTTACCAGTGGAGTACCCCAGGGATCTGTACTTGGTCCAGTTCTCTTTAATATCTTTGTTGGTGACATTGCAGATGGTATTGAAGGGAAGATATGCCTTTTTGCAGATGATACAAAGATATGCAACAGGGTAGACACACCGGGAGGGGTCAAACAAATGATTAATGACCTAGGTAGGCTTGAGAAATGGTCAAGAACGTGGCAACTACAGTTTAATGCTAAAAAAATGCAAAATCATGCACTTGGGTCTCAAAAACCCAAAGGCTAATTATAGTATCAAGGGTACTATAATGGAAACTACTGAGGAGGAAAGAGATTTAGGAGTCACTATTTCAAGTGACTTGAAGGCAGGAAAGCAATGCAACAAAGCAATGAGAAAGGCAAGTCAGATGCTTGGTTGCATAGGGAGAGGAGTCAGTAGCAGGAAAAAAGAAGTGATAATGCCACTGTATAGGTCATTGGTACGGCCCCATCTGGAATACTGTGTCCAGTTCTGGAGACCCTATCTCCAGAAGGATATAAATACATTAGAGAGTGTACAAAGAAGGGCAACTAAAATGGTGCATGGCCTACATCACAAAACTTACCCGGAAAGGCTAAAAGATCTTAACATGTATAGTTTGGAGGAGAGAAGGGAAAGGGGGGACATGATAGAAACTTTCAAATATATAAAGGGTCTTAACAAAGTTCAGGAGGGAAACATTCTTCAAAGGAAAAGAAGTATTAGAACTCGAGGGCATACATTGAGACTAGAGGGGGGGAGGTTCAGGGGAAATTTAAGGAAAAATTACTTCACAGAAAGGGTAGTGGATAAGTGGAATAGCCTCCCATCAGAGGTGGTAGAGGCTAAGACTGTAGGGCAATTTAAACATGCTTGGGACAGGCATATAAATATCCTTACAAAGAATTAAGGTTCAAAAAGGGTTGAGATTGCCTAAAGGATAAAATAAAAAAGGGGCAGACTAGATGGGCCAAGTGGTTCTTATCTGCCGTCAAATTCTATGTTTCTATGTTGTGTTTTTAGATCTGTTATTTTTTTTTATGCCAATAAAATAATATAAACCAGTGAGTTACTGGTTTATTATATATTTCTCTTTCATCCACTAGGGGACACTGGAGTCCTATACAGTAGGGGTGTGAAGCCTTGAACCGGAGGTGTGGCACAATCTTAAATTAGCATTGTCTGCACAGCCGGCTCCTCCCCCTTCACATCCCTCCTCCCTCAGTTTGAAAAATTGTGCTGGAGGCACAATACGTGGAGCACTTGAGCTCCTGACTAAAAATCTAAAAGGGGCTGCGTAACCCTAATAAAGGGGGGACAAAGCTGCCTAAGATCAGAGAGACAAAGATCCCTATTGAAGGGACCTGCATCTCTCCACAGGAGATCCTCAAAGATCAACTAATAGTGAGTACTGGTACAAGGGATCCAGTTAGTAATGATATATTTTTATTTTTTTCCCCTCTCTCTAAAACCTGGCCTCAATACTGTTTAAAACTCCCTTTTATACAGCTAATCAGGGAGGAAGGGCATGGCAGCGCGTGGGAGACTTAGTGCGGCGCGGGACTCAGCCTGTCTTCCCTGTAAGCAGGGGGGGACGGCGGAAGCGGCGCGCTGCACAGCAAGATCAGAGCGGAGAACAGGCGCCGCTACGGGAGACGGACCCGTCGCGCGTGCCAGCCCCAGGGCGAGCTGCAAATGCGGTGACTCACGGGCGGAGAGGAGCACGGGCACCGCTGCAGAAGACGGACCCGTCGCGCGCGCGCCAGCCAGCGGGTCCGGAGCGCGCTGTGTAGCGGCAGAGGGGGAGATCACTGTTGAAAGGCCACATCATATGAACTTACATAGTGGGGACCATGTTTGTTCGTTTTGGCGCCAGGATGAGGTGAGGGATGGGTCCTCCCCCACCAGTAGTGTACATAGGACAAAGTTTATTCTTAAAAGAAATAACTCCCCCTGCTGCACGGCCTGGATAGTACAGGCATTAAGATAATAGAGAGAGTTAGGCAACAGCTCCCTCTGCTGGGGAAATGTGTATATATACAATATGAGGATCTCCTGAAAAGTAATCAAACTTTACAAATTATATTTTCAAGGGACGTCTGTTCAAAGATCCCGGAGAAAATACACAGAAGCAAGCCAACTCTAACATCGTAGCTGATTTACAGTTGGGGTGTGAGGGTTGAGAGTCGGCTGGTGTTTTATTTTTTATTTTAATTTTTTGACCTGTTCCTTTTATAAAGAAAAGGGGACAGGTAATTCCAGCCGGATCCAATACCTTTGCTTCCGTCATCTCCCAGTCTTTCTCTTCCTAGTTTAAAGGGTGAAAGCGCTGCGTAATACCCTGGTAAGGGGTTTTAAAAAGAAAAACAACATGTCTAAGGCTACCAAGACCTCAAAGACCTGCTATGTTTGTACGAAATGTAACAAGAAGAGCACGCGGGTTGGCAGCTCCGGGGTGTGCGACTCCTGCTTAGACAAGGACGCTCCACCTGGGAGCAGTGCTCTGCCTAAGGCTTGGAAAGACAACCTTGCCAATAGAATCTCCAAGGAAATGGCAGAATCCCGCAAGCAGCAATCAGAATGGGCTGCGGGATTCTCAAAGACAATGGAGGAATTTCTCATTAAGTTAACACCGCCCGCACATGCTGAGACAAGTGTGCGCAGGGCTGTTAAAAGAACTCTTCCTATTATACCAGAAACTGAGGAGGAAGAGGGTTTTCTTCTGGATACGGAAGAAGGTGAGTTAATTGAACCTAACCTAGACGCCGATTTTCCTGAAGAAGACTCTGCGATCTCTGGTCTGGATTCCTTAATTGACGCGGTTAAGGACATCCTAAGCTTTAAGGAAGAGGAAGTCCGGGAGCAGGAGGATTTCGATCTGTTCGAATCCCAGAAGCCGCGTTCAGCAGCGTTCCCCATTCCTAAATCCCTCCAGTTCAGATGGAGGAGGCTTGGAAACAACCTGACAAACGTTTTCAATTTCCGAAACGTTTTCAGGTAACTTACCCCCTACCTAAGGGTGTAATCGACAAGTGGGAAAATCCGCCGGTAGTGGATGCTTCACTAGGAAGATTGTCAAAGAAGACAATCTTGCCAATTCCTAACGTAACTACTTTAAAGGATGCGTCCGACCGTAAAGTTGACACGGCGTTAAAATCAATGTTTGTAGCAGCAGGTGCAGCGCAGAGACCTGCGATCATCTGTGCTTGGGTCAACAAAGCCATGGGTGCATGGTCTGGCCGGATTGTACAAGCTATTGAGGAGGAAAATAGCTTAGAAGAGATTACACAGCTGGCGGAACACATTCGAGAATCTGCTGCATACTTGTGTCAAGCTTCTAAGGATATTAGCAGAATAGCATTGCGCATATCTGCATCGGCCATATCGGCTAGAAGGATTTTATGGCTCAGAGAATGGCAAGGTGACTCTGACACCAAGAAGGCGGTAGAATCCATTCCCTTTTGGGGGTGAAATGCTGTTCGGACCAGAGTTGGACAAGTGGATTTCGCAGGCTACAGCGGGGAAGTCCACTTTTCTGCCAACTCCTTATACGAGAACCGCTCCACAAACTAGGAGAGGTTATTCGGGACCATCTTTTACTTCATTTAGGTCACCGTCCTTTCGAGCCCGAGGTAGGGGGTTCGGTGCACAAGCACGCGGGGGCAGAGGTAGAGGCCGCTCGCAACCAGAAAGCAGGATAAACCTGCTGACAAGACCGTGGCATGACGGCCTCCCAGCTCACCTGGGGTCCCCCTTGGTGGGCGGCCGACTGGAAGGTTTTCAGGACATCTGGGCCAAAACCTCACCAGAACTTTGGGTGAACAACTTAATCTCTCAGGGATACAAACTGGAATTTCAACAGAGGCCTCAGTCAGTTTTTTACAACAGGATTGCCTCAGTGCCCTCAAAAAGCAAGGGCACTACGGGCAGCAATTCACAAATTGCTACAAGCAGAGGTCATTATTCCGGTTCCCGCTTCTCAGAGAGGAACGGGGTTCTATTCCAATCTTTTTGTCGTGCCAAAACCAGACGGGACAGTCAGACCAATACTCAATTTAAAAGTTTTCAACCAGTTTTTAAGAGTCTACAGATTCAAGATGGAATCAATCCAATCAGTCATTGCAGGCTTAGAGCCAAGCGAGTTCATGGTATCCATGGACATAAAGGATGCATATCTGCATATCCCAATCTGGACTCCTCACCAGGCTTACTTACGGTTCGCACTACCAATTCCGGGCTTTGCAGTTCGGTCTAGCGTCAGCCCCAAGAATTTTCACAAAGATCATGGCGATCATGGTGGCAGGACTGAGACTGTTGGGGGTCACGATTATACCTTATCTGGACGATTTACTGATCAAAGCTCCATCTCAGAATCGACTGCTCAAGGATGTTCAGACATCACATCAATTTCTAATTCAACATGGATGGATTGTCAATTTCCAAAAGTCCGACCTCATACCGACTCAACGGATTCAATTCCTCGGTCTCATCTTGGACACGGTCCTATTACGTGTGTTCCTACCAGAGAGCAAGGTACAGGACCTACAGAGATTAGTGGCTCAGGTACTGAGGACGCAGACCGTTTCTCTGCACCTCTGTGTGCAACTTCTCGGGAAGATGGTGGCGTCGTTCTAAGCTCTCCAGTACGGCAGACTTCATTCCCGACCATTCCAGATGAACCGCATTGCTCAGGGAGCAGGCTCGCACTGGCTCCTCCATCGGAGAATCCGACTTCAACCACAAGTACGGGTCTCCTTGACATGGTGGTCGTTACACAAGAACCTTACAGCCGGCAAGAAATGTGGCATTTGGGATTGGAAGATCCTGACGACGGATGCCAGTCTCAGAGGTTGGGGAGCCGTCCTAGAGGACCATCAGTTTCAGGGACGGTGGACGCTACAAGAAAGCAAATTACCCATAAATATCCTCTAACTAAGAGCAGTCTACAATGCCCTTCTCTTAGCAGAAGACCTAGTCATGAATCAACACATCAGGATTCAGTCGGACAATGTCACGACGACGGCTTACATAAACCGTCAAGGAGGAACAAAGAGCAGGATGGCGTTAAAGGAGGCCACAAAGATCTTGTTGTTGGCAGAAAGAAGAGACATCATTCTCTCCGCAGCGTTCATTCCAGGTGTGGAGAACTGGGAGGCAGATTACCTCAGTCGCCAGGACATGCATCCGGGGGAGTGGTGCCTTCATCCACGCATTTTCAACATGATTGTGAGAAGATGGGGTCTGCCTCAGGTGGATCTAATGGCGTCTCGACAAAATCATCGGCTGCCCAGATATGTCAAGAACTCGAGATCCAGCAGCAGAAGGAGTGGACGCATTAACACTTCCTTGGTGTTACAGGAGGGTTTACATTTTTCCACCTTTCCCACTCCTACCCAGGGTTCTGAAAAGAATAAAGCGGGAACGAGTGTGGGTCATTCTAATCGCACCAGATTGGCCCCGCAGGAGTTGGTACACCGACCTGCGAGGATTACTTGCGGAAGATCCTTGGAGATTACCTCAGAGAGAGGACCTGCTATCTCAGGGACCGTTCCTACACCCCGATCTGAATAGGCTGCGTTTGACGGCGTGGCTATTGAAACCCGTATCTTAAGAAACAGAGGGATCCCACGAACGGCCATTCCTACAATGATTGCCGCAAGGAAACCAGTCACAGCCAGGCACTACTACAGGATTTGGAGACGGTACATGGCTTGGTGTCAGGAACGGGGATGGAATTCATCTAACTTCCATTTATCGCGACTTCTACTTTTCCTTCAGGCCGGTCTAGAGGGAGGACTCAGATTGGGCTCCTTGAAGGTTCAGATTTCGGCTCTCTCCATCCTTTTTCAAGAGCGGCTAGCATCCTTACCAGAGATTCAAACCTTTTTACAGGGGGTTCTGAGGATTCAACCCCCTTTTCGTCCTCCCACGGCACCATGGGACTTAGGTTTGGTGTTAGAATATTTGAAGTCACCGACTTTTGAGCCGTTGACAAGAACGGACCTGAAATATCTTTCTTGGAAGGTCACGTTATTACTGGCCTTGGCTTCGGCTAGGCGGGTTTCTGAGTTGGGAGCCTTATTCTGTAAGAGCCCTTTCTTAGTTTTTCATGAGGATAGGGCGGAACTCCGTACAAGAGCAGACTTCCTTCCGAAGGTGGTGTCGGGGTTTCATGTAAACCAGCCAATAGTGGTCCCATCTTTCCAGGGTCTCACAGATGAGGACGTGTCATTGGATGTTGTCCGAGCTTTACGGGTATACGTACAGGTTACGTCGTCCTTCAGAAAGTCGGACCATTTGTTTGTTCTTTATGATGGGCCAAAGAAGGGTTGGCCGGCCTCTAAGCAGACCTTGTCCAGATGGATTAGACTTGCCATTCGGCAGGCTTATATTTCCTGTGGCAAACAGGTTCCGGTTCAGACGGGTGCTCATACTACCCGATCAGTGGGTGCCTCGTGGGCGGCTGCCAGAGGTGCTTCCACTACTCAACTTTGCAGAGCGGCGACGTGGTCTTCAGCCCACACGTTCGCAAGATTTTACAAGTTTGATACTTTTGCGTCCGGAGAATCTAAGTTCGGACGTTTAGTTTTGCAGGCCACCGACAGCACTCCCTCCCTGGGGGAAAACTTTGGGACGTCCCCTACTGTATAGGACTCCAGTGTCCCCTAGTGGATGAAAGAGAAAAGAGGATTTTGGTACTTACCGATAAATCCATTTCTCTGAATCCTCTAGGGGACACTGGACGCCCGCCTCGGTGCTGTCAACCTGCTGTGTTCCAAGTTCTTGTTTTAATCAGTTCGTGCAAACAGCGTTAGTTATTCGGTTAAGAGTTCTTGGCCGCTGTTTGATATGTTGTACGGTTCGGTTCCTCGTCATGGGCTATAGTGTCATGTCCTATTCTCTCAGTCACAATTTTCAAACTGAGGGAGGAGGGATGTGAAGGGGGAGGAGCCGGCTGTGCAGACAATGCTAATTTAAGATTGTGCCACACCTCCGGTTCAAGGCTTCACACCCCTACTGTATAGGACTCCAGTGTCCCCTAGAGGATTCAGAGAAATGGATTTATCGGTAAGTACCAAAATCCTCTCTTTATGTATTTGAAAAATACTTGCTTTCTGAGAAGTCATCATGGCAGCTCCCAATAAGCCAAAAGTGTGTTCAAAATTCAATTTTTTTAGTTTAAATGTGTTCCTGAAACTGGATTCGACATCCAGGAGAGCCTTCTTCTATCCCTCTGTTTCATTGTTAGAATTATTTGTCACTTTGGGCCTGGTATGCACTAGTAAATTGTAAAAAAATAATTTGTTTATATGTAGATATAGTTGGGGTGGGGGTGTATGACCAAAGCATGAACTTGTCAATTGTTACATCACCCACCAGGTATGGTGAAGCAACAATGTGTTAAATTGAAGCGACTCTAAATAGCGGTATATCTTTATTTTTCATCTTTAGGCTGGTCCTGCAGCTCTGGCCGAAGAAATCAAACCTACAACAATGCCCAGGAGCCCAGAAGTAGAGAGAATGTAAGTATACTGTAGCTCACCATTTTACTCCTTCCAAAAATGTAATTGATGTATTGCTTGTTTGGATATAGTAGTCCGGTCGTTAAGCACAGTATATTTCTTTTTCTTTTCTTAGTTTGCAAAATTCAGAAAACAACTTGCCAGTCCTACACAATGTTGGTGCTGATAAAGGAGACTCGCTGGACATGGCCAGGAAGTACAATCATGCCACCAAAGTACCATCATGCCACCAAAAGGAAAGGGACACTCGGACTCCTTGTAACACCGGCACTACGTCACAAGTGGTTAAAAGAAATGGAAGTGTGACCTCCCACAGTAGACAAAACGGTGATCAGTCATCCATTGCGTGTCCAGCATATAATTCTGACAAATGCATGCCTACAGCAACACCTTTCCCTCAAATCAAAGAGCGCTATTCTGTCCAGGCCGTTGATGATCATGACCATAAGACACTGATAAGAAGTCGAAGACCGTTTGACAGAAAGGGTCATCTTCACAATAAAAGAGGTACTTCTCCTAGCGGAGACCGAGAAAGACACTCCTATAAGACAACCATCAGTAATGGTGACAAACATTTAAACAACTATGACAGGTCCAAGGCTAATTCTTATAGACCGTCATATGTCTCCAGGGATCACTCTGTAAGAAATAATCATTTTAGCTACCGGGACCATGGGAAACATTGGTCAAGGAAACCTGATCATCCATATCAATCCAACCATTACCAAAGGGATCGTTCACGTAGCCGAGAGAGAAACTACCCCGATGAACATGGACAACGGAATGGCTATAGGCCGAGTGATTATTATTCATCCTGTGACTATAGATCTAATCGGGACAATGCGTTCTATAACAGCAGAGACAACTACAGTAGGCCTTCCAGAGATCACAGAACGGGCTGGTCACATCAGTCTAGAAAGCGAGACACACGGCACTTTGATGACTCTCACCATGGGAAGTCCAGCAATTACGCAAACCACCACCAACATGGAGATTCAAAAAAAAGAAAATTTCATTCTGTTAATAACACAAATGGAGATGAATGTGAGCTTATTTCCAAGCGCAAGAATTTTCACAACCTATATGTGGAGAAAAACAACTCCCACATGGGAGATAGAAAAACGTAAGTCTTCTTCCTTTTATTTTTATCTATTGTGGTGTGTGTACAAACCTACTATTTTTTTTCTCTCGAGGGGCAAGGGTAAATCATCACGGTAGCACTTATACACAGCACGCGCAGCTGCAGATGAAGCTTCCTTCTCCCACTACCTCCACTTGTATAAAACATGAGCAGGATATAAGGGGCCATGGAAGGACAAAATTTCTACAGCACGAGTTAAGCTGGGTACACACTATACCAGGCATGTCAAACTCGTGGCCCTCCAGCTGTTGTGAAACTACAAGTCCCAGCATGCTTTGCCAGCATTCCTTCCACTGATCAGCTGCTAAAGCATGCTGGGACTTGTGGTTTAACAACAGCTGGATGACCATGAGTTTGACATGCCTGCACTAGACGATGTGTGTACCCGGCTATATGGTCAGCGACGGTGTTCCAACATAAGCAAGTGCGTACACACTTGCCGATGTCTGGAGCGGCGAGGTGAAGAGTGGGGCCATGTGATGTCTGCCGTGCATGCAAGTCCGACGGACGATGACAACACGCAAAAGTGTGCATCGTCAGCAACATGGTGCATATACACGACGATATCCTGAATGATGTGTCTGGATCAGACACATCATCCACGATATAATTTAGTGTGTCCCCCCGGCTGTGGAGCAATAGAGAGAATCCAGCGGGTGAGGAAAGGAGAAAAATAATGTGCTTTTTAAGTGTGTGTGTGTCTTTGCACGGTTTGTTGTGTTTAATGTGTGTACAATTTATAAACAAAAAAAACTTTAGTTCGTAACTCTTTTTCATAGTCTTTATATATAGATGAGGCCAGCGTGTGTCTCTCCTTTGCTCCAGGTACGCAATGGAAGGTGTGTTAAATTGACCAGTCCTCTATAACAGTCGTCCCAATCAATATGTGCTACTTGATAGCTATGCCCAGAACACAGACCTTATTGAGCTCCACTGCGAGAGCTTCAAAATCCTCCCTGGCTGACAGGTGTGCTGTGCATGCAGCTGCAGCCAGCTTCACTTTTGGCAGCTGGTTACCGTGTCATTCTCACTGATCCTTTAGTGCACAGCTTCCAAGGGTCGGGAGGGGAGTCAACATGTGTGCAGACGCCATCTGGGTCCCTAGCCCTGTCCTACAGTCTACTGCGCTTGCGTAGGTCTCTGGGAAAATTTAGCAACAGCCATTTTCCCAGTGATTTTCTAACAATCGCATGCGCTAAACACCGGTAAAATGGCAGCCACCCCATTTCCTGTTAATTTCTGCAGCGCTGCTTCTGCCTACGCTGGGGTGGATGCCAGTGTAGGGGAGGGGGTGCTGGACCTGTAGCCCCTCCCCCAGCTCTAGGTGCCAGTCTTCCTCAGATATCCTGCCCTTGAGCTGCAGTCGACTCTCCCTCCTTCCCTCAGAGAGCTGGGTAGTCATTTTACAGTGCAGCAGATCTCCGAGAATGTTGAGCTTCTTTCTCCCTGTAAAAACGGCTACAGCACGCCAGGTTTTTGCAAACGCTTGTATCCTTATATTGATTTAAATATCCTTTGCAGTATTAATATTGTATATTCTGCATTGTATGTGACTGTGCTGGTTTTTCCTGCTGTCTTTGCTTCTTTTCTACTATATGATATTTTTATCTACTGTTTCCTTCTGAAACTTATGTACAGGTGCTGTCAGGGTCGCCCTTATCAGCAATAGCATGTTTTTGTCACATACATTACTCTGTTGTAAAACGCTGTGGTTAAGCATTCTTATAAGTTTGCGTTACAGAAAGAAAGGATTGTAAACAGGCAGAATCCTCAGTTACAGTCATGCAAGTCATGTGGCGTGAAGTTTTCTGCAGATGAGGTTATACAGGAGGGTTTATGTACTAATTGTTCTATTTCCCCTGGTCAGTCCTCATCTACTGTGGCTGCACAAAAGCCTCCCTGGGCAGCCTTCTCCCAATTGCTCGGTACACTGGTGGAGCGTCTGAGGCCCCCTATGGGCCCTCCTATGCCATTACAGGCTAATGTGATTCCGGTGGTAAATCCACTTTGGGCAGAAAAATTGTCAAAACAAGTTCAAACACTGACTCAGACCCTATCTAGCCAGAGAATTCCTGGAAAGAAATCTGCAAGACAGGCTATATCAGCCTCTCAATCCACTTTACTTTCAGAGTCTGTCATCTGAAGAGGAAGGTGAGGAGTCTGACCTCTCGGTCCCAGACTCCAGTGCAGCAGAGAAGGAAGACCCTTTGGTTGTGGATGTGGCAGCTGTAAGACAGATCTTACAACTCCGAAGCTTTTGCTAAGAATACGATGTGTTCAAAAAGCAGAAAGTGATTAAGTCAGAATTTCTAGATTCATAACACTTAAAGGGAGTGAAACAGGAGTTTTGGAATTCTCCTGGTAAGAAATTTACTGTATTCAAAAAGTTGTCTCCCCCCCCCCCCCCCCCCCCCATTATTCTATTCTCACAGAGTATTGTAGTAAATGGGAGAACCCTCCTCTTGTGGATTCATATGTCGCATGCTTAATGAAGTCCTCCACTTAGTCACTTCGGTGTCCTCATTGAAGGAGCCTACTGATAAGAGAATGGGAAACTGCTTAAAGTCTGTTTTATCTCACTGGGGCTATAAACAGATCTACTATGGCAGCTTCTTGGGCCACAAAGGTGACAGAAGCTTGGTTGCAGGCAATTGAAGAGGAATTGGCTGAGTAAATATGCGAACAATGCAGATTATACTTGGATTATGTAAAGACTGCAAATACTTACATTAGTGAAGCGTTGTCGGATGCTGGCATACTGGCAGCTATAAAGCGTCAGCAACATCTATTCTGGATTATGGGTATGTTCTTGGAAAGCTGACTAAGGGGTATATGCAATTCCGGACGAATTGCGCTTTTTTTTTCGCCCGTTTTTTAAATTCGACACAATTCGACCTTCGAATTATGGCAGGTGGGTGCCGGAATTCGACATATTCAATAAAAAACGAATTCGACAGTCCCGCTGTCGAAAAACGGACGATTTGACGGATTTTGATTCGATTTTAAAAAATGTTTAAAAAACAATAAAAAACCCGAAACAAAATTGCGTGGGGTCCCCCCTCCTAAGCATAACCAGCCTCTGGCTCTTTGAGCCGGTCCTGGTTGCCAAAATACGGGGGGGGAAATTACAGGGGATCCCATGTATTTTAACAACCAGCACCGGGCTCTGCGCCTGGTTCTGGTGCAAAAAATACGGGGGACAAAAAGAGTAGGGGTCCCCCGTATTTTTTTGTACCAGCACCGGGCTCCACTAGCTGGACAGATAATGCCACAGCCGGGGGTCACTTTTATACAGCGCCCTGCGGCCGTGGCATTAAATACCCAACTAGTCACCCCTGGCCGGGGTACCCTGGGGGAGTGGGGACCCCTTCAATCAAGGGGTCCCCCCCCCAGCCACCCAAGGGCCAGGGGTGAAGCCCGAGGCTGTCTCTCCCCCCCCCATCCAAGGGCTGCGGATGGGGGGCTGATGGCCTTGTTGAAAATGTAAGAATATTGTTTTTTGCAGAAGAACTACAAGTCCCAGCAAGCCTTCTTTTCTCTCCCCCCCCCCTGCAAGCCGGGACTTGGAGAACCACAAGTACCAGCATGCTGGGGGGAAACTGGCCCGCTGGTACCTGTAGTTCTACTGCAAAAAAAATACCCAAATAAAAACAGGACACAGACACCGTGAAAGTATAACTTTATTACATACATGCCGACACACATACTTACCTATGTTGACACGCCGACTCTGGCCATGTCTCCAATGTCGACGTCCGGGGTACCTGAAAATAAAATTATACTCACCTGATCCAGTGTCCGGTTCTTTTATTGTAATCCACGTACTTGGCAAAACAAAAAAACGCATTTACCCGAACCAGACGGACTGAAAGGGGTCCCATGTTTACACATGGGACCCCTTTCCCCGAATGCAGAGACCCCCCGTGACTCCTGTCACAGAAGGTCCCTTCTGCCAATTAGGAAGCGCCACTTCGTGGCACTCTCCTGATTGGCTTTGCGCGTCTGAGCTGGCAGACAGCGCATCGCACAGCTCCCTCCATTAGTTTCAATGGTGGGAACTTTGCGGTCAGCGGTGGGGTTACCCGCGGTCACATGGCTATCAGCCCCCCATCCGCAGCCCTTGGATGGGGGGGGACAGCCTCGGGCTTCACCCCTGGCCCTTGGGTGGCTGGGGGGGGGACCCCTTGATTGAAGGAGTCCCCACTCCTCCAGGGTACCCCAGCCAGGGGTGACTAGTTGGGTATTTCTCCTTCATCCACTAGGGGCCACTGGAGCGTAGTTACAATGGGGAATAGTAGGCAGTAATTGGGAGCTGGCACTTTAAAAAACTCTAACCCTGTGGCTAGCTCCTCCCCTATTATCTCCCCTCCAAGCCAGTCTTAGTGCCCAAGGGAGCTGGTTCACTTGGGTTTAGCTGAAGAAATTTTTTCTTTTTTCTTTATTATTTTATTTTTCCTTACACACACGCACAGACTGGCAGCTCTGCCACTGCCAGTCTGCACCGCGGGAGCTGCCGGCGGGGTCCCATCGCAGCTGCGTGCGGCTCGGGATGGGCCCCGGCTGAGGGAGACACTGAGCTCTCCTGAGTTGGCGGACACTGCTGCGTGCAGCGCGTGTCGGGACCACTCCATCCAGCAGAAGATTCCGGCAGCACGGCAGCGGTGAGTATCTGCGGCCGGACACCGCTGCGTGCGGCGTGTGTCGGGGCCACCCTCCACCACTGAAAGGTGAGTGTCTGTATTTCCCCCACTTCCCCCCAGAGTGTTGGGATGAAGGGGTGACAGGGGGGTTTTGAAAAATTAATTTTATTATTGGTGACTGAGGACAATGACAGAACTCCCCTCCAGCACCCAAACAACCCCCCCCCCCCCTCCCCTCGGATTATTAATTATTACAACTCATTTTTATTTAATATTTATTTTAAAAAAAAGTCCAGGGCTGTAATCCCTTCCCAAGCCCCGTCCTTTAGCCCCCCCCAACAGGCTGCAAAAAAGAGATTGCTAGCCTCTGTGTTACAGGACTTTGATATGCCTCAATTAGATGAGGCGGGGTTAGATGTACAGGATATACAGGATGTGGATATCCAGGATACTGACGATCAGGTATATGAGGACGCTGAACCAGTAGCTCAGGGTATAGAGGCTCTTATTACTGCTATGCGCTCAGTATTACAGGTGGAGGAGACGGAAGACACCTTACGCCCTTCAAGGTTTGGCACCGACCAATACCTGCCGGTGACTTTTCCAGTTTCGGAGGAGCTGGATGCGCTTATAACAACAGCCTGGAAGCATCCAGACGCGAAATTTCAGGTATCAAGAAAAATGTTGTCTTCCTATCCTTTTCCCGCAGGTAGCAGAACGCGCTATGAGACCTCTCCGATCGTGGATCCTTCGGTGTCTCATCTGTCCAAAAAGACGGTCCTGCCTGTTCCGGGGGCAACTTCACTTAAGGAGGCGTCAGATAGGAAGTTGGAGTCTACCTTAAAGAATATTTACTCTGCTGCAGGGGTTTTACATCGCCCGGCGCAGGTAGGTTGTTGGGTCAACAAGGCGATCGAAGCTTGGGCGGAACAATTGTCCTCTGGAATTCGTGACGAATTACCGGCGGATCAATTGATAGAGTTGGCAGAACACATCCGTGAATCAGCCCTTTATCTTTGCGAAGCGTCCAAGGACATAGGTGTTCTCGGAGCTAGAATTTCCGCTTTAACAATTGTGGCCCGCAGAGCTCTATGGCTCCGGCATTGGCATGCGGATACGGAATCCAAAAGGGCGGCAGAGGCGTTGCCCTTTACAGGTGAGTTTCTGTTTGGTAAGGATCTGGATGCCTGGATTTCTACGGCCACGGGGGGTAGGTCGGCTTATCTTCCTTCTGCTGCTCCAGCCGCTCGCAGACCATATAGGGGTCCCTCTTTTCGATCCTTTCGTGCCCCTTCCAGGTTTCGAGGACAGGCCAGGGGTGGAGCTTCTTCCTTCCGTGGCCATAGAGGTAGAGGCGGCGGCAGGGGTAGAGGTTCCGCAGCCTCAGCCCAGTCAGACGTTAAGTCTTCTACCACTGCCACCGCATGACGGACCTCCCTCCCACCTGGGAGATCACAGGGTGGGAGCTCGTTTGTGGGATTTCAAGGAGGTCTGGATACAGTCCTGCCCAGATGCTTGGGTCCGGGATCTCATCACTTGCGGTTACAAGCTCGTTTTTCAGGAACAACCACCCCAGCGGTTCTTTACCACGGGTTTGCCAGTTTCCGACAACCGGGGAGTTGCCTTACAAGCCGCGGTCCAGAAGCTTCTGTCTGCAAGGGTTGTGATCCCTGTTCCCTCGCATCATCGGAAACAGGGCTATTACTCAAGCCTGTTTCTAGTACCGAAGCCGGACGGCTCAGTCAGACCAATCCTGAACTTGAAAGATCTCAATCCGTATTTGAAGGTATTCAAGTTCAAGATGGAGTCCCTCCAGTCTGTTATTGCGGGGTTGGAAAAAGACGAGTTTCTGGCATCCTTAGACATCAAGGACGCATACTTACATGTTCCCATTTGGCCTCCTCATCAGGCTTTTCTCCGGTTCGCAATACAAGACGCTCATTTACAGTTCCAGGCCCTATCTTTCGGTCTCTCTTCTGCTCCCAGAGTGTTCACAAAGGTCATGGCGGTCATGATGGCCCTACTTCGTAAGCAGGGTGTGACAATTGTTCCCTATCTGGACGATCTGCTAATAAAAGCAAGCTCAGCAGAAGGGTTACTTCAGAATATCCGGATGACACGGGACCTTCTGATCAGACACGGGTGGGTCCTGAATTTTCCGAAGTCTCACTTATGCCCCTCACAACGGCTGTTGTTTCTGGGAATGATTCTCGACACATTCCATCAGAGGGTTTTCCTTCCGCGGGACAAGATACTGTCTCTGCAGACACTGGTAAGATTGGTCCTTCAGCACCGTCGGGTGTCAGTATATCTGTGCATTCGCCTGCTGGGAAAGATGGTAGCAGCGTTCGAAGCTTTTCCGTACGGTCGCTTCCACTCTCGACCGTTTCAGCTGTGTATTCTAAATCAGTGGTCAGGATCTCATCTGTTCCTTCATCAGCGGGTGACGCTATCTCCAAAGGCACGGTCATCGCTGCTCTGGTGGCTCCAGTCGACCCATCTGTTGGAAGGAAGACGGTTTGGCATATGGGATTGGACTCTCCTCACCACGGACGCCAGTCTGCGAGGCTGGGGGGCAGTGACCCTGGGACATCAGTTTCAGGGGCGCTGGTCAATCCACGAATCCGCTCTCCCCATAAACATTCTCGAACTAAGGGCGGTGTACAACGCCCTGCTGCAGGCACATCACCTCCTGCGAGGTCGAGCGGTCAGAGTTCAGTCCGACAACGCCACGGCGGTAGCGTACATCAACCGTCAGGGCGGCACTCGCAGCCGCGCAGGAATGAGGGAAGTCACCAACATCCTTCTCTGGGCGGAGAAGTACGCTCTGTCCTTCTCGGCAATATTCATTCCGGGAGTGGACAATTGGGAAGCCGACTATCTAAGCCGACAGGACATGCACCCGGGAGAGTGGTCGCTACATCCCCAGGTGTTTGGCAACTGGTACGTCGGTGGGGAAAACCACAGCACGACCTCATGGCATCCCGCCTGAACCATCAGTTGCCTCTTTATTACTCTCGGACAAGGGACCCGGCGGTGGCCGTGGATGCCCTCGCGGCTCCTTGGAATTTCCGGTTCGTCTACCTCTTTCCTCCTTTCCCGCTGTTGCCGAAGGTTCTGCAACGCATCAAGAGGGAAGACGCTCTGGTTCTCCTAGTGGCTCCGGATTGGCCACGCAGGGTTTGGTACTCCACTCTACATCTGTTGTCGGTGGCCGAGCCTTGGACCCTACCACTACGAGACGACCTTCTACAACAGGGTCCTTTTCTTTATCCAGACTTACGCAGGCTACGTTTGACGGCGTGGCTGTTGAGAAAGCCATCTTGACAAGGAAGGGGATTCCTCGTACAGTTATACCTACTATGCTTCAGGCTAGAAAGTCAGTTACATCTTCTCACTACTACCGCATTTGGAAGGCTTATGTAGCATGGTGTGAACGTCGAGAGTTTTCTCCTTCCGTGTATAGCTTAGCCCGTCTTCTCCGTTTTTTTACAGGCGGGTTTTTCAGCAGGCCTAAGACTGGGCTCACTAAAAGTGCAGGTCTCTGCTCTTTCGGTTTACTTCCAGAAAAGGTTAGCCTTGCTGCCTGAGGTTCAGACCTTCTTTCAAGGGGTTCTTCGAATACAGCCTCCCTTCCGTCCTCCGACAGCGCCATGGGACCTCAGTCTTTTCCTGTCTTTTCTGCAGTCTTCATTGTTTGAGCCCCTGGAATCAGTAGAGATAAAATATCTCACCTGGAAGGTGGTTCTTCTCCTGGCGCTGGCTTCAGCTAGACGGGTGTCGGAACTGGGGGCTCTCTCTTGCAGGTCTCCTTACCTGGTGTTTCATGCGGATAGGGCCGAGCTTCGTACTCGTATGTCCTTTCTACCTAAAGTGGTGTCTGATTTTCACATCAATCAGCCGCTTGTCGTCCCGGCCCTCTCGGGGGACTCTCCGGATGCGAGATCATTGGACGTTGTAAGAGCGCTCAAGATCTATGTGGATAGGACTTCAACTATTCGGAAGTCTGATTCCTTATTTGTTCTGTACAACGCCGCCCGCCGTGGTTGGCCGGCCTCTAAGCAAACCTTGTCTCTATGGATTCGACTGACCATCAGACAAGCTTATTTGGCGGCTTCTCGGGAACCTCCATCTTCCATTTCAGCACACTCCACACGCTCTGTGGGACCTTCGTGGGCGGCTGCCCGGGGGGTCTCTATGACTACTTTATGTCGGGCGGCTACTTGGTCCGGCCGTCATACGTTTGTCAAATTCTACAAGTTTCACACTTTTGCGGCCTCTGCATCTCAGTTTGGCCGAGCGGTTTTACAGGACTCTCAGCGCTCTCCCACCCGTTCTGGGAGCTCTGGGACGTCCCCATTGTAACTACGCTCCAGTGGCCCCTAGTGGATAAAGGAGAAATCAGGATTTTGGTACTTACCGATAAATCCCTTTCTCCGATTCCACAGGGGCCACTGGACGCCCGCCCAGCGCTGTTCCTCCTTGTTGTTTTTTGCTTAACGGTTTGCGGTTCAATAAATGACCGCTTGTTGAGTTCAGGTTAGCCTGTTTATTGTTAGGTTCTATTCCAGGGTTAGTTTGGATTATCCTGGTTGACTGGACGTCAATAACCTCCTCTACCTTAAGGTTTTCTTTATTACAGCTCTCCTTGGGCACAGTTTTACGTAGACTGGCTTGGAGGGGAGATAGTAGGGGAGGAGCTAGCCACAGGGTTAGTTTTTTAAAGTGCCAGCTCCCAATTACTGCCTACTATTCCCCATTGTAACTACGCTCCAGTGGCCCCTGTGGAATCGGAGAAAGGGATTTATCGGTAAGTACCAAAATCCTGATTTGATGCCACGGCCCCAGGGCGCTGTATAAAAGTGACCCCCGGCTGTGGCATTATCTGTCCAGCTAGTGGAGCCCGGTGCTGGTACAAAAAATACGGGGGACCCCTACTCTTTTTGTCCCCCGTATTTTTTGGACCAGGTGCAGAGCCCGGTGCTGGTTGTTAAAATACGGGGGATCCCCTGTCATTTTCTCCCCCGTATTTTGGCAACCAGGACCGGCTCAAAGAGCCCGAGGCTGGTTATGCTTAGGAGGGGGGATCCCACGCATTTTTTTTTTCCTGATTTTTACACCATTCCATTAAAAAAATATATATATTTTTAAAAATATATAAATAATACTTGTGCCTCCTAAATAGACAAACCAAGTACCTAATACCTTCTAATATAAATAGATATGCTATTACCAATTTTAAAAAAAACATGTTTTAAAAAAAAATTATTAGATTCCGCTAGCAAAGTGTGGCGGATTGAAAATGACGAATTTACTGTCTAAAAGCACTGTTGTCGAATTTACAACCTTCAATTGAATATACTTTTGTTGAAATGCCTCATTTGTACAATTGCAGAAATGTCGAATTTGACAAATGTCGAATTTCAAAAAGTCGAATTTGGAATGGCCGTTTTTTTTGGCGAAAAGTACTGTATTGCATTGTCGAATTTTTTTTTTATTTTTATTTTGGGCGAAAATGTCCCGTTTTTCGACATTTTCGGGAATTCGACCGCAATTGCATATACTCCTTAGACTCCAATAAAACTTTAAAAGTTTTACCCTTTTAAAGAAGAAATTGTATTTGGAGTAGAGTTGAATAAAATTGTTAACTCTTTAGCCGTGTCTAAAACAGCCTTTTTGCCCTTGGCACCTGTTTCTCATCCAAAAAGTGCACCTTTTCATTCCTTTCGTCCACAAGGCAAGGCCTAAGAACAGGTCTTTCTGAGAATAGCTCATGTAACAAAGGCCGCTAAGCCCAAGCATTCCTGGGCTACACGTCAACCTGCACCAAAACCTGGCAAGCCTGCAGCTTGTGGGAGGCCAACATCTGCACTTCGCACAGGTGTGGATCACGACTTCCTCAGACACCTGGGTGCCGGAAATAGTCTACTGCGGGTATGCCGGTTCGTTCAAGGGACGTCCCCCTCAGCAATTCTTCAATAAAAGCCTTCCTTCGGACGAAGAGAGGGCCAAGATACTTAAACAGGTAGTCCTGTCACTTCAGGGGCGATCAGGAGAGAATGAGGGTATTACTCAACACTGTTCCTGGTTCCAAAACCCAATGGGTCGTTTTGACCAATTCTAAACCTAAAGTCTCAGAACAGGTGTGTGAAGCAGTCTCTGGGATCCATAGTCTTGGCCATGGAACCTGGGGACTTTATGGTTTCGTTGGATATACAGGATGCCTATCTGCATATTCCTATCAGCAATACCTATAATTTGCTATACGCAATAAACACTACCAGTTCCGAGTACTACCTTTTGGCCTAGCCGTTGCCCCAGTCTGAGGTCGAGCGCTCTGGAGCAGGTTTTCATCCATCCAGGATGTCTCTGTATATTGCTGCATTCATCTTTCCCTCTATCCTGACTAGTCTCCCAGTTTCTGCTACTGAGATACATCCCCACAGCATGATGCTGCCACCGCCATGCTTCACTGTAAGGTTTGTATTGGCCTGGTGATGAGTGGTGCCTGGTTCCTCCAAACATGACACCTGGCATTCACGCCAAAGAGTTTAATCTTTGTCTCATCAGACCAGAGAATTTTGTTTCTCATGGTCTGAGAGTCCTTCAAGTGCATTTTCTCTGACGTCCTAAGTGGATGCTGGGACTCTGTAAGGACCATGGGGAATAGCGGCTCCGCAGGAGACTGGGCACAACTATAAAGAAAGCTTTAGACTACTGGTGTGCACTGGCTCCTCCCACTATGACCCTCCTCCAGACTTCAGTTAGAATCTTGTGCCCGGCTGAGCTGGATGCACACTAGGGGCTCTCCTGAGCTCCTAGAAAGAAAGTATATTTAGGTTTTTTATTTTACAGTAAGATCTGCTGGCAACAGACTCACTGCAGCGAGGGACTAAGGGGAGAAGAAGCGAACCTACCTAACTGGTGGTAGTTTGGGCTTCTTGGGCTACTGGACACCATTAGCTCCAGAGGGATCGACCGCATGACCCGACCTTGGTGTTCGTTCCCGGAGCCGCGCCGCCGGCCCCCTTACAGAGCCAGAAGCAAGAAGTGTTCCGGAAAATCGTCGGCAGAAGACTTCAGTCTTCAACAAGGTAGCGCACAGCACTGCAGCTGTGCGCAATTGCTCCTCATGCACACCTCACACTCCGGTCACTGATGGGTGCAGGGCGCTGGGGGGGGGGCGCCCTGAGGGCAATATAAGACACCTTGGCTGGCAAATCTACATCATATATAGTCCTAGAGGCTATATAGATGTAAAAGAATACCCCTGCCAGAATTCCAGAAAAAGCGGGAGAAGTCCGCCGGAAAAGGGGCGGGGCCATCTCCCTCAGCACACTGGCGCCATTTTTCCCTCACAGCTCCGCTGGAAGGAAGCTCCCTGGCTCTCCCCTGCAGTCTGCAAGCTATAGAAGGGTAAAAAAGAGAGGGGGGGGGCACTAAATTTAGGCGCAGGATAGATAGATAGATAGATATATATATATATATATATATCTATCTATCTATCTAACAGCTATAAGGGAAAACACTCATTTATAGTGGGATCCCTGTGTTATATAGCGCTCTGGTGTGTGCTGGCATACTCTCTCTCTGTCTCCCCAAAGGGCTTTGTGGGGTCCTGTCCTCTGTCAGAGCATTCCCTGTGTGTTTGCGGTGTGTCGGTACGGCTGTGTCGACATGTTTGATGAGGAGGCTTATGTGGAGGCGGAGCAGATGCCTGTAAATGTGATGTCACCTCCTGCGGGGTCGACACCTGAGTGGATGGTGCTGTGGAAGGAATTACGTGACAGTGTCGACTCCTTGCATAAAAGGTTTGACGACATACCAAATGTGGGACAGCCGGCTTCTCAGCCTGTGCCTGCCCAGGCGTCTCAAAAGCCATCAGGGGCTCTAAAACGTTAGCTACCTCAGATGGCAGACACAGATGTCGACACGGATACTGACTCCAGTGTCGACGACGATGAGACTACTGTAACTTCCAGTAGGGCCACACGTTACATGATTGAGGCAATGAAAAATGTGTTGCACATTTCTGATGTTACCCCCGGTACCACAAAAAAGGGTATTATGTTTGGAGAGAAAAAACTACCAGTAGCTTTTCCTCCATCTGAGGAGTTAAATGAAGTGTGTGAAGAAGCGTGGGCTTCCCCTGATAAGAAGCTGGTAATTTCTAAGAGGTTACTAATGGCGTACCCTTTCCCGCCAGAGGATAGGGCACGTTGGGAAACATCCCCTAGAGTGGATAAAGCGCTCACACGCTTGTCAAAGAAGGTGGCACTACCGTCTCTGGATACGGCCGCCCTGTAGGAATCTGCTGATAGAAAGCAGGAGGCTATCCTGAAATCTATATATACACACACAGGTGTTATACTGAGACCAGCTATTGCTTCAGCATGGATGTGCAGTGCTGCATGGTCAGATTCCCTGTCAGAAAATATTGATACCCTAGACAGGGACACTATATTGCTAACCGTAGAGCATATAAAAGATGCACTTTTATACATGAGGGATGCACAGAGGGATATTTGCCAGCTGGCATCCAAAATTAGTGCAATGTCCATTTCTGCCAGGAGAGGGTTATGGACTCGGCAGTGGACAGGAGATGCAGATTCCAAAAGGCACATGGAAGTTCTGCCTTTATAAGGGTGAGGAGTTGTTCGGGGATGGTCTCTCGGACCTCGTTTCCACAGCAACAGCTGGGAAGTCTACATTTTTACCCCATGTTCCCTCACAGCCAAAGAAAGCACCGTATTATCAGGTACAGTCCTTTCGGCCCAATAGGGGCAAGCGGGTTAAAGGCGCGTCCTTTCTGCCCAGAGGCAGAGGTAGGGGAAAAAAGCTGCAGCATACAGCCAGTTCCCAGGAGCAAAAGTCCTCCCCCGCTTCCTCTAAGTCCACAGCATGACGCTGGGGCTCCACAGGCGGGGCCAGGTACGGTGGGGGCCCGTCTCAAAAATTTCAGCAATCAGTGGGCTCGCTCACGGGTGGATCCCTGGATTTTTCAGATAGTATCTCAGGGGTACAAGCTGGAATTCGAGACGTCTCCCCCCCCCCCCCCCCCCCCCTGCCGTTTCCTCAAATCTGCCTTGCCAACCACTCCCTCAGGCAGGGAGGCAGTGTTACAGGCAATTCACAAGCTGTATTCACAACAGGTGATAGTAAAGGTGCCCCTACTTCAACAAGGACGGGGTTACTATTCCACAATGTTTGTGGTACCGAAACCGGACGGTTCGGTAAGACCCATTTTAAATTTGAAATCCTTGAACACATATAAAAAAATTCAAGTTCAAGATGGAATCGCTCAGGGCGGTTATTGCAAGCCTGGACGAGGGGGATTACATGGTATCACTGGACATCAAGGATGCTTACCTGAATGTCCCCATTTACCATCCTCACCAGGAGTACCTCAGATTTGTGGTACAGGATTGTCATTACCAATTCCAGACGTTGCCGTCCGGTCTATCCACGGCTCCGAGGGTCTTTACCAAGGTAATGGCCGAAATGATGATACTCCTTCGAAAGAAGGGAGTTTTAATTATCCCGTACTTGGACGATCTCCTGATAAAGGCGAGGTCCAGAGAGCAGTTGTTGGTCGGGGTAGCACTATCTCGGGAGGTGCTACAACAGCACGGCTGGATTCTAAACATTCCACAGCTGGTCCCTACGACACGTCTACTGTTCCTGGGGATGGTTCTGGACACAGAACAGAAAAATAAGAATTTACTTACCGATAATTCTATTTCTCGGAGTCCGTAGTGGATGCTGGGGTTCCTGAAAGGACCATGGGGAATAGCGGCTCCGCAGGAGACAGGGCACAAAAGTAAAGCTTTCCGATCAGGTGGTGTGCACTGGCTCCTCCCCCTATGACCCTCCTCCAAGCCAGTTAGGTACTGTGCCCGGACGAGCGTACACAATAAGGGAGGAATTTTGAATCCCGGGTAAGACTCATACCAGCCACACCAATCACACCGTACAACTTGTGATCTAAACCCAGTTAACAGTATGATAACAGCGGAGCCTCTGAAAAGATGGCTCACAACAATAATAACCCGATTTTTGTAACTATGTACAAGTATTGCAGATAATCCGCACTTGGGATGGGCGCCCAGCATCCACTACGGACTCCGAGAAATAGAATTATCGGTAAGTAAATTCTTATTTTCTCTATCGTCCTAGTGGATGCTGGGGTTCCTGAAAGGACCATGGGGATTATACCAAAGCTCCCAAACGGGCGGGAGAGTGCGGATGACTCTGCAGCACCGAATGAGAGAACTCCAGGTCCTCCTTAGCCAGGGTATCAAATTTGTAGAATTTAGCAAACGTGTTTGCCCCTGACCAAGTAGCTGCTCGGCAAAGTTGTAAAGCCGAGACCCCTCGGGCAGCCGCCCAAGATGAGCCCACCTTCCTTGTGGAATGGGCATTTACATATTTTGGCTGTGGCAGGCCTGCCACAGAATGTGCAAGCTGAATTGTATTACACATCCAACTAGCAATAGTCTGCTTAGAAGCAAGAGCACCCAGTTTGTTGGGTGCATACAGGATAACAGCAAGTCAGTTTTCCTGACTCCAGCCATCCTGGAACATATTTTCAGGGCCCTGACAACATCTAGCAACTTGGAGTCCTCCAAGTCCCTAGTAGGTGCAAGGCACCACAATAAGCTGGTTCAGGTGAAGCACTGACACCACCTTAGGGAGAGAACTGGGGACGAGTCCGCAGCTCTGCCCTGTCCGAATGGACAAACAGATATGGGCTTTTTTGAGAAAAAACCACCAATTTGACACTCGCCTGGTCCAGGCCAGGGCCAAGAGCATGGTCACTTTTCATGTGATATGCTTCAAATCCACAGATTTGACTGGTTTTAAACCAATGTGATTTGAGGAATCCCAGAACTACGTTGAGATCCCACAGTGCCACTGGAGGCACAAAAGGGGGTTGTATATGCAATACTCCCTTGACAAACTTCTGGACTTCAGGAACTGAAGCCAATTCTTTCTGGAAGAAAATCGACAGGGCCGAAATTTGAACCTTAATGGACCCCAATTTGAGGCCCATAGACACTCCTGTTTGCAGGAAATGCAGGAAACGACCGAGTTGAAATTTCTTTGTGGGGCCTTCCTGGCCTCACACCACGCAACATATTTTCGCCACATGTGGTGATAATGTTGTGCGGTCACCTCCTTTCTGGCTTTGACCAGGGTAGGAATGACCTCTTCCGGAATGCCTTTTTCCCTTAGGATCCGGCTTTCCACCGCCATGCCGACAAACGCAGCTGCGGTAAGTCTTGGAACAGACATGGTACTTGCTGAAGCAAGTCCCTTCTTAGCGGCAGAGGCCATAAGACCTCTGTAAGCATCTCTTGAAGTTCCGGGTACCAAGTCCTTCTTGGCCAATCCGGAGCCATGAGTATAGTTCTTACTCCTCTACGTCTTATAATTCTCAGCACCTTAGGTATGAGAAGCAGAGGAGGGAACACATACACCGACTGGTACACCCACGGTGTTACCAGAACGTCCACAGCTATTGCCTGAGGGTCTCTTGTCCTGGCGCAATACCTGTCCCGTTTTTTTTTTTTTTTTTTTGTTCAGACGGGACGCCATCATGTCCACCTTTGGTATTTCCCAACGGTTTACAATCATGTGGAAAAAACTTCCCGATGAAGTTTCCACTCTCCCGGGTGGAGGTCGTGCCTGCTGAGGAAGTCTGCTTCCCAGTTTCCATTCCCGGGATGAAACACTGCTGACAGTGCTATCACATGATTTTCCGCCCAGCGAAAAGTCCTTGCAGTTTTTGCCATTGCCCTCCTGCTTCTTGTGTCACCCTGTCTGTTTACGTGGGCGACTGCCGTGATGTTTTTCCCACTGGATCAATACCGGCTGACCTTGAAGCAGAGGTCTTGCTAAGCTTAGAGCATTATAAATTTACCCTTAGCTCCAGTATATTTATGTGGAGAAAAGTCTCCAGACTTGATCACACTCCCTGGAAATTTTTTCCTTGTGTGACTGCTCCCCAGCCTCTCGGGCTGGGCTCCGTGGTCACCAACATCCAATCCTGAATGCCGAATCTGCGGCCCTCTAGAAGATGAGCACTCTATAACCACCACAGGAGAGACACCCTTGTCCTTGGATATAGGGTTATCCGCTGATGCATCTGAAGATGCGATCCGGACCATTTGTCCAGCAGATCCCACTGAAAAGTTCTTGCGTGAAATCTGCCGAATGGAATTGCTTCGTAGGAAGCCACCATTTTTACCAGGACCCTTATGCAATGATGCACTGTTTTTAGGAGGTTCCTGACTAGCTCGGATAACTCCCTGGCTTTCTCTTCCGGGAGAAACACCTTTTTCTGGACTGTGTCCAGAATCATCCCTAGGCACAGCAGACGTGTCGTCGGGATCAGCTGCGATTTTGGAATATTTAGAATCCACCCGTGCTGTTGTAGCAGTATCCGAGATAGTGCTACTCCGACCTCCAACTGTTCCCTGGACTATGCCCTTATCAGGAGATCGTCCAAGTAAGGGATAATTAAGACGCCTTTTCTTCGAAGAAGAATCATCATTTCGGCCATTACCTTGGTAAAGACCCGGGGTGCCGTGGACAATCCAAACGGCAGCGTCTGAAACTGATAGTGACAGTTCTGCACCACGAACCTGAGGTACCCTTAGTGAGAAGGGCAAATTTGGGACATAGAGGTAAGCATCCCTGATGTCCCGGGACACTATATAGTCCCCTTCTTCCTGGTTCGTTATCACTGCTCTGAGTGACTCCATCTTGATTTGAACCTTTGTAAGTGTTCAAAAAAATTTTTTAGAATAAGTCTCACCTAGCCTTCTGGCTTCAGTACCACAATATAGTGTGGAATAATACCCCTTTTCTTGTAGTAGGAGGGGTAATTTAATTATCACCTGCTGGGAATACAGCTTGTGAATTTTTTTCCCATACTGCCTCCTTGTCGGAGGGAGACCTTGGTAAAGCAGACTTCAGGAGCCTGCGAAGGGGAAACGTCTCGACATTCCAATCTGTACCCCTGGGATACTACTTGTAGGATCCAGGGGTCCTGTACGGTCTCAGCGCCATGCTGAGAACTTGTCAGAAGCGGTGGAACGCTTCTGTTCCTGGGAATGGGCTGCCTGCTGCAGTCTTCTTCCCTTTCCTCTATCCCTGGGCAGATATGATCTTATAGGGACGAAAGGACTGAGGCTGAAAAGACGGTGTCTTTTTCTGCAGAGATGTGACTTAGGGTAAAAACGGCGGATTTTCCAGCAGTTGCAGTGGCCACCAGGTCCGATGGACCGACCCCAAATAACTCCTCTTCCTTTATACGGCAATACACCTTTGTGCCGTTTGGAATCTGCATCACCTGACCACTGTCGTGTCCATAACATCTTCTGGCAGATATGGACATCGCATTTACTCTTGATGCCAGAGTGCAAATATCCCTCTGTGCATCTCGCATATATAGAAATGCATCCTTTAAATGCTCTATAGTCAATAAAATACTGTCCCTGTCAAGGGTATCAATATTTTTAGTCAGGGAATCCGACCAAGCCACCCCAGCTCTGCACATCCAGGCTGAGGCGATCGCTGGTCGCAGTATAACACCAGTATGTGTGTATATACTTTTTATGATATTTTTCCAGCCTCCTGTCAGCTGGTCCTTGAGGACGGCCCTATCTATAGACGGTACCGCCACTTGTTTTGATAAGCGTGTGAGCGCCTTATCCACCCTAAGGGGTGTTTCCCAACGCGCCCTAACTTCTGGCGGGAAAGGGTATACCGCCCATAATTTTCTATCGGGGGGAACCCACGCATCATCACACACTTTATTTAATTTATCTGATTCCGGAAAAACTATGGTAGTTTTTTCACATCCCACATAATACCCTCTTTTGTGGTACTTGTAGTATCAGAAATATGTAACACCTCCTTCATTGCCTTTAACGTGTGGCCCTAATAAGGAATACGTTTGTTTATTCACCGTCGACACTGGATTCAGTGTCCCTGTCTGTGTCTGTGTCGACCGACTAAAGTAAACGGGCGTTTTAAAACCCCTGACGGTGTTTTTGAGACGTCTGGACCGGTACTAATTGTTTGTCGGCCGTCTCATGTCGTCAACCGACCTTGCAGCGTGTTGACATTATCACGTAATTCCCTAAATAAGCCATCCATTCCGGTGTCGACTCCCTAGAGAGTGACATCACCATTACAGGCAATTGCTCCGCCTCCTCACCAACATCGTCCTCCTACATGTCGACACACACGTACCGACACACAGCACACACACAGGGAATGCTCTGATAGAGGACAGGACCCACTAGCCCTTTGGAGAGACAGAGGGAGAGTTTACCAGCACACACCAAAAACGCTATAATTATATAGGGACAACCTTATATAAGTGTTTTCCCTTATAGCATCTTTTTTATATATTTCTAACGCCAAATTAGTGCCCCCCCTCTCTGTTTTAACCCTGTTTCTGTAGTGCAGTGCAGGGGAGAGCCTGGGAGCCTTCCCTCCAGCCTTTCTGTGAGGGAAAATGGCGCTGTGTGCTGAAGAGATAGGCCCCGCCCCTTTTTCGGCGGCCTCGTCTCCCGCTCTTAACGGATTCTGGCAGGGGTTAAATATCTCCATATAGCCTCCGGAGGCTATATGTGAGGTATTTTTAGCCAAAATAGGTTTTCATTTGCCTCCCAGGGCGCCCCCCTCCCAGCGCCCTGCACCCTCAGTGACTGCCGTGTGAAGTGTGCTGAGAGGAAAATGGCGCACAGCTGCAGTGCTGTGCGCTACCTTTAGAAGACTGAGGAGTCTTCTGCCGCCGATTCTGGACCTCTTCTTACTTCAGCATCTGCAAGGGGGCCGGCGGCAAGGCTCCGGTGACCATCCAGGCTGTACCTGTGATCGTCCCTCTGGAGCTGATGTCCAGTAGCCAAGAAGCCAATCCATCCTGCACGCAGGTGAGTTCACTTCTTCTCCCCTAAGTCCCTCGTTGCAGTGATCCTGTTGCCAGCAGGACTCACTGTAAAATAAAAAACCTAAGCTAAACTTTTCTAAGCAGCTCTTTAGGAGAGCCACCTAGATTGCACCCTTCTCGGCCGGGCACAAAAATCTAACTGGCTTGGAGGAGGGTCATAGGGGGAGGAGCCAGTGCACACCACCTGATCGGAAAGCTTTACTTTTGTGCCCTGTCTCCTGCGGAGCCGCTATTCCCCATGGTCCTTTCAGGAACCCCAGCATCCACTAGGACGATAGAAAAAAAGTGTTTCTCCCGAAGGAGAAGGCCAAGGAGCTGTCATCTCTAGTCAGAGGCCTCCTAAAACCAAAACAGGTGTCGGTGCATCACTGCACGCGGATCCTGGGAAAGATGGTAGCTTCCTACGAAGCGATGCCATTCGGCAGGTTTCATGCAAGAACCTTTCAGTGGGACCTGTTGGACAAGTGGCCCGGATCGCATCTTCAGATGCATCGGCTGATAACCCGGTCTCCAAGGACAAGGGTGTCTCTGCTGTGGTGGCTGCAGAGTGCTCATCTTCAAGAGGGCCGCAGATTCGGCATACAGGACTGGGTCCTGGTGACCACGGATGCCAGCCTTCGAGGCTGGGGGGCAGTCACACAGGGAAGAAACTTCCAAGGACTATGGTCAAGTCAGGAGACTTCCCTGCACATAAATATTCTGGAACTAAGGGCCATTTACAATGCCCTAAGTCAGGCAAAACCCCTGCTTCAAAACCAGCCGGTACTGATCCAGTCAGACAACATCACGGCGGTCGCCCATGTAAACCGACAGGGCGGCACGAGAAGCAGGACGGCAATGGCAGAAGCCACAAGGATTCTCCGATGGGCGGAAAATCACGTGTTGGCACTGTCAGCAGTGTTCATTCCGGGAGTGGACAACTGGGAAGCAGACTTCCTCAGCAGGCACGACCTCCACCCGGGAGAGTGGGGACTTCATCCAGAAGTCTTTCAAATGATTGTAAACCGTTGGGAAAGGCCACAGGTGGACATGATGGCGTCCAGCCTAAACAAAAAGCTAGAAAAGTATTGCGCCAGGTCAAGAGACCCGCAGGCGATAGCTGTGGACGCTCTAGTGACACCGTGGGTGTACCGGTCGGTTTATGTGTTCCCTCCTCTTCCTCTCATACCAAAGGTATTGAGGAGTAAGAACTATACTCATTGTTCCGGATTGGCCAAGAAGAGCTTGGTACCCGGAACTTCAAGAAATGATCTCAGAGGACCCATGGCCTCTACCGCTCAGACAAGACCTGCTGCAGCAGGGGCCCTGTCTGTTCCAAGACTTACCGCTGCTGCGTTTGACGGCATGGCGGTTGAACACCGGATCCTGAAGGAAAAGGGCATTCCGGAGGATGTCATTCCTACGCTGATTAAAGCTAGGAAAGAAGTAACCGCAAACCATTATCACCGGATATGGCGAAAATATGTTGCGTGGTGTGAGGCCAGGAAGGCCCCAACGGAGGAATTTCAGCTGGGCTTTTTCCTGCACTTCCTACAGTCCGGGGTGACTATGGGCCTTAAATTGGGTTCCATTAAGGTCCAGATTTCGGCTCTATCGATTTTCTTCCAGAGAGAACTGGCTTCACTACCTGAAGTTCAGACTTTTGTTAAGGGAGTGCTGCATATTCAGCCCCCTTTTGTGCCTCCAGTGGCACCTTGGGATCTCAACGTGGTGTTGGATTTCCTAAAGTCACATTGGTTTGAGCCACTGAAAACCGTGGATTTGAAATATCTCACGTGGAAAGTGGTTATGTTGTTGGCCTTGGCTTCGGCCAGGCGTGTATCAGAATTGGCGGCTTTGTCATGTAAAAGCCCTTATCTGATTTTCCATATGGATAGGGCAGAATTGAGGACTCGTCCCCAGTTTCTCCCTAAAGTGGTATCGGCTTTTCATCTGAACCAACCTATCGTGGTGCCTGCGGCTACAAAAGACTTGGAGGCTTCCAAGTTGTTGGACGTAGTCAGGGCCCTGAAAATATATGTTTCCAGGACAGCTGGAGTCAGAAAGACTGACTCGCTCTTTATCCTGTATGCGCCCAACAAGTTGGGTGCACCTGCTTCAAAGCAGACTATTGCTCGCTGGATCTGTAGTACGATTCAGCTTGCACATTCTGCGGCTGGACTGCCGCATCCTAAATCAGTGAAAGCCCATTCCACGAGGAAGGTGGGCTCTTCTTGGGCGGCTGCCCGAGGGGTCTCGGCTCTTCAACTTTGCCGAGCAGCTACTTGGTCGGGGTCAAACACGTTTGCTAAATTCTACAAGTTTGACACCCTGGCTGAGGAGGACCTAGAGTTTGCCCATTCGGTGCTGCAGAGTCATCCGCACTCTCCCGCCCGTTTGGGAGCTTTGGTATAATCCCCATGGTCCTTACGGAGTCCCAGCATCCACTTAGGACGTCAGAGAAAATAAGAATTTACTCACCGGTAATTCTATTTCTCGTAGTCCGTAGTGGATGCTGGGCGCCCATCCCAAGTGCGGATTGTCTGCAATACTTGTACATAGTTATTGCTTAACTAAAGGGTTATTGTTGAGCCATCTGTTGAGAGGCTCAGTTGTTATACTGTTAACTGGGTATTGTATCACGAGTTATACGGTGTGATTGGTGTGGCTGGTATGAGTCTTACCCGGGATTCAAAATCCTTCCTTATTGTGTCAGCCTTTCCGGGCACAGTATCCTAACTGAAGTCTGGAGGAGGGTCATAGTGGGAGGAGCCAGTGCACACCAGTAGTCTAAAGCTTTCTTTATAGTTGTGCCCAGTCTCCTGCAGAGCCGCTATTCCCCATGGTCCTTACGGAGTCCCAGCATCCACTACGGACTACGAGAAATAGAATTACCGGTGAGTAAATTCTTATTTTTGCAAACTCCAGGCGGGCTGCCGTGTCCTTGTTACTAAGGAGTAGCTTTCGCCCGGCCACTATATCATACAGGCCTAATTTGTGGATTGCTGTAGAGATGATTGTCCTTCTGGAAGATTCTCCTCTCTCCACAGAGGAATGCTGTAACTCTGACAGAGTGACCTGACCAGGGCCCTTCTCCCCCGATCGCTCAGTTTAGACAGCCGGTCAGCTCTAGGAAGAGTCCAGGTGGTTCCAAACTTCTTCCATGTATAGATGATGGAGACCACTGTGCTGATTGGGTCCTTCAAAGCAGCAAATATTTTTCTGTACCCTTCCCCAGATTTGTGCATCGAGACGATCCTATCTTGTAGGTCTACAGACAATTCCTTTTGACTTCATGCTTGGTTTGTGCTCAGACATTGTGCACTGTCAGGTGTGGGACCTTATATAAACTGGTGTATGCCTTTCCAAATCATGTACAATCAACTGAATTTGCCACAGGTGGACTCCAATTGAGCTGCTGGAACATCTCAAGGATGATCAGTGGAAACAGGATAGACCTGAGCTTAATTTTAAGCTTCATGGCAAAGGCTTTGAATACTTATGTACATGTGATTTTTTTATATTTAGTAAATTTGCGCAAATTTCAAACTTTTTTCACGGTGTCATTATGGGGTATTGTGTGTAAAATTTTGAGGGAAAAATGCATTTATTCCATTTTGGAATAAGGCTGTAACAACAAAACGTGAAGCACTGTGAATACTTTCCGGATGCACTGTATATCTATTAATTGTGAACTGCCTATATGCACTGATTTAGCACTAACATTATCCTGAAATAACCAAATTAATACACCGTAGTGAATTGGAAAGAGTGAGCGCTACAAGGACCCCAACTATACTACTCTATGCCTTTGATAGTTCTGCCTTCCAGGATGCTTCCTTCTGGACGCCGGGTTCTTCTACCCTCTCAGGCACGTCCCCTCCCTTAGAATACTGGTTTGGGACGTCCCAATGTATTCCCTGTGGACCCTATGAACTCTGCAGAAGAAAACGAGAGTTATGGTAGACTTAATGTAGTTAACTCTTTCTTCTAAGTTCATAGGGTCCATAGGACACCCACCCTGACGCACCTGGCCTCTCTCCGTTTCTATGGCATTGGCCGCTATTTATATTCTCTTGTCCGTGAGTGTGTGTTCTGGTGTGCCTAATGTTCCTACGCTTCCTGCTTTGGACTTTGACAAAACTGACTATAGCCTGGCCTGGAGGCAGGGTTATAGGGGAGAAGGAGCCAAGCATTCTGGGATAGATGAAAGCTTTGCTGTTGGTGCCCGGACTTCACCCACCACCTATAACCTGATGTATTCCCTGTGTACCCTATGAATTTAGGAGAGAGAGTTAACTACGGTAAGTCTACCATAACTCTTGTTTTTCACGACATAGTTAACACTGGTCAGATCTTCATAGGTTACATTTTATCTACAGTGAGAATTGGGTGGTCTTCAGTATGCCGGCGGTCGGGCTCCCGGCGACCAGCATACCGGCGCTGGGAGCCCGACAGCCGGCATACCGACACTTATTCTCCCTCGTGGGGGTCCACGACCCCCCTGGAGGGAGAATAAAATAGTGTGGCGCGCGTAGCGCGGCGAGCCCGCAAGGGGCTCATTTGCGCTCGCCACACTGTCGGTAAGCCGGCGGCCGGCCTCCCGGCGCCGGTATGCTGGTCGCCGGGAGGCCGCCCGCCGGCAGATCGTAGTGAACCCGTGAGAATTACCTTGTGCATTTACTTTTTTTCTTTCATGTCTGAATTTGGAGCCTACCATGAAAGCTTTCTTTGTAAATATATTATCCAAAAAAATAAAAATTTGATGGTTTGGGGCTTTTTAATAGAAGTGCTTTTCCAACGTTTCAATGTATGATTTTAATTGTGGTTGTCGTTCCCAACTTTTGTTATTACCGTTTAGGAGTAACCATTTTCTTTTCCTTCTTTTTTAGAGTCCTGAAAACGTAACATCATCTTCTATTCGCTCCATAGAACACTGCATTTATTCCACTCTAACGTGGTCCAAGTCTTTCAAATAACATCTTTTAATGAGCATCTTACAAACTAATATTACATGGGGCAGTACATCACACAAATATCTGCGCTTGTGTATCCTAAACAAATTCTATCAAGATAAGTTGTTACAAATAGACTTTTATTTAACTGTACAAGAATTACCTTTTATTCTTGTATAATTTAGTGAATGTATGTTTGTAGTCCACATTGTCCACTGCTGCAGGTGTATAACCACCAAACCCTGTGTGCATACAAGGCGCTTGGTAATTAATATAACAAGTTAGTCTACATACATTCAACTATCCACTGTCGGACTACACCTAGAGGGAAAGAGTGGAGTGGGTAGCCTCTGACTAACGCTGATGAAGATTCTCAATAACCTTGTAACAACTATCGCGTTCATAAATGCAGTGTTTCTATTTTTTTATTTTTTTTTTGGAGCTATTTTATTTTGCCAAAATCATCATCCTGGCCGACTGGATCAAGACCAAGATCAACTAATTTCCCATTCCAACTTGTGGGTTGAAACACATTAAAGCTTATTGCCCTTGTTCATATTAAGTTCTGTGTACATCTTTGCCACAAGTATTTTTCAAGTGATTTGTGTTACTTACTTTTTCATCCTTCTAAACTTCTCAACTGTTGATCACTGCGTAGAATCCGATCTTAAGCAGACGTGGGAAATACCCTGGACATGTGCTCTCAAATGCTGCTTTCTTAAAGACTCAGGATTATATTTGTATTTAACAGCATGTTATTTTTATTTTGTTTTTATTATACCACCTGTGACATCTGAACAGAAACTTGAGGAATCAATGTTCTTTTTTCTTTTTATTATGCAGTATGGAAGAAAAAGAAAAAACATTTTTTTTTCTTTTTCTTGGTACGCCCTCAATATTGACCTAATTGGGACATCCTTGTTGTTTTGGACTTTTGTGTCCTCCTGAATACCATTTTGTGTATCTAAAACAAAGAAATAGTACAGTTTTAGTTCATGCAATACATCATGAATGTTTTATATATGTCCTGCAACACAATCTTCGTTTTCATTTTTTTTTTTTTTTTTTTTTTTGTTTCTTCCATGGACCTTGATTAACCCTTTTTTCTGCTGCAAATATTTTACATGGGTTACAGGTTATCCTTTTAATACCTAGCAAGTCAGTTATTCATACTGTGATTTAATTTAAAGATAAATTTTGAAGAAAAAAAAATCCAGGTGTACAAGTGTTCCACTCCTGCATCAGGAGATGGAGAATGGATACAGTGCAAGTAATAACTGTATGATCTATTGTTTGTGTTCTAAAAGTGTCATATTCAAACCGCGTTTGGGGGGGAAAAAAGGACTTTTTTATATTGTTGTTTTTTTAAAAAAAACAAATGACTGTAGCATACAATGTACATAATAGGGCAGCTTATTAATCCAATATGTGGGACACTTTCACATAAATATGTCAACTGAGCAATGTTTCCATGATTTGTGTGTAAATATTTGTTCTGACATTAAGAAATGGAGTACAGTTTACAATTATATATAATATATGCTTCAGTGTGGGTTTGATTTCACTAACAACATCTTGTAACAGTGGTTGGTGTTGTAGAATGCATTATTATCTTGCTGACCTCGCTACATTGTCTTTGATCAGTGCTGGTAAAGTCACGCTGGTTCCTCAGTGAGATAGTTATGGGTAAATTTACTAAGCGGCTGGTTCATTGGAGTTTAGAAATCAATAGCATAGATGGGGGAAGAAACTAAAATACTGCTTTACTATGCATTGGCTTTGATGCTGGTTTAAAAAAAAAAAAAAAAACCACTGTTGATCATTTGTCATGAAAATGGAGAGTATTATAACAAAACAATATAGAGAGGCCTGCCTGTGTAAAAAAAAAAAAAAAAAAAAAAAAAAGTGTTCCTTACTTCCTTCACCCGAAAAAATGGTAATAAGCACTTGGTTTTTAATAATAGTTTCCTAATGGAAAATGGAATGCACAGTGGAAGTATCAGGGGAACATCTTGCTCTATCAATACTAGGTTTTACCAGCCAGGGTGGTACTATAGAAAGGGGGCATGTATGCTCTAGAATGGTCAGCATCAGGATGGAGTGCTTAAAGAAGGCCAGCATGCAAAAAGAAAACCATATCCTCCTATCAGTATCGAGCATTTATTGGTTAATGCAGTAGTTCCCCAAACCTTTTTTGAGTCACTGCGCTCTAAAGTATCAGAATTGTTTTCGCGGCACCTCTAGGCCAAAAGTGTCTGATGTAGAAGTTCTGAAAAATTTATTCAAATAATAAATTGTGTTTTATATGTCATCTTTAGGCTCGGTTATGTGGTGAGGGACAGAATTTGCTTCTGTTTGTCCACATTTTATGACTGGAAGCCATAAGTGCTGGTTTTGTCTATTATACCCCTTTCACACCGCACAAATAACCCGGTATCGACCCGGCATATTGCTGGGTTGACACAGGTCGACATGCGGTGTGAAAGGGGCATAGCCGAAATCGCGGGGTTGCCTGACCGAGCAATTCAACCCGGGAATAAAGCAGTGTTATACCCAGGTTGAATACCTGGTCAGTGGATGCGTAAATGGGCTCCCGGGTCGATGCGTCCCGGGACCCGTTTAGTAGAGCAGGGAGAGGCGGCGCGCAGATGATTTCATCTCCCAGCGCCCCTGCCCCCCGCTGCTGTGGCAACACGCCCGGCATATTGCCGGACGGGTAAGCCTGTAGCAGCGGCCAAGGCTGGATCCCACCCGGAAAGGACCCGCTTCCAATTCCCGGGTGGGATCCGGCATTGGCAGTCTGAAAGGGGTATTACACTGACAGTAAATTATTTGAATTAGTCATGGACAACCAACCCACTCTGTGGCACCCAGTTTGAGAATCACTGGGTTAATGCATAGTCTTTTTCTTTACTGTAGTGTACCAGTACTTTCCATTAACCAATGCCTACATTTAAATAATAGCTGACAAGGCATGCTGATACTTGTAGAAAACACAAACACATGAGCAAAGCCTCTATCAGTTCTTGTTGCAATAGACTGGTCCTTGCCAAAGGAGTACGTTGGAAAAGCCATTTATCAGAGCATTGTTCTTACCTCACTCTGCCCAAACAGAATAAATCAAGCAAGCTATACAATTTTCACATCAAATTGCACAGTAAGAAAAGATGCAAATTAAAGGGAAGGAGAAAAGGAAGAAAGTGAGAGGAAAATAAAAAATAGAAAATACAAGAATTGGAAGGAGAGTAAATAGGAAAGAGTGGGCGAAAGTTAAAGTGAGGATGTGGGGGGGACTGAGGACTCAAATAACATAAAAAGAAGTTGTGTGTTAACCAGGACATCGAAACATAAAGGGTTAACTGCATGAAAAGAAATGTTATGGGGATATGAAAACAGAAGGAGTGAACTGTTTAAATTGTTAAGAAAGGCAATAGAGTACCAAGTGGTATTCTCAAATACCTTCGAGATTTGGTCTTGGGTAGATGTAAGTAAGCTTCCTATGAAGCTGCCCCATTTCTTGTAACAAAAAAAAATTCTACCCTTTTATCAATACAAAAAGTGGCCATACGGCGTTCATGATAAAGGACGTCTAAAAGGGCAAGTTCCCAATCCTTTATGCTCTGAGTCGTTGCAGTAATCCAATGATATAAAATTAATTGTTTATCTACAGTGACCATCGCCGTTAAAACCGGGATTAAATGAGTAATTTCAAATTTCGAGAGCTATGGGGAAAAGTCTGCGAACATCATTGGTCTGAATGAGGTAGGCAGGTCTAGTAAATAGGAAAGAGTGAATAGGAAAGAGTGGGCGAAAGTAAAAGTGAGGATGTGGGGGGGACTGAGGACTCAAATAACATAAAAAGAAGTTGTGTGTTAACCAGGACATCGAAACATAAAGGGTTAACTGCATGAAAAGAAATGTTATGGGGATATGAAAACAGAAGGAGTGAACTGTTGAAATTGTTAAGAAAGGCAATAGAGTACCAAGTGGTATTCACAAATACCTTCGAGATTTGGTCTTGGGTAGATGTAAGTAAGCTTCCTATGAAGCTGCCCCATTTCTTGTAACAAAAAAAAATTCTACCCTTTTATCAATACAAAAAGTGGCCATACGGCGTTCATGATAAAGGACGTCTAAAAGGGCAAGTTCCCAATCCTTTATGCTCTGAGTCGTTGCAGTAATCCAATGATATAAAATTAATTGTTTATCTACAGTGACCATCGCCGTTAAAACCGGGATTAAATGAGTAATTTCAAATTTCGAGAGCTATGGGGAAAAGTCTGCGAACATCATTGGTCTGAATGAGGTAGGCAGGTCTAGATGAAAAGCTTTGTATTTATATGCAAAAATGTGTTCCAGAATTTCTTAATTTTTCACGATGACCAAAAATTATGAGTTAAAGTTGCTTCAAGCTTTTTACATTTAGGGCAGTTTCCCAGCTCTAAGGGGTTAAAATGTTTCCTTTGAAAGGGTGATAAGTACATTCTATTCAGGACCCTAATGGAGGCCTCTTGACAGTCTGGTGATCTCCGGGAAATCATGGATATCTTTATTCCAAGCCAAAGAAAGAAGACCAGGAAGGGACATTAGCCTCTATTAGGTCATTATAAAGGTATGGGTGCATGTGACAGAAAGTGAGTGTGTTATTAGTTATAGGGGAAGGCAACAATTTCTCCATAGGGTGATTTAGGGAGATAATGTAATGTCGGACCTGAAGGAACGTAAAGAAATGTTTATGGGGAATGGCAAAGTATTTTTCCCCCATGCCTAGCAACAAATACCGCGCCAAGAAGGAGAGACAGTATGCAGAATCCAAGATGGCGCTGGATGCAGCTCCGGACGTCCATGCGGCTGCTGGTGACACACCTCGGAGGGATGATGCTGCTGGCTCCCAGACGACAGGTACACTCTCCCGGCCCCCGAGCCCTGCTCCCCCTGATGTGGCCGACGTCTGTATCCCGCCCCCGGACACCCCTGTAACTTATGGGGACATGATACAAGCGATCCGCGTAGCTATGGAACCCTTGCTTAAGGTGCAGACGGCTAACAATAATCGGCAGCTTTCACACCTTTCTCAGAAAGTTCTTCATACTGAACATAGACTAGGGGAGGTTTTTGTGGATGTAGCAGAGCTGAAGAAAATGATGTCTAGACAGACCAAGGAGATTTATCAGTTACACAACAAGCCTCAAGATCTTGAAAACAGATCTCGCCGACATAATCTCAGACTTATCGGGTTCCCAGAATCAGTAAAGGGGCAGGAATTGTTTGATTTTCTTAAGTTTAAACTTCCTGAGCTGCTGCATATCCAGGATAGATGTGAGGATCTTGTCATTGAGCGTGCACACAGGCTTGGCCCGATCAGACCACAAGAGGGCGCCAGACCCCGGGCTGTGATATTTAAGACGCTTAATTATCTCCACAAAGAGCTGATCTGGTCAATGTCCCGCAAACACCAGGATCTTAGATGGGAAACTCACAAGATTCTTTTGTTCCAGGACTATTCTGCGGAACTGTCTAAAATGAGGAAGCACTTTGCACCTTTATGCTCTCGTCTGATACAAGACAATATGAAGTTTGCACTCCTATACCCTGCTAGGCTGCGCATTTATCATGGCTCGGACTTTAAGGACTTCCTGTCACCCCCTGAGGCTGAAGCCTATCTTTCTGAGTTAGCTGACTCAAAATCTCCCTGCTGCTATGTCCGATTGTGATTGATGCGACGTGTCATGTATGGTGCTTAGTAATTTAGTCTACCATATGATGGGGATTTACATGTGTTTCTTCTGCAATATCTGGTCCTGGAAGATGCCATGTGCTATATACTGTATATGCGGATGTGTCCGATGATGTTTGCTGATTCTCATTACCTATTTGAAAATGTTTATGCGTATCATTTACTACTTGCTGATCATCTTCAACATTGTTATTGCTGGGGAGGGTCCTGTATGGTGGTCCAGTTCTATGTGACTGCTGGAGAGTGTGTAGGTTTGGAGCAAGATCCTGCTTATGGATGATGATGACTCTCTCCCCGGAAGTCATTAATGGTTGAATTGTTTTTCTTTACTGGAATTATGATTCTTGCGTATTTATGTTCTTTGTTATGTATGTTTGGTCTGTCTGTTTCAGAGTGGGGCACTGTTCATGCCCTTCCTTCCCCCCTTGCCTTCAGTCCTTGTTTGCTCTCCAGCCAGTCTCGGATCCTGATCTTCACCCTCCACCATTATGTTATGAGAATGTGCTTCCTGTTTTGCGCTGTGCCGCCGTCACTACATATGATGGTATGCTATGTCTTTGACCCTTGGTAGTTGGAATGTGGGAGGGATTAACTCCCCGATGAAGCGGAAACGCATTCTCCTGTATTTGCGTAAACTGCGTATTGATATTATTTTTCTGCAGGAAACTCACCTGGTACCTCATGAGATTCTCAAACTTCACTCACTCAAGTAGAAAGTCCTTGCCTCTGCCTCCTACAACTCAAAGGCGCGAGGGGTTGCCATACTGGCTGCGGATCATCTAGCAATCTCGGTTGCCGATGTGAAAGCAGACGATATGGGTCGTTATGTTTTTTGCACCCTCCACTATGGTGGTCAGATTTATGTATGCCTCAATGTGTATGCGCCCACGGTTTATTCTAGATCCTTTTTCTATAATATTATATCCCTCCTCACGCCGTTTATTGACCAACCGATACTTCTCTGTGGAGATTTTAATCTGATATCTGCTACTCAGCTTAATAGACAGTTCCCATCGACAGGACGAGCTAAGATCCCTAAGTTTGGGGTCCCGGTTCTTTCCAAACAGTTGTTGCTGTTAGACATGTGGAGGGTTAAGCACCCGTTAGAAAGAGAGTTTTCCTGTCTTCCGCTAGGGGTACACTATCTAGAATAGACTACTTATTGCTGTCCAGTGCTTTGCTCCCCAGGATTGTGGAGGTCGAGATGGAACCCATCTCGATGTCCGACCATGCAGTGATCTGGGCTACCATCTTTCATGGACGAGAGCAGCGTGACTTTATTAATTGGCGATGCCCTTCTTCGCTTCCCACCTCGCTTCAGCTGCAGCAGGCTGTTATCTTGGCATGGGGTAACTACGTTACAGATAACCGAGCTACGCTGCAAAATGATCCGGTTCTTTTCTGGATGGCAGCGAAGGCCACACTGCGGGGAGTCCTTATATCCCGCTCATCGTCCATGAAGAAGTCCTTAGCACGAGCTTATTTAGTGGCCCAATCCTCACTCACTCAAGCTTTTCAGGAATTTAAGACGCACCCTTTCCCGGCTACTAGGTCCCTATATATACCGAGATGCGGATGTCTTTTGAATTCATATTTCGCAAACAAGAATCCTATACGTTTAGAGGTAAGCATAAATTTCACAAGTTTGGTAACAAATCGAGCAAACTGCTTTCAAATCTCCTGAGAGGCCAGCGCACCCCGACTACCATTCACCCCCTTAAAGACCCGGCTGGCACGCTTACCACCTCTGATAGAATGATAGCCTCGGTCCTGCATGGTTTCTATACTAAATTGTACTCCCTTCCCCCTCCTTCTGCAGCATCCTCGCATGATGATTTCTGGTCCGTCCTCCCGCTTCCACAGATATCAACCTCTCAGAATGAGTCTTTAACTACCCCGATTACTGCCAAAGAGGTTAAAACTGTAATCACTTCAATGAAATGGGGCAAGGCCCTGGGCCCTGACGGATACACAGCTGATTTTTATAAATTGATATGTGATGAGATCACGCCTGTCCTCGTGGAGGTTTATAATGCTATACTAACTTCTGGTGAACTCCCTGACTATTTTAATGTAGCATCTTTACGAGTCATCCCGAAGCCTGGTAGAGACATGTCTGACTCTGCCTCCTACCGACCAATTTCACTACTGAACTAAGATTTTGACTAAGATTCTGGCTAAACGTCTGAAGTTACTACTGCCCACACTTATACGCAGAGACCAGACTGGGTTTGTCCTGCATAGAAACTCTGTTACTGCTGTTAGACGTCTGCTGGCGGTGGTCCAGGACTCCCAGTGTGCCATGTCAAATGTACCGAAAGCTATATTGTCTCTAGACGCAGAAAAAGCCTTTGACATGGTGCACTGGGAACATTTGTATGACTCCCTGCGTAGGTTTTCTTTTCCTGAAGCATTTGTAGGTTATCTCTAAACACTCTTTACTTCCCCCTCATCCTGGGTGATCTGCAATAGCTTAATGTCTGATAGCTTCCTGATACAGCGCGGTACGAGGTAGGGATGCCCTCTTTCTCCTCTACTTTTCGTGTTGGCAATAGAGCCATTAGCCATAGCGCTCAGATGCTCTCCATTTTATCAGGGCATTGTTTTGGGCGGCCTGGACTGCCGTGTATCCTTGTTTGCGGATGACATGGTTTTATATATATATCCCATCCTGAACATTCTATCCCGATAATCTTTGAGATTATAGATAACTTTAGCAGCTTTTCAGGTTACAAAATTAATGTTGCAAAATCTGAGCTTCTTATGCTTACGGGACCTCCACCCAACCTGCCTGGGTCTGGGGACCTGGGTTCCATTAAAATTGTCAATTCTAAGATAAAATATCTGGGCATACATATCCCGGCCAAGATGGAAAACTTATATAGATATAATTACTCCCCGCTTATTTCTAACTTGGAAAAATCTTTAGATAAATGGCATAGCTTCCCGCTGTCCCTGCTGGGGCGGTTGGAGGTGATAAAAACGGTCTTGCTTCCCAAATTGATGTATGCTATGCAGCTGCTACCACTTAAATTAACTGTTCAGGATGTTAAGCGTGTCATGTCGGCATGTAGCCGCTTTTTGTGGTATTCCAAAAGACCTAGAATCTCTTTAACTAAATTACAAATGCCTAAAGGCCAGGGTGGCCTGGGCTTACCTAACCTTATCCTCTACTCCAGGGCACTGTTGTTTCGATATGCCTTGGATTGGTTGACGGGTGAAGATCTGTTCTCAGAAACTTTAATTGACTGTGCCCTTATGGCCCCCTTCTCTCCGGGGAGCACTCCTTCACACTCCTAAACTTGAGATACCTAAACACATATACAAAAACATATTCTTCAGAGACACTTATGATGCTTGGTGTTCTATAAATACGTAACTACATCATAACCCTCACAGTTCCCCCTGGATTCCTTTATGGGGCAACCAAGGTTTTGCCCCGGGTCTACACAACCCTCACAACCCTATTTTCCGCCGCCTTGCTTTGAAAGGCATCAAAGCTATAGCACAAGTTTTTGATCCAGGTGGTTGCCTGATGCGATTTCCTGATCTTCAACGTGCCTGCGGTCTCCCAGACTCCTTTTATTTCATGTTCTTGCAGTTAACTCATTATATACACTCACTCCCCCCGATGACGCTCTCTCCCCTAAATCCGGACCCATTGGTTCCTATATTTATTAAATTTAAGAAGGGCAAATACAAACCTAGATTGATATACTCATTGCTCCTGACAGATTTCTGGGCCGTTGAGACGGGAGGTGATGGAGGCATGGATCAAGGATGTACCCCATATACAACATGAGAATATGGTGTTTAAATATTACGAGAAGACCCTTCGAGTGGTGCACTCCTCTGTACTTCAAGAAGTTCATGTAAAAATGGTATACAGAGCATACATGTCTCAAAGTCAGAGGAGACACTACATTCCGGAGGAGTCTGGTAGCTGCCCCAAATGTGGTTGCTCTTCGGCTACCTTGATACATAACCTGTGGTCTTGCGGGTATATCAAAATATTTTGGTTTAAGATTATTATATTAACTCACATTATGATCTTTCTGTGTCCATTCACCCTATCCCGCTATTATTTGCTAATTTTGATGTGTGGAATATTGCCCGCTCTCATAGACCTTTGATCCCTTTCCTGACCTTGGTGGTTAAGGTGGAAAAAAGAGTGATCCTACAGTCATGGATCTTGAAACACCCCCCCACAGTACGTGAAGTTGTGGACTCGCTGTAAAATATTATGTACTATGATAGATATGATTCCCGTCCTGATACTCAAAACTCTTTTGCTGCATTTCTACGAAAATGGGGCCCCTTCATACATACGACGCCACCTCAAATACAAGCTCAGATTCTGGACTCTGGCTCTTGTACTTTACACACTCCAGTCTCATGTTCCTGATACTGACCTATGGCTAATTGATATCTGTTATACTTTACGGCTCTTCGTGGTATGATGCGTACACACGCGCTTATATGTATATATGTTCCTGTGAGAGGTGGTAGATCCGAGACTGGTTTCCTCCCCTTCCTCCCCCCCCCCCCCCCCCCTTATTATAGCAAAAAGGTTCTCTGCCAAATATGTCAGTTTTGGAAAGATTGATTTATATATATCCACTAGGTGATTCATTGCGCCCTTCGGGCGCTCTTCACACAGTCGTAAGGGGCTACGCCCCCTTAACCCTTGCACACCCTTGTGGCGTGCAATATTGTTATTATATGGAGTATTACATCCAATCATAATTGTGTGAGTGGCGTGCAATGGTTAGTACAGTGAGTTTGGAGGGTGGATGTGGTGTGGGGAGTGTATGAGTTGGTGTAGGGGTTAGGGGTTATGAGGTGTTGGAGTTGTATGTGTGTGTTTGTGACAGTTGTAAGGTGGCATAGGTGTGGGTTTTCTGTAGAGTGTTGTGTGTAATATATTGTGTGTGGATGGGAGTTTGTGGTGGAGAGCAGCAATTGGCATGTGGGCGGGTGGTAGTGATAGTTGAAATGTTGTGGGCTAATAGGTGGGGTGATGGTTTGTCATAATTCATGGGGTGTATAGAGAGGGAGGTGGGTGTGTATTGGAAGTAGTGTGGTGTTGTGCAGGGTTGTGTCGGCTGTGTAAGGGAATGGGGTGTTGGAGTGTTATGTTGTAGTGGTGAGTTGGTATGTGTGTGGGGTTAATAAAAAGAGTAGGGTTGTGATGTATGGTGCCTGTGGATAGAGTGAGGGTGAGTGTCTGGCTCTGTATGAATTGTTGTAGGGGTGAGGGATGGGGGTAGTGGTAGGAATTAGAAAGTAGGTTGAACAGCAGTAGGGTCTTAGTAGTAATGAGTTGTTGGTGAGGGTGTGTGTAGGGTGTGGAAAGTAGTGGATTTTGTTTGGTGGTAGGGTGTGTGGAGTGTGCGTAGAAATCCGTCTGTAGTGCATGTGTGTGTTTGTAGGGTAGAGGGGTAGTGTTGTAGGGTAGTAATAATCATTGTTGAGGGTCATAGTGTGTATTTGGTAGGTGTATGTATTGCATGGTGGATTGTGGTGGGGGTGAAGGAACAATGTGTGGACTGTAGTTTGTTGTGCAAGGGGTACATGGATTGTGTTTGGTGTATAAAATGTGGTCTGTTTGGGGGCCTCAGGTGAGTGAGTTTGGAGGGAGGATGTGGTGTGGTCAGTGTATAAATTGTTGTAGGGGTGAGGGCTGGGTGAGGTTATAGGAGGTGTGATAGTTGTATGTGTGTGTTGTAGGATGAGTTTGTTGTAAGGTGGCATGGCTGTGTTGTATGTTTTGTGAGCTTTGTGTAGGGTATTGTGGTGTGTGTGTGTGTGTGTGTGTGTGTGTGTGTGGGTGGGATGGACATGAATTTGCATGTTCTTGGTTGTGTGTGGGACGGGTCCATTGTGGGCAGATTGTTGTGTTAATGGGTTGACAGAATGCATGGGCAGTATAGAGAGGGAGGTGGGTGTGTAGTAGGTGAAGTGTGGTGGTGTGCAGGATTGTGGAGGGTCTGGAAGGTACTGTAGTTGTTGCCGTGTAATTGTAGAGGGTTAAGTGGTTGTGTGTGTGGGTAAGTTAACAGTGTTGGGTAGTGATGGTGTTTGCGTAGTACAGGCAGCTTCCTGTACAGTGGTGTGCAAACCCCCCCACCATGTTTTGGTTTGCAGGTGTGCTGCGGACACACAGTGATGTAATGATGGGGTCCACAGTTAAGGTTCCAGGGCTCCCCACTACCCCTGTACAAAGTGTATAATAGAGGGGACTCCGTTCCACACTGTACCGGGAGGCCCCATCATCAGAATGTCTGGACACTGTGGACGTCCACATTATCGTCACCCGCAGCTGCCTGGGTGGGGGAGACTGGGCTGTTGGCACTGTAGTCCCCAGCGGCAGGTATAAAAAAAAGTGTCTCCCATGGCAGCAGTATTCTGCGGCACCCCCACCCTGGCAAGAGGCACACAATAATAGATGGGCATCCCCCCCCCCCCATAATATAAGCCATCCCGCTCCCCCAATATCAGTCATCTTCCCCCCTTTATCAGTCCACTTCCCCCCCTTCCAGCACAATAGCAGCCATCAAGTTATCTCCCCCTGGATGGGGAGGGTATTGTTTGAAGGATTGTGATGGCGGAGTGGCGAAAGGGCTGGCGGCCGCACGCAGACAGATGCGTGTGACGGGGCTCGCGGAGCTGGCGTGGTAGTGAGGGAGGCTTGCGGTCTGTTGTGGGCCTCCTCCGTGAAACAGTGTGTGCAGCGGTAGTGGAGAGGGGGTGAGCGCTCTGTGCGCTCCTGTCGTCCGCCGGAAGACAGCTGCGGGTGAAGGGCGGAGGGAGCTGCTGTGGTAGGCTGGCTATCGGGTGTTGTTCGCCACCGTGAATGGGAGCTGGCGTGGTAGTGAGGTAGCCTGGGTGTCCGGTGTGGTCCGCCTCCGTGAGTCTGTGTGCATCTGTAGTGGGGAGCGGTGTGTGTGAGGGCTGGATGTTAGACGTGAATGTGTGGCCGCGGCAGCACTCTTACAGATGGTAGGGGGGGCAGGCGGCGGGCTCGGTTGCTGCTGTGTGTCCCGCCGTGGTGGGTAAGGTGGGTGTGGGTGTGTCTGGGTCTCCATGCTTACCTGGCAGTCAGGGGCGTCAGTGCACTGCTGGCTTGTGGCAGGTAATGGTGTGTCTGGCTGCTGGTCCCTTCTGCTAGTGGTGTGTGCTGTGCTGACATGGGACAGGCCAGGAGCTGCTAAGTCCGCCCAGGTCTGGTCTGTGACTCCACCCAGCGTTAGAAATGCAGGCACAGAGTCACAGGGCTAATATATAGGAGATTATGTCTACGAAACAATATGCCCTTTCGGTATACTTATTTTACTGGATGCCTTGATGTTTTGTATCAAATGCCTATTCAATTTCTCCTCATATGTATGGGATTTTCTTGTTGTAATGCAGAAACCGTTTGCAAAAAATTCAATAAATTATATTTAAAAAAAAAAAAATCCAATAGAAACTGTAGCACCGTATGTTGCAATTGCTAAGTAGGAGTTCATTTAATATAAAAACCCCAGAGGTAACGTGATGAATGTTCAAATATTGCACTGTTAAGAATGACTGAAGTGCAAAGATCTTAATAGATGAACAAGTCACTCACTTAATATGTGCAGATCCAGGGCCATCCTTGTTCCATTTAAATGTGCGCTGGGTCCAGCGCTCCAATAGGAAATGAATCCCTGATGGTCTGCAGTGCTGTGCTCAAATGCACATATACATGATCATAGCCAGATAAGATTGCTAGTGCTCAATTCCTAGCCAATAGATAATTGGTAGCGAGGGAAGCCCAGAGCGATCTCCGCCAGCCGGCCGGTAATTGCACCTGTATGAGGGAGGCCGGTGTCCACGTTCACTGCCGGGATGGAGCAGAATGCATCTGCTCCCAATGCTGACAAGCTGACACCAGTGGGAGAGGGTGGACGATGGAGCTGAAGCCTCAGCGGCGGTGTGCAGGCTGTGCTCTCAAGGGCGGATCAAAGCAGACCTCGCTACAAGATGGGCCAGGCAGTGATGGTTCCACAGGACAAAGCACCTGTATCCTGAACGCGTTTCAACGCCAGCAGGGCATCTTTTTCAAAAGGCAGGTATCTGTCCACCAGGGTCAAAGACATCCTTGACTGGGGTGGTCTTCAGTATGCCGGCTGTCGGGATCCCGACAGCCGGCATACCGACACTTATTCTCCCTCGTGGGGGTCCACGACCCCCCTAGAGGGAGAACAAAATAGCGTAGCGCGCCACCGTGCCTGCAGCGTGGCGAGCGCAGCGAGCCCGCAAGGGGCTCATTTGCGCTCGCCACACGGTCAGTAAGCCAGCGGTGGGATTGCTCCAAATGAGTAAGTATGGGGTTGAAAAAGGTTCACTTTTAAGGGTTTTATGCATAGTTATCCAAGCTTTACATCTGCACTCAAATAAGATATTTGACTTGCGTCCTCTCAGGATATCATTTGAAGAAGCACTGCTGGGGCATGTGGGGGAAAAAAATGCTTCCTCTAAATTTAATTTTGTGAAAGTGTCTTGGCGTAATAGCCAGTCAAACGCATAACGAAAGAGAGGCCGCTTTTGCAAATACGAAGATATTGGGTACACTCAAACCTCCTTTCTTTTTGTTGATATAGGTTTTAGGTCTTGGCATACGGTGTTTCCCTCCATTCCAAATAAACTTGGAAAATATCTTTGCACAAGAGAGAGCATCTTTTTTTGATATTGTGACGGGGAGTATTTGAAGTATATAGGCTAGTTTGGGGGAATGAGACAGATTTCACCACTGCAATCCTGCCCAATAAAGAAAGTGGAAGGGTCATCCAGTTTTCTAGTTGAGTTTTTATTTTCTGTATAATAGGAGAGTAGTTTGAGTATAATTGTGATAGATGAGAGGGAATGTACACACCCAGATATTTCAATTTGTGCAAAGTTAAGGTGAACAGCGTAGAAAGAGCAGTAAGCAGTGCGGAGTCTTTTGGGCAGTTTTTGTGGTAGCAGTTCTGATTTAAGCATGTTGGTATGGTAGCCAGCAAATGTGCCAACGTTATTAATGGTCTCGAGGATGGCAGGCACGGAGGTCAAAGGATCTTTTATAAAGAGGAGCATATCATCTACAAACAGACTTTATTTGGATTCTATGCCACTCACAGATATACCTTGAAACAGTGATAATTGTCGTAGTGCAATTGCTAGTGGTACTAATGCGGCTGCAAATAGCAGCAGGGATAGTGGGCATCCTTGTCTGGTTCCTCTCTGAGTCATAAAAGGGGTAGATAAATATTTCTTCACAAATATTTGGGTTGATGGGTGATGATAGAGTAGGGCCGTTATAAATTAAAAAGGGAAGCCGAATGGTTGGAGCTTCTCAAACAGGTGGTCGCAGGTCACTAAGTCAAATGCTTTTCAGCGTCTAACAGAAAGAATGCAGGATCACCTGTGCGAGAATCCTCCAAGGATTGAATAGTCAGAATCTTTCTTATATTAGTAGCCGAGTGTCTCCCCATATAAAACCAGTTTGGTCTTTGTGGATTATTCCTGGAAGTATAATTTTCATTCTATCGGCTATAATTTTTGTAAACAGTTTATAGTAGACGTTGAGAAGCGCTATAGGCCTGTATGAGGAAGGAAGTATAGGATCTTTTCCCGGTTTAGGTATGACTCGAACCATTGCAGAATTGAAATAATGAGGGATAGAGTGGGACAAGATAATGGATTGGAAAAGGCCGTCAGAGGATCGGCGATTTTGGGAGAGAGGAGCTTAAAGAATTCACCTGATATACCATCAGGGCCAGGAGTTTTTAATGGTTTAAGGCAGTGATCTCCAAACCCGTAGCTCGCGAGCTACCGGTAGCTCGCCGTAGTATTTTCAGTAGCTCACAGAGCGCTCGGCTTTGGGCAGTCACTGGCATTCCTCCCTTCATTTTTAATATGGTGCCGGCTGTCAGCCAATCGGAGCAAGTGGACTGGCAGTGGCGGCACCTGATAGGCTGCCAGACCGCGAGTTTTGATTCGCACACTTACCGGCACCATATTTTAAGTGCCCGCCGCCGCAGGAGACTCTGTTACCCTCACTGCAGCCGCTCTCCGGACTGCACAGGAGAGGCGCGCGCAGCGCTCTCTTCCCCTTCCATCCCTCATACAGGAGGAGCAGCACCGGCGGCAGTAGAAGAAGCCAGCAAGGGTTAGCACTGTGCGGGGCACTGTATCGGACACTGCGGGGGGGGGGGGGTATTTTATCTGGCACTGATGGGGGCATTTTAAATGGCACTGCAGGGGGAATTGTATCTGGCACTGGTGAGGGCACTGCTGGGGTGCATTATTTGTATATCTGGCACTGCTGAGGGGCATTATTTGTGTATCTGGCACTACACGGGGGCATTACTTGTAGTTGTGAGGCCACACCCACTTTGGTGAGGCCACACCCATTTTCGCAGGAACGCATGCGCATTGGGGGGAGGGGGTAGCTCCTTCAGAGGTTTTATTTTCCGAAAGTAGCTCACACCCCAATTAAGGTTGGAGACCACTGGTTTAAGGGATTTAATAGCTTTAATTACTTCATGGGTTGTAAAAAGGAGCGATAAGGGAGTCTGACTGTTCTGGGGTAATTTGTGGCAAGGAAACTTGTTGCCAGAACAGCTGCTTATTGTCTGTGTCAATCGCTTCTTGGGAATAAAGGTTATTATAGTAAGCATGAAATATGTCCAATGTTATTTTACCATCAAACTGCATGATAGCATTGTCATCTTGCAAGGCAACAATATGATGGGGGGCCTTAATCAGTATTGAGGAGATTGGACAATAATCGACAAGGCTTATTTTCAAACTTGAATATATTATGTTTACCTGCAGCTAAAAATCTATTGTCTATCTGAGCTAATATGTGGTCAAAGTGCTGCCTTGTAGTCATTTTTATTAGCCGGTGTAGGAGAGGTTTTAAAGTTTGAAAGGAGGAGGTGAGTGAGGCTTGAGCTTTGCGATAAGCAGCGTCTTGTTCATTCTATATTTGGTCATAAAAGCAATAATATCGCCTCTCAACATTGCTTTGGCAGTTCGCCAAAATAGATTAGGATTAGATTCATGGATTGAGTTATTAAATTGATAAGCATCTGAAGAGTTTTCCAGCATAGATTGGAACTTTTGTCATGCTATAATTTTGGCAGGAAATCTCCAGTCGGAGGAGGGGCCCAGGATAAATCTACTTTGTAGAGTCAATGAAATAGGTGTGTGGTCCAATATTAGAATAGGTGAAATCTGCGTATCAGCGATCCTGGTGGACAGACTATCGGATATATAAAAAAAATAATCTAGGTGGGAGAATGTGTTAAATGTGGCAGAATGGCATGTATACTCCAGTTCAATAGGATAACAAATTGGTCTGTTACGTATTTCAAATTTACTTTGGGGAGATGGCATTTCTGAGAGGTAGGCATCTTTCTATCCAGTTCTAACGATGAGACCAAATTCATTTCTCCATCCATAATAATCGGAAGATGTATATACAGTCTAAGGAGATTCGTGATCTGTAAGTAAAAAGATTTATCATATACCGTGGGGGTATAGATACTACATAAAATGTATCTAGAACCGTCTAAAGAGATATCCAATATAATATATGTACCTGAAGTATCAATGATCTGATGGTGAATGTCTAATTTAAGTCCTTTTCGGACAAGAATGGCCACTCCTCTAGCTTTAGAATTGTAAGAGGGAGAGGCTATAATTTGGTGGCGAAGCATTCTAAGTTTAGCATGCTCTCTGGGTGTTAGATGGGTTTCCTGTAGCAAGGTGACATCTGCTTTTACTTTGTTTAAGTAGGTGAGAATTCGCCTACGTTTAATGGGGGGAATTTATACCTTGTACATTCCAAGAGTATAATTTAATCTGGGAAGCCATAAATAAGGGAAAGTTACTGTTAAATCAGCTGTCCGCGATATCATATTGTGGTTAAAGGGTCCAACTCTCTCTCTGACATGCACCATCTGAAGGTCATAAGTACTGTAGCTTAAGTCGTCTGTAGTAAACAACATTTCAAACAGTATCACATAAATGATAAGAACAATCCTCCAGTCCCACTGAGGATTAATAGCAAGAGTAGGGGGAAAACAGAAAGTGAAACAGTACAAGAAATAGAAAAAAATTAGGAGGAAACAAGAAGGTGGAGCACCAAGTATCATCAACTTATATACTACTATGTAAAGCAACTGTGATTCAAACAAATATGTATAAATTGCGAGTTAAAGAAACTTGTCACTGGGACTAAATTATCCTATCCCCTAACATGGGAAAAGTCTATCTGCAGAACCTAGCATCATCTGTATCAGTAAACATTTTGTTGAGTAATCAACTATCAATCAGGTTTAATCAGTAAAGAACAAGTATTATAAAATTATAAATAACATTTTCATCTCTGTAATAAAACTGCGAAAATTGCATTCAGGATATATTACTGCGTAAACGTACATTATGACAAAATATACGTTATGGTAAGAACTTACTGTTGATAACGGTATTTCTCCTAAGTCCACAGGATACCCAGGATAACAGTGGGATATGATGAAGCGACAGCGGATTTGCACCAATCTGTCAAAGCTTTTCCGGCCTCCCGGCATATATCCCCGCCTCCGTGATCAGGCAAATCAGTTGTATGCCAAAGCAAAGGCAGGAGCATCATAGATAGCCCTAATCAGATGATAAGAACACACATGCACACCCTTCCGTACAAGAAGGAAGAGGTTAGTGAGTAAAAGGATGCTCAAATCAGGTGCGTCAGGGTGGGATCCCTATGGATCCTGTGGACTTAGAAATACCGTTATCAACGGTAAGTTCTTACTATAACGTATATTTCTCCGGCAGGGTCCACAGGTTATCCAAAGGATAACCATGGGATTTCCCAAAGCAACAAAGCAATTTAGTGGTGGGGACGCTCCTGATTGGACAGGAGAATCCTTCGCTCGAATTCAGCGTTATGAGAGGCAAAGGTATCCAAGGCATAATGTCTAATTAATATGTTAATGGAAGACCATGTGGCTGCCTTACATATCTGTTCTGCTGAAGCACCATGTTGTGCTGCCCATGATGGACCTACCTTACGAGTAGAGTGAGCAGAGACATTAGCCGGAACCGGAAGATAAGCCTGAGAATATGCTTCTGAAATCATCATCCAAAGCCATCTTGTCAGCGTCTGCTTATCAGCAGGCCATCCTCTCTTGTGAAATCCGTAGAAAATGAAAAGAGAATCTGTCTTTCTGATGGCACTGGTACGATTCACGTAGATCCTTAATGCACAGACCACGTCCAGCGATGCATCTCCCGCAGAAAGGCCCGGTACCTCGAAAGCTGGGACTACAATTTCTTCATTAAGGTGGAATTTAGACACCACCTTCGGAAGATACCCAGATCTAGTTCTGAGAACTGCTTTATCTGGATAAAAAAATCATAAATGGGGAATGACATAATGCCCCTAAATATGATACTCTTGTAGCTGACGCCATAGCCAGTAGAAAGAACTTTAGCTGTCAACCATTTAAGATCCACTTTATTAAGTGGTTAAAACGGGGCAACTTGAAGGGCTTTCAGGATTAGACTTAAGTCCCAAGGCACTGTAGGAGGAACAAAAGGAGGTTGAATGTGCAGCATTCCCTGGAAAATAGTACGTACATCCTGTAAATTGGCAATTTTTCTTTTGGAACCATACAGTCAATTCTGATACTTGCACTCTCAAGGAAGCCACCTTCAAACCTTGATCCATTCCTACCTGAAGGAATGCTAAGACCCTGGAAACTCTGAAAGACTTTAGGTCCATTTTCCGTTCACTGCACCAATTAATATAGGTTTGCATTATTTGGTGATAAATGCGAGCTGAGGAATGTTTCCTTGCTCTGAGCATAGTTTGAATTACCTGTTGTGAGAATCCTTTTGACTTCAGGATAGAGGTTTCAAGAGCCATGCCATCAAAGACAGTCGATCCAGATGTCTGTGATAACAGGGACCCTGCATCAGTAGATCTGGATGTTGAGAGAGCAGAAATGGAGCATCCATCGACATTCTCTGCAGATCTGTGTACCAATGCCTTCTGGGCCAAGCTGGAGCTATTAGAATCACGGCACCCTTTGCTTACTTTATTTTCCTCACCACCCTGAGCAACAGGGTGATCGGAGGAAACAGATAAGCCAGATGAAAGTCCCATTTCACTGACAAGGCATCCACAAAGATCACTCCGGGATCCTTTATTCTTCACCCTTATGCGGTTACTTTGTTGTTCAGACGGGATGCCATGAGATCTCTCTCTGGCAACCCCTATTTGTCTACTAGAGTCTGGAAGACCTCCGGGTGTAGAGCCCATTCGCTTGCCTGAATGGCGTGTCAACTGAGAAAGTCCGCTTCTCAGTTTAGGACTCCCGGAACGAACACTGCGGACAAGGCTGGATGATGAAGTTCTGCCCACTTTAGTATGTGACTTACCTCCTTCATTGCTTTTCGGCTGCGAGTTCCTCCCTGATGGTTGAGGTACGCTACTGCCGTCGCATTGTCCGAGCGGATCTGGACTGGTTTTCCCCGAAGAATGTCCTTTGCCAGAATCAGTGCCATGTATATGGCCCGAAGTTCCAATATATTTATTGTCAGGCAACTTTCTTCCTTGGTCCATTGCCCCTGAAAACACAACCTTCCTGACACTGCTCCTCAGCCCTGGAGACTGGCGTCTGTCGTCAGAATTTCCCAATCTGATATCCAAAAGGGTCTCCCCTTGTCCAGATGGAATGTCTGTAGCCACCAGGCTAGAATCAGACGCTGCAGAGGCTTCGAGTGGAATGGTGCATACTCCACCATGTCGAATGTTGACACCATCAAAGCCATCATGCGCAGTGCTGCGTGAATGGATACCTTTTTACTGTGTAACAAGTCCTGAATCCTTGACTGAACCTTGGATATCTTGTTCAGAGGTAAAATTACTCTCTGAAGACAAATCCAGTAAAGCCCCCAAGTGAGTCATCCGTTGTGATGGTACCAGAGACGATTTTTCCCAATTTATGAGCCATCCGTGGTTCTGCATACACATTATTGTCTGTTGCAGATGACATAAGAGCAATTCCTGTGTCTGTGCCAGGATTAAAAGATAGTCTAGGTATGGAAATATTCTTATTCCCTACTGGTGGAGCTAAACTACCATTACCACCATAATCTTGCTAAATACTCTGGGAGCTGTGACTAACCCAAAAGGTAGGACCTGGAACTGAAAATGCTGTTGGAGGATAGCGAACCTGAGATAGCACTGATGGGACTGCTGCTATAGGAACGTGTAGGTAAGCATCCTGTATATCCAGGGATACCATATAATTCCCCTGGCTCCATGGCCAAAAATGGTGGAACGTAATGTCTCCATGTGAAACCAAGGTACCCAAATGTATTTGTTCAGTACTTTGAGATTGAGAATGGGCCGAAATGACCCATTTGGCTTCTGAATTAAAAACAGGTTGGAGTAGAAACCCTGTCCTCGTTGTGCAGGAGGAACTGGAATGACTACTCCTGACTGAAGCAATTTCTGAACTGCCTCTAACAAAGCCCTGGCCTTCGTCTCTACCCGAGATGGGCTGGTACAAAAAAAACTTCGAGGAGGGTGCTTCTTGAAGGCAAAAGCATAAGCTAAAGATACCGCTTCCTGCACCCAGGCATATGTTGTAGACTGCTGCCAGATCTGTGCAAACTGAAGAAGTCGGCCCCCCACCCTGGGGTCTCCCAAGTGGGGGCCCGCACCATCAGGCTGATGGCTTATTATCTGTTTTCCCAACCGGTTCTCTGGTAGCCCAATGCTTTTTAGTCTTACCAGACTTGTTGTGTTGGGGCTGCCTGCCATCACTTTTTCCTTTAGCTTTTCCTTGAGACCAAAAAGCCAGAACTTTAAGTTTGAAATTGTATGTGGAAGGAAACTTGACCATCTTGGAGTCTGCTTCTGATTCCAGAATATCTGTCTATTCTTTACCAAAAAGAATATCTCCAGAAAAGGCAAAGATTCCAAAACCTTCTTAGATTCTGAATCAGCTTTCCACATACGTAGCCAAACTGCTCTGCAAGCAGCTATTGTTGAAGCTGATGCCCTGGAGGCAATAGTACCCATATCCAATTCTGCTTCTTCTAAGAACATTGCAGCATGTTTTATATGAGCTATATGGGATTTTTGCTCTCTAAATGCTATAGAAAAATTCCCCTCCAATGCATCAGCCCAGGCAGCCACTGCCTTTGCCATCCGAGCTGAAGCCATGGCTGGCCTTATGACTACCCCAGACAGGAAAAAAATGTTTTTTAGAAAGCCATCCACTCTACTATCCATGACATCATTTAATGATGTTGAAGGCAAAGGTAATGTAGATTTTCGCACTAATCGAATTACATGCGTATCTACTTTAGGAGCCACCTCACTTTTTTTAAACAATCCCCAGCTGAAAGAGGATAATTATAATTCCATTTCTTAGGAATTCTAAACTTCTTATTGGGTGTAGCCCAAGCCTCTTCCATAATTTCTGTCAGCTGATCTGACCCTGGAAACTCAGTCTTAACTGTTTTGGGATGTTTAAACACCGGTGCCTTGGTTTTTAACACAGGCTCTGCTGAATCCTCTAAGGATAGAATGGTTTTCATTGCTTTAATTAACTCAGCTATATCCACTGAGCTGAGACCTTCCTCCTCCTCTTCATATGCTGAAGTAGAATTAATTGAGCTTTCATCTTCCAATGCATCCTTATCTGAATCATGTGTAGCCTGTGAGGGTGAAGATTTACTTACCACCGGCTTATCAGCTTGTTTTTTTTTTTTTTTTTAGAAGTTGCTGCTGTGATACATCATAGGTGGGGAGCTGCATGTAAGGGTTAATAGTGTAACCTATCCCTGGTACAAGAGTTGGAGGAATTATCCGTTCAGCTATACTAGATAAAGTCTGTGCAAACATAGCCCAAGGTGGATCCATCTGCACCTGAATCTGCCTTGTATTTTTCATTAACTCCTGGTGAAAGCTAAAACAATTTGCACACAAACCATCCTGAACCAGATCCTGAGAGGATAACCTCTTTGCAAGACAAACATGATATGAGTGTTAGCTTTGCCGTCCTTAGACATGATAAATAATCAACACTTCCACAGTGTGTTACACAATTTGTGACTGTAATCACTTTAAATTTCTTAAAGTGATATACAATCCGACCCTACCCATGCACCAGCATTGAGGTTCGGAATAAACAAACTGTCAGAAATACAGTAAAGTCAGCAATCACACTAGCAGTCAGTCACATGTTATACATTAGTATGATATCCAATTAGAGGACAATTACATCCTGGTAAGCATGGATGTAGAGTCCCTTTATACCTGCATCTCCCATGAACTAGGTATAAAAGCAGTTGAATATTTCCTGCATATGGAAGGGATTGGTGACTTTCAACTCTTTCTATTAAAATTACTTAAATTTGTGTTGAATAAAAACTACTTTGTTTTTGATGACCGCTACTACCTCCAGGTAAGCAGGATGGCTATGGGGGTGGCTTGTGCGCCCACATATGCCAACCTCTTCCTGGGGTGGTGGGAAAGAGAATATGTCTTTTCCGACAGGAATGACCACCATACACGGCATATTATTACTTGGCTACGATATATTGATGATGTTTTCATCATTTAGGGCGGTTCTGAATGTGAACTTCTCGAGTTCCTCACAGATTTGAACATCAATGACCTCAATCTGAGACTTATAATAAACCACAGCAGCCAGGAAATTCCCTTTCTCGATTTAAGAATTTATCGGGATGGAGAGAATGTGCTGGCTACAGAATTACATTGAAAGGAGACTGCTACGAACAGCATTCTCCACAATTCCAGCTCGCACTTTCCTCCTACTATATCTAACATACCTAAAGGGGAATTCCTGAGGCTCAAGAGAAACTGTTCTGATGTGGAAACCTACCGACACAAAAGTGAGGAGGTTATCACCCGTCTCAAGGAACGTGGCTATAGTCATAGGTCTATCAAAAAGGCACGCAATTCCCTCCTGAAGACCAGCAGGAATTCACTCATTTTTCAAGAGAAGAAAGAGAATAATCAAGAAGAATTGAGATTTGTGGGAGACTTTTGTCAGGAGTGGAGACAACTCAAAAATGGTATACAAAAACACTGGCATGTGCTCCTATCTGATCCAGACCTAGCGAGCAGTCTGGGTGATAAGGTCTCAATGAGCTGGAGGAGGCCACCCAATCTGAAGGACCATTGGGTTCAAAGTCACTACCAACGAAACCCCTCTGTATCTCCCACGGTAAGGGGCACTTTCACAGAATTAATGACTACTTCAATTGTAAAACAACTAATGTGGTTTATTGCCTACAGTGCTCGTGTGGCAAAAGGTATGTTGGAATAACCACACGCATGCTCAAACAGCGGATACTTGAACATGCAGGTACAATTAGGACTGTGGACAGAGATATGCAAAATTTCCGACAAATTACGACGGTGGCGAGACATTTCTTCCACCATCGCCAGGATAAATCTCATAGGATGCAAGTTTTTGGCCTGGAAAAGGTTAAACTTGGAATCAGAGGGGGGGATGCAATACAGGAACTACTGAAAAAGGAAAGCCAGTGGACCTACATGTTGGGAAGCCTCGCTCCATATGGACTTAATGAACATATAAATTACACTGTGTTCCTGTGATAACCCTTATATGGACATAGATTTATTTTTAGATCTACAACAGTAACTGCCACCGCTATTTTGTACCCTCACTGTTATCCCTCTTTACATTCTGTTCACTTCTAATTTGATTTCACATCCTGTTATTGATCATATTTACTAACTTACACATTACACAATTCCAGTATCTTCATTAATTAATCAAACACAACTAAAAATATTTCCATGGGGGGGAGTGGCCTGACTGGAGAGAAGGCTGGATGCAGGAATTCAGAGCTCCTGCTCATTATATACCAAAAAGCATCTGCCGTTACACTAATTAGCCCCATATTATCCCCATAGTTCCCCCTGTGGCTCTGGGTGCCTATGTGACTGGTCGCGGAGCCGGGAGATCGTTTTTACGGTCTCTGCAGGAAGTGCGGCCCGGCTAGTGAAAGCGATTAAGGAAACCGTGGAACCTTCATTACAAGCTCAGGCAGATAAATTTATGACTGCAGTATCAGACTTGAAATCAGAACTTGGGTCTATGACCCGCAGAATCTCGGTGAACGAGAATAGGATTGGAGTTAACTATAAGGAAATTGAGGATCTTAAAGAACAGGTCATATCCTTAACATCTTCGCGCCAACATATGATGATGAAGATGGACGACCTAGAAAATCGTTCGAGACGTCACAACCTGAGAATTGTGGGCCTTAAAGAATCATTGAAAGGCCCTGATCTTCTAAAATTTCTCCTCTCCGACTTGCCAGACCTCCTGGGTATATCTGAAGAGCTCTCTTTGTTGGAAATTGAACGAGCTCATAGACTGGGTCCACCACGTGACTCTAACCAATCTAGACCCCGCCCAGAGCCGTCTTAACAGCAATGTGGGCCCCTGGGCACAGCAATGCACTGGGGCCCCTACCCATCCTCCAGGGAAGGGGGTGCTATCAGCGGCAGCTTTGATGTCCCACGGGCGGTAGGGGGTGTACTATCTTCCGCACAGCATATAGGACCTGGAGCAGTAATTTCTGCTAATTACTCCTTTACTGCACAGATAGGGTGGTAGGGAGAACACTAAACTCTAGAAGGTGGCATTGGGCTGAATGAAGGGGCCCCGGTACATGACTTCCAGGGTGGTAGGGGGTGTTTAATATGTAACGGAGGGGTTGATAGTGGAGTGGGCTTAATATTCATCATTTTCTGTTGAGAGAGCAGCTTGCATGACTGCAGATATCTCAAGTTCCTGGAAAAAGATTTCTTAGCTTTGAATGGGATAAAAAATTAGCGTGTCTCACCTGTCAGGAGGTACTAGGGACACGTTTCACAAGGTACTGGGGACTTGGGGATCAGAGTTCAGGAGCCAGAGCAATCCACCAATGAATATATAAAACTGCATATTAGGCATGTGGAGCTTGAGCAGGGACCAGCTGCTTGAAGGCTGATATCTCTGGTTCTGGGCATAGTAGAGAAAAGATGCCAGTGTCTTCCGAAAGTGGACAGTCCCAGCTTTTGAAATATACCCACAGAAAAACTCTAAGTAATACAGAGCCTGAGATATCTGGCTGGGAAGAGCAATTAACAGGCTTGGATGGGGACCACTGCTTTGAAGTCAGATATCTCTGGTTCCCTATGGCCGATTTTCAAAATCTGGTACCCCTGGAAAGAGGGGACCCTCAGCTATCAGCCTAGGGCCCTTATACTCCTGGGGCCCTTGGGCAAGAGCCCATTGAGCCCATACGAAAAGACGGCCCTGACCCCGCCCGGTTATCTTCAAATGTTTAAATTTCAAACATAAAGAACTGATATGGTCTGCGGCTCGGAGCAAAGGCCCACTTCAATGGGATGGCCAACGACTTTCTCTTCCAGGACTATTCCGCGGAAGTCTCTAGAGCCAGAAGGGAAATGTCCCCGATATGTTCTCAGCTGGTGAAAAGCGATATCCGATTTGCCCTTCTTTATCCAGCGCGGCTGCGCATTTTCACTCCGCAAGGTCCGAAGGATTTCACTTCAGTGGACTCGGCTAAGGGCTTTGTAACGGAACTCGGAGGACCCATGCGGTCACCCTCGACCTCACATCCATCTTCTCCAAGCAGAGCTGATGATAATGATTGAAACCTGATACCGGGAAATAATACATGTTCTTATGCTGGTTGCTATAGTTGATAATCCTCCTATATTGCGGGGTGGCTTTGGTTTAACTCCTACCATGATAATATAAGAAATCGCTTCATTTTCTTCCTATAAGGGTCATTATGATGTTTTCTTGCGTTTGTTATCTTGGTATTGCCTGTTGGTCACTTTGTTATTTCTTTTTGTTCTACATTGCAGCGGGCCCACGCTGAAAGTCTATACTGATGTATGCTGGTATGGACGCTCTCATATATTGTCTTTATCTTAATCTTTGTCTTTACTTTTCTTTCTTCTTTCTGACTTCTTTTGCCTTCCTCTCCATTCCTGCTTACTTGAAGATGCTTAGCCGGTTGGGGTGGGGATTGTCTATGTTCATGATACTCTGGATTACTTACATAAGGATGTTTCTCATCTCAAGACCTGTTACTATCCTTCTGTATTCCCCTGTTGATGTTATAAATGTCACAACTTAATATAATATCGTGGAATGTCAGGGGTATTAATTCTCCTATCAAACGGAGACGTATCCTTACCTACTTAAATAAGATAAAAGCTAATGTCTCTATGCTCCAAGAGACACACCTGACCCCTGCTGAACATGTTAAAATTGCCATGCTTAGACAGGAGGTTGCAGCATCTTCTTCATTCTCCTCTAAGGCAGACAGGAGGTTGCAGCATCTTCTTCATTCTCCTCTAAGGCGAGGGGGGTCGTTATCCTTATCCGTAAGGGGGTGGTGTTTGACATTCATCATCAGATTATAGATCCTCTAGGTAGATACATTGTTTTAGATATCACCTTGGAGGGCACCAGATTAACCTTATGCAATGTCTATGCCCCGGCTGTCTATGATAAATCATTTTATTTGGAGATAACGAATACTCTCCGCCTGTATTCGCATACCTCTCTCATTGTTGGAGGGGATATGAATATGGTGTCCTCTTTGGTTTTGGACAGGAAGGGCGCCTCGTCTCAGAGAACCCGACTTCCCAAGATCAACCTGGATTACATGTCTGCACAGCTGGGACTGGTTGATATATGGCGTCTCCATAACCCTGTGGAATTGGAATATACTTACTACTCTTCATCTCATAATTCCTTCTCACGTATTGATTATTTATTTGTCTCCACCGATCTGTCCCCCAGGATCACTGAGGCAGCTATTAACCCCATAACTATTTCAGACCATGCCCCTATATCACTTGTGCTTCAGGGTAGACTCACTTTGGGTACCAATTCACATTGGAGATTTCCTGCCAAGATGGCGGCTTCTCCGGACTTTAAAACTATGTTGATGACTTCCTGGGACTCTTATGTTCTTAACAACTCTGACCATACGTCTGACCCTGCCTTATTTTGGCAGACTGCTAAAGCTGTATTACGAGGGGATATAATTGCATACATGGCAAAATATAGGCGGGACCAAGACGCCGCATATAGGGCAACACAATCTATACTCACTTCCTCATTTCAAAACTTTAAATCCTCTCCTACGTTAGCTAACAAGCAGAAATATAGGGACGCTAGGACCCAATTTGAACATACTCTGACACATATGGATAATAGATTCCTTATTGCAGGTAAATATAATTTTTTTCAATATGGAGATAAGCCGAGCCGAATGCTTTCCAATTTACTTAAATCCGATAAGGGACCCCAACATGTGACGGCTTCGAGGGATTCGACCTCAACTGTGCAATCCGAAGGGAAGGCGATCACTGATATCTTTTACTCCTTTTTTAGCGATCTTTACTCACATAGCGATGTTGACCAACCTTCCAAAACCTCCTTCTGGGAAACATTATAGTTGCCTCAGATCTCTCCAGATCAATCAGATTCCCTTACGGCGCCTGTTACTGTCACTGAAGTGACAGAGGCTATTAAAGCCCTTAAACCGCTGAAGACCCCGGGCCCTGATGGTTTATCTGGGGAATTCTTTAAATTGCTCTCCCCTAAAATAGTGGACTCTCTAACAGCCTTTTTTTAATTCTATTTTCTCTAACTTTGCTATCCCACACTATTTTAACTCTGCCCTGATTCGGGTTATACCCAAACCTGGTAAAGACCCGCTCCTCCCGTCTTCTTACCGCCCTATCTCCTTACTTAATGTGGACTACAAATTGTTTACTAAACTATTAGCAGACCGACTAAAATTTATCTTGCCTGAAATAATCCACGAGGATCAAACCAGTTTTATCTCAGGCAGACACTCGGTGACCAATATCCGTAAAGTCCTGACAGTTCTACAATCCCTGGGGAGGGCGGAGACGGGTGATCCCACTCTCCTATTATCATTGGATGCTGAAAAGGCGTTTGATTTGGTGACGTGGGACCACCTGTTTGAGACACTCCGACGATTTGGATTTCCTGACCAATTTGTGGCCATTATACGCACCATATACCATAATGCATCTACACAAATTTTCACTAATCGATATCTGTCTCAACCCTTAATGATTCATAGGGGGACTAGACAGGGCTGCCCCTTATCCCCTTTGCTTTTTGCGGCAGCTTTAGAACCACTGGCTATAGCACTGAGACAATTACCGACCTTCTCTGGGATCTCAGTAGGAGGGAGGGAAGTTAAACTTGGACTATTTGCAGATGATATTATCTTATTAGTCTCTAACCCCCGTACTTCGATACCAGCTATATTTGACACTATACACTGTTTTAGTACCTTCGCTGGTTATCGCATAAATACCCATAAATCTGAATTACTCCCTCTGACTAACATAAAGGACTCCTTTCTATATACAGACTTCTCTTCCTAATTCACGCTGACTCCTACTAAACTAAAATACTTAGGTATTTATATCCCTTCGGAACTCTCCCGGCTGTATCTCTTTAATTATACACCCATTATTCAACAAATTAAAACATGTTTAGAATCCTGGAAAGACCTCAAACTTTCTCTGTTAGGCAGGATAGTGGTGATAAAGGCTGTTATTTTCCCAAAACTGGCTTATTTGCTTCAAATGCTCCCCGTCACGATCACTAAGCAAGACTCCCTACTTTGCTCGCAAATATTTTCAAAATTTATCTGGAAAAATACAAAGCCTCGCATGTCCAAAGCCCGAACTTATGTTAACAAACGAAAAGGCGGACTGAGTATGCCCAATGTGACGATGTTTGCTAGATCTGCACTATTTAAGTTTGCCTCAGACTGGCTCCTTCGGTCAGATCTATTCACGAACCTGGAACTGGAGGAGGCACTATTTTCCCCATACTCCCCTGCAGCATTGCTTCACACGCCACTGTCTAAACTACCCCAGGAGGTTAGGACTAATATTTTATTTTGGGATACTTATAGGGCCTGGACCTCCACTCATAAACTATTTCGTACTAACCCTTTTGAGTCACCATACATACCCTTATGGGGTAACCCCAATTTCCCCTCTTCTTTAGATAATCGTCATTTTTACACATGAAAATGTAAGGGGATATACACTATTAGGGATGTCTTTGATCCTGGTGGACAGATGCTCTCCTTCATGCAACTACGTGACAAATTTTCTTTACCCCACTCCAACTTCTTTATGTATCTCCAAGCGCGCCATTATGTTAACTCCCTTAGTGACCCCTTAGGCAAAATGGCCTCTACTCGAACAATTCTCGACACTCTCACGTTTTGCAGACATAATCCATTCAAGATTCGCTACCTTTACAATTACCTGATTGGAGCGTCAGCCCCCTCTTGGTCCCCTCTCTCTGATTCTTGGCGGCGGGAGCTCCCGGAGGCACCCGAGATGGGCGAGATTTCTGCGAACACTGAATTAGTCCTAAAGGCTCTAAAATCTGCAACATTACAAGAAGTACATTTAAGGATTGTGAACAGGATGTATGTGTCCCCCTCCCAAAGACAACACTTCCGCCCTGGTGAGTCGGGCAATTGCCCTAAATGTGGAGTGAGTGGAGCATCCCTTGCACACAATCTCTGGTTATGTGGGAAAATTAAACGGTTCTGGTGTAAGATTCTCCAGTATTTATCCCGTCTACTCAAATGAACTCTTCCTGGAGTAGTGGGCCCATTAATCTTCGCAGACTTCTCTCCCTGGCTGTCACGGTTTGACCTCGCCCCTGTGGTCCCTCTGCTAACTGTGATGGTCACGGTGGCGAAACAGGTGATACTGAGACATTGGATATATAAAACTGCTCCATCGGTAGGAGAATGGGAATCTGCTTTATTAGATGTGCTATTTTGTGAGAGACGAATGGCCACTTTCCAAATTGAAAATGGAGTTATACTTTTCCATAAAAAGTGGGGAATCTATATAGAAAGTTTACCCCTAGACAGACGCGAATGTATCTGGAAGGTATTCCGGGATACAACGTGGTATTGGACTAGTCGGATAGCGGGAACTATTATTTGACTTTCTGTGATTTGAAGAGTAGGGTTACTTGGTAGACCTCATTCATAACGTCAACTCTCCAAAATTGTGGTACTACATACTACAGTGTTCACTCCAAAACCACGACTTAATCTCCTTATCCAGAATATATATTTGACCAATCCCCCCCCCCCCCCGACAATATACACGACCTATCTATAGTATCTCTGTACTATTTCTTTTTCTTTACTCTCTATCCCTTTTCTTTCCTGTCTCTCCTTCTCTCTAACAGCTGTGATATTTAGTTCACGTTTTATGTCTGTTGCTTGTTGTTGGGGACAGTGGTACACCTAGGTGGATCATGCCCCCTATTATTATCGCTAGACAGCTGCGTTTGTATTACTCGATGTGAAATGTTTCTATTTTTTCTTCTTTTCTTACTAAAAAACAAAAAAAGCTGTAGAGCCCTCAATTTTCTGTATTCTATTCATTATCAAACTTGATTATTTGTCACTGCTGAACATTCTTGTAAGTTGATTCCTGGTAATTTATGCTGTGACTTTATGGCTGTCTAATAAAGAAACTTATTTAAAAAAAATATATATTTCCATCTCTCTTCTTTTCCCCCCTTTCTTTTTTTTCTCCCTTTTTTCTCTTTTTTTCTCTCTTTTTCCTTTCTCCTCCTTGATCCTTTATTTACACTCATTTACCACACCCCAATCATGAGGTTACACACTCACACACATCACGTTCACATACCTTGGCCTGATCACTTTCACGCGTGTCGAATTTTTCACCTTGGGTTAAGTTTTGCCTCACTTTTTCATAATATTCACCGATTTTTCACTCCCTTTCAGGTCAATTCCACATGCATGCCCTTTTTAGACAGTGGGTGTCGATTGATATTTCACACACATTATTTAAATAATATGCCCACATCACACAAGTAAACATTTTTTGCCATTATACATTCACATTCTTACTATAGTTACAATGCACTTTTATAATATTTAGGCAAACAAAAAATTTCTTTGTTCACTCTCATATTCACCTTTATTTCACATTAACACTAAGGGAAACTGTGATGGGGATTTAACAAAGATCATCAGATAATCAGGATATGATTTATTAATTTTCATCACTTATTTTTCGCTATTCTATTTTTTATTCATTATGTTTTATTTTCATTTTATTATTTTCATTATTATTATGTTTATTTTCCTTTTCTTTTTCAATTTAATTCAATTGTATTCTTATCTTTATTTTTATTTTCATTTTTATATTTATTTTTTATTATTTATTTATTTTTATTTTATTTTATTTTTGTATATTTGTACTAATTATTTATTATCATTTTTCAATTTTTTTTTAAATTATTTTTAATTTTTTATTTTCCCATGTACATTTATTTTTATTTCTATTCATTTTTTAACTCGTATAGAATTTCACTTATATTTTTATTAATTTTAAGTTCTTTATTGGAAGATTATTGGTATTCCTTCACTAATTTATATATATGATACAACTTTTCATTATGACACAGTAATACCGCAACACATGCATTCTGCATTGTAGGCTATCTGATACCATCACAAATATACTATGATTCACTTTTGTCTTCCATCAGTCACAAGCATGCAAGCTAGGTCCCAAGTGGAATATCATGTATACGGGATATATTTGATCTTTATTGTCTCATGACTTCCCCACATTCAGACTTATGACACCAGTCTGATGTTTCATGTGTTTTTATGGACTGTTTTGATCAAATGGACCAGGTTTAGCACCTAATATGTGGTGCAGGTCTGTTAACTGACGTGTAGCATATAAATTTGCATATCGGCAAGGGCATTGGCTAATGTTCCCCTCTTAAGTGCACCACCATAGTTGCCAATTCAGCTTATAACAAGCGGAATTGGGCTTGTTTTTTCTTCTGGTTGCTTATTTTTTTGGGTGGTTGCTTGTTGCTTGTTTTTGGGCTTATAATTTTTTTTGCTGCTTGTTTTTGGGCTTCTTTTGTTTTTAGGTATCACTGACACCGACTTTCAGAGATAATTAGTCATTCATCCATATAACACAGATCCTCACACAGACATACTGTAGGTGAGACGTTGTGGATGAATAGAGTCTTAAAGAAATGATGATGAGTCATTCATTATGTCTATTGTTGCCGACTGCCGGTTGTGTGTATTCAGTAGGGCTAATTTGTTTTTAACAATGACAACAACAAAGACACTGACCAGACACACAACAGTGAAGCAATTCAGGACCACTTCATGTGGTATTCTTTATGTCAGATATGGTTTAAGACGCTTGGGTATTTGTTGCAAGGATTTTAAACCAACTACCAATATGCTTCAGCGCTTCAACTCAGGAATGTATAACATGGAAGCTTCTATAGACGATGGAGACAGCTCAGATGAATTTGCTTATATCCATTTTACATGAAACCTTTGTAATTCAGTGTGCTATGCACTTTACCTCACAGTATGCCATCTGCAATGCACTTTACTTCAAACAGTGTGCCATGCACTTTACCTCATATAGTGGGGGTCATTCCGAGTTGTTCGCTCCCTAGCTGCTTTTAGCAGCATTGCACACGCTAGGCCGCCGACCTCTGGGAGTGTATCTTCGCTTAGCAGAATTGCGAATGAAAGATTAGCAGAATTGCGAATAAATAATTCTTAGCAGTTTCTGAGTAGCTCGAGACTTACTCCTACACTGCGATCAGCTCAGCCCGTTTCGCTCCTGGTTTGAAGTAACAAACACGCCCTGTGTTCGGCCAGCCACTCCCCCGTTTCTCTAGACACTCCTGCGTTTTATCCTGGCACGCCTGCGTTTTTCCGCACACTCCCAGAAAACTGTAAATTTCCGCCCAGAAACACCCACTTCCTGTCAATCACACTCCGATCACTTCAACGATGAAAATTCTTCGTTCGGACGTGAGTAAATCTACTAAGTTTTGTGCTAAATTACTTTGCGCATGCGCACTGCGTACCATACGCATGCGCATTTTTGCCTTAATCGCTCCGTTGCGAAAATCGGCAACGAGCGAACAACTCGGAATGACCCCCAGTGTGCTATCTGCAATGCACTATACTTCACACAGTGTGCCATGCACTTTACCTCACATAGTATGCCATCTGCAATGCACTTTACTTCACAGTGTGCCATGCACTTTACCTCAGTGTGCCATCTGCAATGCACTTTACCTCTCAGTAATTCCTTTATTATTTATTGAATTGAGTTACTATTTAATATTTATATATGCATTTATTATTTTAAATTGTCTTAATAATCTTTTGTTTTTGTTACCTTGATTTGGCCTCTTTATTTATTTAATAGAAGTACAAAGTTGGATGTTGTAAGATTATTTGTTTTATCTTTCCATCGAATAAATATTTCACAGTGAATACAAATGACCACAGATACAGTATATACAGTTGGCAATTTTCACTTGAGATTTTTCTTTAGAGGAAACATGAAAGTATAGTATCTTAAATTCACAACTCTAACTATAATATTTATAAAAAATTCCAGTATTCTTTAAAAGCCAGTTTTGTGCTGATAAATATCAATGGCCCTCATTCCGAGTTGTTCGCTCGGTAAATTTTTTCGCATCGCAGCGATTTACCGCTTAGTGCGCATGCGCAATGTCCGCAGTGCGACTGCGCCAAGTAAATTTGCTATGCTGTTAGGATTTTTACTCACGGCATTACGAGGTTTTTTCTTCGTTCTGGTGATCGTAATGTGATTGACAGGAAGTGGGTGTTTCTGGGCGGAAACAGGCCGTTTTATGGGCGTGTGGGAAAAAACGCTACAGTTTCTGGGAAAAACGCGGGAGTGGCTGGAGAAACGGAGGAGTGTCTGGACGAACGCTGGGTGTGTTTGTGACGTCAAACCAGGAACGACAAGCACTGAACTGATCGCACTGGCAGAGTAAGTCTCGAGCTACTCAGAAACTGCACAGAGAAGTCTTTTCGCAATATTGCAAATCTTTCGTTCGCAATTTTAAGAAGCTAAGATTCACTCCCAGTAGGCGGCGGCTTGCGAGCGAACAACTCGGAATGAGGGCCATTGTCAAGACCTTAAAGGCAGATTATATAAATAATTATATTTATTTTAATAAGACAAACAATAATGTTTGTTTTTATATAAAAAAAAAAAAACTTGAGTTGGGCTTTTTTTTGGGCTTTTTAGGATTGGTTTGGGCTTGTTTTGGGCTTATTTTTCAGTCATCGGTTGCTTGTTTTTCATTTCAGAGTTGGCAACACTGTGCACCACCTGAACACCACCCTAGGCTGCAAGGTGAGCAAGCCCATGTGGTGAAACGTACGTCCAACTAACGGCCTGAAGCACGGTCTCCCCACTGCAGGGGGAGCCGCGGCTAGCAGTGGTAGCACACAGCGGCTGAAGCGGCACTACGGCTGAGATCGGTATCTCCCCTCTGTTCTCTTTTCTTCCTTCTCTCCCGGACGGAGGCTCTGGCCCCGGTGGCGCATCCGGACCCTGCAAGGCCGCCGGCATCAGGGTCCGCCTAACACCACAACGGGATCACGAGCCGCCGCCTGTTCTCCTTTCCTTTTCTACGGCACAGCCCGCGGTCCCACTCTCATCTGTCCTCCGCTCCTTGATGAGGTCAGACAGCAGAAGGGATTAGCGGACTGGAGTGCCCACTGGTTTCTCCTTTTCCCTTTATTCTTTTTCTTTTTTCTTGCAATTTATTCCCACAGTTACCTTTACCAAATTGTTCCCCATAATAAGAGGTACCAATTATTCTCTCTGATATGGCAATGAGCAGTGACTCAGTTAATGCTTACACAGTTGTGCTGTATCTGTTATTTTCTATTATCATTTAGCAGACATTACCATCTAAAAAGGAACCTTGCTTTGGGGATTTTTAATTACCCCTTTTTTCTAATTACATTAATTGTCTCAATTAGCAAATTGCCTGCTGCAATCATGTGTTTAAAAAGTCAGCTCAATTCTCTGAGGTTGATTTGAGTTTCCTCTATATTCTTTTTCTCTTCTTTCCCCTTTTTTCTATACGTACCTTGGCCCATTTCCCAGTGGCGCATTTGGACCCTGCAAGGCCTACCAGGCATCAGGGTACACCTAACACCACGAAGGGCATACAGGCTATTGTCCGTCTCTTCACTTTCTGGGCGCAGCTTACGTTCACACTCTCATCTGTCCTCCGCTCCTGGATGAGGTCAGACAGCAGATGGGAATAGTGAACTAGAGTGTCCACTTCTTTTTCCTTCCTGTTCACAGTCTAAATTATAGCACATGGTAACAACCCCATATGTACTTAAAGGCTGAAAGTATGATATATATCTGTCTTATCCCATGGGAACCATCAGAGCCGGCCATAGGCATAGGCAAACTAGGCAATTGCCTAGGGCATTTGATATGCCTAGGGGCATCAGCAGCTTCTGCTGATTAAAATGATATGTGGCATGCCTATATACTGTGTGTAGCATTTCATATGCAGATACAGCCACAGTCTCACACAGTATATAGGCATGCTGCATATCAATTTAATCAGCAGAAGCTGATTGTGCATCCTAGCCACATAGCGATGCAAATAAGATGCATTTTTATTTTAAAAAATGTGCCCGACAATAGAATTGAGGCAAGATTTATGAGGACACAGCTGTATTCAAGCAGAGGCAGAGGTCACAGTGTTAGTGGTAGTGTGAGTGTTGTGTGCATGTGAGTGGGTTGGTTGTGCAGTAGTGTTTGGAATATGTGTAAGGAGCATTATGTGTGTCATGTAAAAATGCATTTATAATGTGCACCATATGTGTAAGGGGCACTATGTGTGTCATTATGTGTATAAGGGCATTAATAATGTGCAGCATATGTGTAACAGGGTACTACTGTATGTGTGTCATTATGTGTATAGGGGCACTAATAATGTGCAGCAAATGTGTAGGGGGCACTATGTGTGTCATTATGTGTATAAGGGCATTAATAATGTGCGCCATATGTGTAAGGGACATTACGTGTAAAAGGGTATTAATAAAGGTTGACATAATGTGTTAGGCGCATTATGCTTATAAGGACATTAATAATGTGTCTTATATGTGTAAGGGGCATTACTCTGTGGCATTATGTGTATAAGGTGCTCTACTATGTGGCATTGCGTATAGAAAGGGCACCACTGTGTCATCTAATGTGAATAAAGGGCAATAGGGTGTGGTGTAATGTGAATAAGGAGCAATTCAGTGTGATGTAATGTGAGTAAGGGGCTCTACTGTGAGTAGTAATGTTTATAAGGTAAAGTAATACTACTGTGGGATGTAATATGAATTATGGACACTATCGCATGATCAAATGTGAATAAAGTTACACTACTGTGTGGCATAATTGAAATTGGGGTTACTATTGTGTGGCCATGCCCCTTGCCAGCAAAAACACACCCCTTTTTGGGCTGTGCGTCAAATGTGCGAACTGTTCCTATTTAAAATATAGGGGGTACAAACCCCAAAAATAAGAATTTACTTACCGATAATTCTATTTCTCGTAGTCCGTAGTGGATGCTGGGGACTCCGTCAGGACCATGGGGAATAGCGGCTCCGCAGGAGACAGGGCACAAAAGTAAAAGCTCTAGGATCAGGTGGTGTGCACTGGCTCCTCCCCCTATGACCCTCCTCCAAGCCTCAGTTAGGATACTGTGCTCGGACGAGCGTACACAATAAGGAAGGATTTTGAATCCCGGGTAAGACTCATACCAGCCACACCAATCACACTGTACAACCTGTGATCTGAACCCAGTTAACAGCATGATAACAGCGGAGCCTCTGAAAAGATGGCTCACAACAATAATAACCCGATTTTTGTAACAATAACTATGTACAAGTATTGCAGACAATCCGCACTTGGGATGGGCGCCCAGCATCCACTACGGACTACGAGAAATAGAATTATCGGTAAGTAAATTCTTATTTTCTCTGACGTCCTAAGTGGATGCTGGGGACTCCGTCAGGACCATGGGGATTATACCAAAGCTCCCAAACGGGCGGGAGAGTGCGGATGACTCTGCAGCACCGAGTGAGAGAACTCCAGGTCCTCCTCAGCCAGGGTGTGCCCCTGACCAAGTAGCAGCTCGGCAAAGTTGTAAAGCCGAGACCCCTTGGGCAGCCGCCCAAGATGAGTCCACCTTCCTTGTGGAATGGGCATTTACATATTTTGGCTGTGGCTGGCCTGCCACAGAATGTGCAAGCTGAATTGTACTACACATCCAACTAGCAATCGTCTGCTTAGAAGCAAGAGCACCCAGTTTGTTGGGTGCATACAGGATAACAGCAAGTCAGTTTTCCTGACTCCAGCCGTCCTGGAAACCTATATTTTCAGGGCCCTGACAACATCTAGCAACTTGGAGTCCTCCAAGTCCCTAGTAGCCGCAGGTACCACAATAAGCTGGTTCAGGTGAAACGCTGACACCACCTTAGGGAGAAACTGGGGACGAGTCCGCAGCTCTGCCCTGTCCGAATGGACAATCAGATATGGGCTTTTGTGAGACAAAGCCGCCAATTCTGACACTCGCCTGGCCGAGGCCAGGGCCAACATCGTGGTCACTTTCCATGTGAGATATTTCAAATCCACAGATTTGAGCGGTTTAAACCAATGTGATTTGAGGAATCCCAGAACTACGTTGAGATCCCACAGTGCCACTGGAGGCACAAAAGGGGGTTGTATATGCAGTACTCCCTTGACAAACTTCTGGACTTCAGGAACTGAAGCCAATTCTTTCTGGAAGAAAATCGACAGGGCCGAAATTTGAACCTTAATGGACCCCAATTTGAGGCCCATAGACACTCCTGTTTGCAGGAAATGCAGGAATCAACCGAGTTGAAATTTCTTCGTGGGGCCTTCCTGGCCTCACACCACGCAACATATTTTCGCCACATGTGGTGATAATGTTGTGCGGTCACCTCCTTCCTGGCTTTGACCAGGGTAGGAGTGACCTCTTCCGGAATGCCTTTTTCCCTTAGGATCCGGCGTTCAACCGCCATGCCGTCAAACGCAGCCGCGGTAAGTCTTGGAACAGACATGGTACTTGCTGAAGCAAGTCCCTTCTTAGCGGCAGAGGCCATGAGTCCTCTGTGAGCATCTCTTGAAGTTCCGGGTACCAAGTCCTTCTTGGCCAATCCGGAGCCACGAGTATAGTTCTTACTCCTCTACGTCTTATAATTCTCAGTACCTTAGGTATGAGAAGCAGAGGAGGGAACACATACACCGACTGGTACACCCACGGTGTTACCAGAACGTCCACAGCTATTGCCTGAGGGTCTCTTGACCTGGCGCAATACCTGTCCAGTTTTTTTTCAGGCGGGACGCCATCATGTCCACCTTGGGAAAGACCAAACGGTTCACAATCATGTGGAAGACTTCCCGATGAAGTCCCCACTCTCCCGGGTGAAGGTCGTGCTGAGGAAGTCTGCTTCCCAGTTGTCCACTCCCGGAATGAACACTGCTGACAGTGCTATCACATGATTTTCCGCCCAGCGAAGAATCCTTGCAGTTTCTGCCATTGCCCTCCTGCTTCTTGTGCCGCCCTGTCTGTTTACGTGGGCGACTGCCGTGATGTTGTCCCACTGGATCAATACCGGCTGACCTTGAAGCAGAGGTCTTGCTAAGCTTAGAGCATTGTAAATTGCTCTTAGCTCCAGTATATTTATGTGGAGAGAAGTCTCCAGACTTGATCACACTCCCTGGAAATTTTTTCCTTGTGTGACTGCTCCCCAGCCTTTCAGGCTGGCATCCGTGGTCACCAGGACCCAGTCCTGAATGCCGAATCTGTGGCCCTTTAGTAGATGAGCACTCTGCAGCCACCACAGAAGAGACACCCTTGTCCTTGGAGACAGGGTTATCCGCTGATGCATCTGAAGATGCGATCCGGACCATTTTTCCAGCAGATCCCACTGAAAAGTTCTTGCGTGAAATCTGCCGAATGGAATCGCTTCGTAAGAAGCCACCATTTTTCCCAGGACCCTTGTGCAATGATGCACTGACACTTTTCCTGGTTTTAGGAGGTTCCTGACTAGCTCGGATAACTCCCTGTCTTTCTCCTCCGGGAGAAATACCTTTTTCTGGACTGTGTCCAGAATCATCCCTAGGAACAGCAGACGTGTCGTCGGAGACAGCTGCGATTTTGGAATATTTAGAATCCACCCCTGCTGTCGTAGAACTACTTGAGATAGTGCTACTCCGACCTCCAACTGTTCCTGGACCTTGCCCTTATCAGGAGATCGTCCAAGTAAGGGATAATTAAGACGCCTTTTCTTTGAAGAAGAATCATAATTTCGGCCATTACCTTGGTAAAGACCCGGGGTGCCGTGGACAATCCATGAGAAGGGCAAATTGGGACATGGAGGTAAGCATCCTTGATGTCCAGGGACACCATATAGTCCCCTTCTTCCTGGTTCGCTATCACTGCTCTGAGTGACTCCATCTTGATTTGAACCTTTGTATGTAAGTGTTCAAATATTTCAGATTTAGAATAGGTCTCACCGAGCCGTCTGGCTTCAGTACCACAATATAGTGTGGAATAATACCCCTTTCCTTGTTGTAGGAGGGGTACTTTGATTATCACCTGCTGGGAATACAGCTTGTGAATTGTTTCCAATACTGCCTCCCTGTCGGAGGGAGACGTTGGTAAAGCAGACTTCAGGAACCTGCGAGGGGGAGACGTCTCGAATTTCCAATCTGTACCCCTGGGATACTACTTGTAGGATCCAGGGGTCCACTTGCGAGTGAGCCCACTGCGCGCTGAAACTCTTGAGACGACCCCCCACCGCACCTGAGTCCGCTTGTACGGCCCCAGCGTCATGCTGAGGACTTGGCAAAAGCGGTGGAGGGCTTCTGTTCCTGGGAATGGGCTGCCTGCTGCAGTCTTCTTCCCTTTCCTCTATCCCTGGGCAGATATGACTGGCCTTTTGCCTGCTTGCCCTTATGGGGACGAAAGGACTGAGGCTGAAAAGACGGTGTCTTTTTCTGCTGAGATGTGACTTGGGGTAAAAAAGGTGGATTTTCCAGCTGTTGCCGTGGCCACCAGGTCCGATGGACCGACCCCAAATAACTCCTCCCCTTTATACGGCAATACTTCCATTTGCCGTTTGGAATCTGCATCACCTGACCACTGTCGTGTCCATAAACATCTTCTGGTAGATATGGACATCGCACTTACTCTTGATGCCAGAGTGCCAATATCCCTCTGTGCATCTCGCATATATAGAAATGCATCCTTTAAATGCTCTATAGTCAATAAAATACTGTCCCTGTCAAGGGTATCAATATTTTCAGTCAGGGAATCCGACCAAGCCACCCCAGCGCTGCACATCCAGGCTGAGGCGATCGCTGGTCGCAGTATAACACCAGTATGTGTGTATATACTTTTTAGGATATTTTCCAGCCTCCTATCAGCTGGCTCCTTGAGGGCGGCCGTATCTGGAGACGGTAACGCCACTTGTTTTGATAAGCGTGTGAGCGCCTTATCCACCCTAAGGGGTGTTTCCCAACGCGCCCTAACTTCTGGCGGGAAAGGGTATAACGCCAATAATTTTCTATCGGGGGAAACCCACGCATCATCACACACTTCATTTAATTTATCTGATTCAGGAAAAACTACAGGTAGTTTTTTCACACCCCACATAATACCCTCTTTTGTGGTACTTGTAGTATCAGAAATATGTAACACCTCCTTCATTGCCCTTAACATGTAACGTGTGGCCCAAATGGAAAATACGTTTGTTTCTTCACCGTCGACACTGGAGTCAGTGTCCGTGTCTGTGTCTGTGTCGACCGACTGAGGTAAATGGGCGTTTTAAAGCCCCTGACGGTGTTTGAGACGCCTGGACAGGTACTAATTGGTTTGCCGGCCGTCTCATGTCGTCAACCGACCTTGCAGCGTGTTGACATTATCACGTAATACCCTAAATAAGCCATCCATTCCGGTGTCGACTCCCTAGAGAGTGACATCACCATTACAGGCAATTGCTCCGCCTCCTCACCAACATCGTCCTCATACATGTCGACACACACGTACCGACACACAGCACACACACAGGGAATGCTCTGATAGAGGACAGGACCCCACTAGCCCTTTGGGGAGACAGAGGGAGAGTTTGCCAGCACACACCAAAACGCTATATTATACAGGGACAACCTTATATAAGTGTTTTCCCTTATAGCATCTTAATATATAATAATATCGCCAAATAAGTGCCCCCCCCTCTCTGTTTTAACCCTGTTGCTGTAGTGCAGTGCAGGGGAGAGCCTGGGAGCCTTCCTAGCAGCGGAGCTGTGTAGGAAAATGGCGCTGTGTGCTGAGGAGAATAGGCCCCGCCCCCTTTTCGGCGGGCTTCTTCTCCCGTTTTTCTGACAACCTGGCAGGGGTTAAATACATCCATATAGCCCCAGGGGCTATATGTGATGTATTTTTAGCCAGCATAGGTACTTTCATTGCTGCCCAGGGCGCCCCCCCAAGCGCCCTGCACCCTCAGTGACCGTTGGTGTGAAGTGTGCTGAGAGCAATGGCGCACAGCTGCAGTGCTGTGCGCTACCTCATGAAGACTGAGAAGTCTTCAGCCGCCGATTTCTGGACCTCTTCTCTCTTCAGCATCTGCAAGAGGGTCGGCGGCGCGGCTCCGGTGACCCATCCAGGCTGTACCTGTGATCGTCCCTCTGGAGCTAGTGTCCAGTAGCCTAAGAAGCCAATCCATCCTGCACGCAGGTGAGTTCACTTCTTCTCCCCTAAGTCCCTCGTTGCAGTGAGCCTGTTGCCAGCAGGACTCACTGAAAATAAAAAACCTAACAAAACTTTTACTCTAAGCAGCTCTTTAGGAGAGCCACCTAGATTGCACCCTTCTCGGCCGGGCACAAAAACCTAACTGAGGCTTGGAGGAGGGTCATAGGGGGAGGAGCCAGTGCACACCACCTGATCCTAGAGCTTTTACTTTTGTGCCCTGTCTCCTGCGGAGCCGCTATTCCCCATGGTCCTGACGGAGTCCCCAGCATCCACTTAGGACGTCAGAGAAATAAGGACTGCTATGGATGAGGGGTGATGGTGCTGGGAAAGAGAAGCGGGGTCAGCGGTGGTGCTATGGGGCACCAGCCAAAATCTTGCCTAGGGCATCATATTGGTTAGGGCCGGCTCTGGGAACCATGATATTTCCTATGATTTCATGTGGCTACTTACAGGGCATCTATATTGTGACCACATACACTATATATAAGGGCAATTACGGTTTAATTTGGTGTGATCCATGCAAATCTGTTGTTTGCCTCTGTATAATAACAGTAGTCACTTTTACTAGGTACATCGAAACTGTTCCAGGTATCCTACTTAGAAGCTTTTCTGTTTAATACTTTGTAACATAAATAATTGGACACACATTCTAGGTTGTTACATTTGTTGCTTATCAAGACTGTTAGGTTATTTTTGAACTTAAGTGCCTTGGAATGCTCGGTTATTTAGATGGGTAGCCATTAATGTCCCAGTTCTGTGAATGGTTACAGTTGCACTAGTTTTTTCACATGGAAGAGAAATAATTATGTGCTCATCATTTTAATTGTGTATTACTCATATTGGAGACACAACAGAGGAACTGTGCCGATCTAATGATTTACAAAGTACTTTAAACGCCGCCTGCTAGAAACAAGACAGATCACTGTTTTTTTTGAGTTATAAGAAAGAAAGATATTCTAATTCTAATGCATAGATCTTGTTCAGCCATAGAATTTAATGATTTATAATATATAATGTATACCGTCTGCTGGGACCTAGACAGATTACTGTCTTTTTGAGTTATGTGCGAGTAAGATGCTCAAGTTCAATGATTATATCTTACTCTGATATATTCTGCCACAAGGACGAATCTCACGTCCAGTATTACATTCCTTGGGGAATTCATTCATTACTATTCGAATTATGGGGGTAATTCCAAGTTAATCGCAGCAGGAATTCTGTTAGCAATTGGGCAAAACCATGGGGGTCATTCAGAGTTGTTCGCTCGTTGCCGATTTTCGCTATATTGCGATTAGTCGCTTACTGCGCATGCGCAAGGTTCGCAGAGCGCATGCGCTTAGTTATTTTACACAAAAGTTAGGTATTTTACTCACGGCATAACGAGGAATTTTCATTGTTCTGGTGATCGTACTGTGATTGACAGGAAGTGGGTGTTTCTGGGCGGAAACTGTCCATTTTCTGGGCGTGTGCGAAAAAACCCTGGCGTTTCTGGGAAAAACGCGGGAGTGTCTGAAGAAATGGGGGAGTGTCTGGGCGAACGCTGGGTGTGTTTGTGACGTCAAACCAGGAACGAAACTGACTGAACTGATCGCAATGGCTGAGTAAGTCTGGAGCTACTCAGAAACTGCTAAGAATTTTCTATTCGCAATTCTGCTAATCTTTCGTTCGCAATTCTGCTAAGCTAAGATGCACTCCCAGAGGGCGGCGGCTTAGCATGTGCAATGCTGCTAAAAGCAGCTAGCGAGCGAACAACTCGGAATGAGGGCCCATGTGCACTGCAGGGGAGGCAGATATAAAATGTGCAGAGAGAGTTAGATTTGGGTGTGGTGTGTTCAATCTGCAATCTAATTTGCAGTGTAAAAATAAAGCAGCCAGTATTTACCCTGCACAGAAATAAAATAACCCACCCAAATCTAACTCTCTCTGCAAATGTTATATCTGCCACACCTGCAGTGCACATGGTTTTGCCCAACTGCTAAAAAATTTCCTGCTGCGATCAACTTGGAATTACCCCCTATATATACCCCATGTATTTTATAGTTGAATATTGAATAAATTAAGTTACGTTTTAATCTTTAAATAAACATTTCATCATCATATAAACATTATACAAAAGATTGCTCCAAACAAAGGAATTTTCTTTTGTCGGTGAATTGTGGGTTCTACCACATACATCGATTAACTGTGTATACATTAGTATAATAAGCAATAGGAGCACATCAACTACAGCTAAATTTTAAGTATGTAGGAGAACATATTACTGCATCATGTTTAAACAGATCTAACGTGTTCAGACGCAATGCGAAAGAGAAAACAGTAAATGTATAAAGACTCATATGCAATAGGCACTTATCTAACTATGCGTACTCAAAGGGTAGATAGAGACTTAGTGCTGTATAACCTATACGCAGTAGAGTGGGATACAGGGAGACTCACCTCGCTTCCAGGACCAATCAATATTTAATACCCTGAAGTTATTTTTAAAAAATGTGGACCCCCTTGTTTTATTTTTTATACATTGTGGAACTACAAGTCCCAGAGTAGATCATGGGCTGAACTGTGATGTTCCCTGTCAGATTGGGACAGGGATTTTGCCGCCAATTCTCTGGTGTCACCTCTTACCCAGCAACATAAAAAGTCCGGAAAAGTATGGCCTCAGCTGATTGGGTCCCCTGCGTTGTAGGGCAGAGTGACCCGGGGGTGGTCTGTTGCTGGGGCCTCGGGAGCCAGTCATCGTAGAAGGGATGTGGAGGAGCACCAGGACCCTTAAAAGCAGGTCCCCAGGTCGGGAAAGTAGTACCCTGAAGGAATGGGAAAAAGAGTACCTGGGGAGTCCAGCCATGTAAGTCCCGCTGGGGAACTGTGCTGACCAGCCGCTGTGGTGTGGAACTGTTGCCCTGCTTTGGGAATCGAGCCGGCTACCGGGATTGTCCACGCTGATTTGTACTGAGTGAAGAGCTGCCCAGGAGCCAGTGCCTGCCGCTGTGATGTCCGGAGGACTGTCAGGAGGGAGCACGCCAAGACCCGGAGACAGGAGCCAGCAACGCTGAGGAAGCTACAGCAGGAAAGCCGCGGCCACCGCTGAGGACGACTCTCCAACCCGGCTGAAGGACCCTGCAGAGAGAGAAGACCCCTGGGGAGGATGAGCCGTCCACGCCGCTGCCTGCCGGTGACTAGGATTGTGGGGACGACTGGAGATGTCCAGCGCAGATCGCTACCAAAGAGGAGCGGGTGGAGGAACGACCCCAGGAGGATTTTCCAGGCTGCTGCGTTGAAAAGACGCGGGACCCGGCAGAGGCAAGTGATGGGCGCGCAGGCATCGCGGAGGACGACCCCAGATGTTAAGACCCCTGCAAGGACCCCTGACCCTGGAGAGGATGGCGCAGACCAGTGTGACGACGGCGCGGATGAGAGGCGGCAGGAGAAGACCGGACTGGAGTCAGAGGAGGGAGACTCCAGACAGCAGTGCTGAAGATGCGGTGGATCGGAGGTGGCAGAAGCGCTGCAGCAGGTGGTGAGACCCTGATTACCCTTCCGCTGCCGTACTCTGCACCTGTTTAACCCTTCCGCTGCCAAGACTCTGTCCGGTTAAAGCCCTCCGCTGCAAAAACTCTGCTATTGGGGACTTATTTAGTAAGGGGGTAGGCTCCCCTTCATCAGTGCCTGAAGGACAAGTTATTTAATAGGGGGTAGGCTCCCCTCTTCACAGTGCCCCCGCAAGTTTAGATAGGGGTTGGGCTCCCCTCATTAGTATGTGCTCTGCTTAACCCCTTTCGGATGCAAAGTCTCTGCAATGTGGGGGCAAAATATGGTATTCTAAGGGGAGAAGCTCCCCACTAGTGCTGTGCCCCGCATGTTTGTTTTAGAATGTTAGAAAAGGGGGTAGGCTCCCCTCAGTGTTATTGGTGCCCTTATCTGGGATATATTAAGAGTTAGGGGTACAGAATTCCCCCTTGGTAACCGCTGCAGAGGTATTGGTATTTTATTGATATTTATGCAAGCTCCACCCAGCAGAGTAAAAACCGATGTTGATGTATTTATCTGCTATTGAGGAATGCTAGCACTTAGTTCTTTTATGCAAGCTCCGCCCAGCAGAGTAAAGGCTGATGTTAATGTATTTATCTGCTATTGAGGAATGCTAACACTTATAGTTCTTTTATGCAAGCTCCACCCAGCAGTGTTAAAGCTGATGTTAATATATTTATCTGCTATTGAGGAATGCTAACACTTATAGTTCTTTTATGCAAGCTCCGCCCAGCAGAGTAAAGGCTGATGTTAATGTATTTATCTGCTATTGAGGAATGCTAACACTTATAGTTCTTTTATGCAAGCTCCGCCCAGCAGAGTAAAGGCTGATGTTAATGTATTTATCTGCTATTGAGGAATGCTAACACTTATAATTCTTTTATGCAAGCTCCGCCCAGCAGAGTAAAGGCTGATGTTAATGTATTTATCTGCTATTGAGGAATGCTAGCACATATGGTTCATTTATGCAAACTCTGCTCAGCAGTGTACAATTTGATGTTAATGCATTTAGCTGCTATTATAGAACACTGGTTCTGCTGGTGCATTCATGCAAGCCCCGCCCAGCAGGGATATTCAAGCCAGCATACCTGCTGAAGTGTTCACACTGGTTGTACGAGACTGTGCTTTATTTAATAACCAGCTTGCTCACCTGTCCCTGCATCATACCTGCTGAAGTGTCCACGCTGGGTTGTATGAGACTGTTCATTTGCCTAGGGAATTCTGTTAAATCTGTTAGAATAATAAAATGGAGTTGGATCCTGTACAATGTGTTTTGTATTTGTGTCTGAGGGGTAAATCAGGTCTGCCGCTCTGATCACCCGAACCTGATTTATATTAGCACCCCACAATTTAGTTTAAGTTTCCGGCACCGGAATTGTGGGTGTTTCAGTCCATCACAAATATGTTAGCGAACGCTGAGTGGATCCAGATGCTACTAGTGTACACTTCCGCTCCATGAACCTATAGTGAACACGGACACACCAGTCACACAGCCGCCTATCCAGTGACTGGGTCCCCTTCGTGTACAGATGGAAGCGGGAAACAGTTCATGGCAGGAGATTTGGAGGAAACAGGTCATGAACCGAGGGGAAGGGCGGCCAGGAGCGCGTCGGACTCCCCACTGCTGACATCAACCCTAGGATCTAAGGCCTAGCGCTTGTGCACCCGGGGTGGCAGCCGCGTCAGCGACTGTTTGGTAGTCTCCTCCTAAAACAGTGCGGCTGTCTCCGTATTCCCTTTCTAAGCGGAACCAATGTCTTACCTTCTCCGCTTGCTCTGGCCACAGCCTGTTAACGTCTGCTGGACCTGCTAGTATATCCGACACAGACACCCGCTGAAACAGCACTGTACTCGTGGGTAAGCGTTGTACATTATAATGCACCAGCTGAAGTAATGGTTTCATACCAATTGACAACTACTGTATATTTCGTACCACTCCCAGATACTTAATGTCAATATATTAAATGCTATAGCCTTGGATACTTTTTTCAGCTAGAAAGCTGTCCAATCTGTTTTTAAATGCATTTACAGAGTCCGCCATTATTACCTTCTCCAGCAGGGAGTTCCAAATCCTTGTTGCTCTTACGGTGAAGAACCCTTTCCTACGTTTTGTACGGAATTTTCTCTCCTCTAGTCTCAGCGAGTGCCCACGTGTCCTATACAGAGTTCTATTAATAAACAACTCACCTGCTAACTCCTTGTAATGACCCTTTACATATTTGAAGATATTAATATCTCCTCTTAGACGCTTCTTTTCTAGTGTATACATATCTAACCTAGTAAGCCTTTCCTCGTACTCCAGTCCCTCTTGCCCTTTAATTAGTGTAGTAGCTCGCCTTTGAACTCTTTCGTGCTCCCCGATATCTGTTTTTCTCTAACGTCCTAAGTGGATGCTGGGGACTCCGTCAGGACCATGGGGAATAGCGGCTCCGCAGGAGACAGGGCACAAAAAGTAAAAGCTTTTGGACCTAGGTGGTGTGCACTGGCTCCTCCCCCTATGACCCTCCTCCAAGCCTCAGTTAGATCTTTGTGCCCGGCCGAGAAGGGTGCAATCTAGGTGGCTCTCCTGAGCTGCTTAGAAGTAAAAGTATACTTAGGTTTTTTTATTTTCAGTGAGTCCTGCTGGCAACAGGCTCACTGCAGCGTGGGACTAAGGGGAGAAGAAGCGAACTCACCTGCGTGCAGAGTGGATTGGGCTTCTTGGCTACTGGACATTAGCTTCAGAGGGACGATCACAGGCCCAGCCATGGATGGGTCCCGGAGCCGCGCCGCCGGCCCCCTTACAGATGCTGAAGCAAGAAGAGGTCCATAAATCGGCGGCAGAAGACTTTCCTGTCTTCATAAGGTAGCGCACAGCACTGCAGCTGTGCGCCATTGCTCTCAGCACACTTCACACTTCGGTCACTGAGGGTGCAGGGCGCTGGGGGGGGGGCGCCCTGGGAAGCAATGAATTTACCTTATTTGGCAAAAAATACATCACATATAGCTCCTGGGCTATATGGATGTATTTAACCCCTGCCAGTTTTCCAGAAAAAAGCGGGAGAAGAGCCCGCCGTGAAGGGGGCGGGGCCTATCTCTTCAGCACACAGCGCCATTTTTCCCACACAGCTCCGCTGGCAGGAAGGCTCCCAGAATCTCCCCTGCATCCTGCACTACAGAAACAGGGTAAAAAAGAGAGGGGGGCACTTATTTGGCAAAATAACAGATATAAGCAGCTATAAGGGATAGACACTTATTGTAAGGTTGTCCCTATACATATATAGCGCTCTGGTGTGTGCTGGCAAACTCTCCCTCTGTCTCCCCAAAGGGCTAAGTGGGGTCCTGTCCTCTATCAGAGCATTCCCTGTGTGTGTGCTGGGTGTCGGTACGTGTGTGTCGACATGTATGAGGAGGAAAATGATGTGGAGGCGGAGCAATTGCCTATAATGGTGATGTCACCCCCTAGGGAGTCGACACCTGAATGGATGGCCGTAATTAAGGAATTACGTGACAGTGTCGGCACGTTACAGAAAACTGTTGACGACATGAGACAGCCGGCAGCTCAGTTAGTGCCTGTCCAGGCGTCTCAAACACCGTCAGGGGCTATTAAACGCCCGTTACCTCAGTGGGTCGACACGGACCCAGACACAGACACTGACTCCAGTGTCGACGGTGAAGAAACAAACGTATTTTCCAGTAGGGCCACACGTTACATGATCACGGCAATGAAGGAGGTTTTGCACATCTCTGATACTGCAAGTACCACGAAAAGGGGTATTATGTGGGGTGTGAAAAAACTACCCGTAGTTTTTCCTGAATCAGATGAATTGAATGAAGTGTGTGATGAAGCGTGGGTTACCCCCGACAAAAAACTGCTAATTTCTAAAAAATTATTGGCACTATATCCCTTCCCACCAGAGGTTAGGGCTCGTTGGGAAACACCCCCTAGGGTAGATAAGGCGCTCACACGCTTATCAAAACAAGTGGCGTTACCGTCTCCAGAAACGGCCGCCCTTAAGGAGCCAGCAGATAGGAGGCTGGAAAATATCCTTAAAAGTATATACACACATACTGGTGTTATACTGCGACCAGCAATCGCCTCAGCCTGGATGTGCAGTGCTGGGGTGGCGTGGTCGGACTCCCTGACTGAGAATATTGATACCCTGGATAGGGACAGTATTTTATTGACTATTGAGCAATTAAAAGATGCATTTTTATATATGCGAGATGCACAGAGAGATATTTGCACTCTGGCATCAAGAGTAAGTGCGCTGTCCATTTCTGCCAGAAGAGGGTTATGGACGCGACAGTGGTCAGGTGATGCGGATTCAAAACGGCACATGGAGGTATTGCCGTATAAAGGGGAGGAGTTATTTGGGGTCGGTCTATCAGACCTGGTAACCACGGCAACGGCTGGGAAATCCACATTTTTACCTCAAGTCACCTCTCAACAGAAAAAGACACCGTCTTTTCAGCATCAGTCCTTTCGTTCCCATAAAGGCAAGCGGACAAAAGGACAGTCATATCTGCCCCGGGGTAGAGGAAGGGGAAAAAGACTGCAGCAGACAGCTTCTTCCCAAGAACAGAATCCCTCTTCCGCTTCTGCCAAGTCCTCAGCATGACGCTGGGTCCTTACAAGCAGACTCAGGACGGTGGGAGGTCGTCTCAGAAATTTCAGCGCGCAGTGGGCTCACTCGCAAGTGAACCCCTGGATCCTGCAAGTAGTATCTCAGGGGTACAAATTGGAATTCGAGACGTCTCCCCCTCGCCGGTTCCTGAAGTCTGCTTTACCAATAGCTCCCTCCGACAGGGAGGCGGTATTGGGAGCCATTCACAAGCTGTACTCCCAACAGGTGATAATAAAAGTACCCCTCCTACAACAAGGGAAGGGATATTACTCCACACTGTTTGTGGTACCGAAACCAGACTGTTCGGTGAGACCGATTTTAAATCTAAAATCTTTGAACACTTATATCAAAAGGTTCAAATTCAAGATGGAATCACTCAGAGCAGTGATAGCGAACCTGGAAGAAGGGGACTATATGGTGTCTCTGGACATCAAGGATGCCTATCTCCATGTCCCGATTTGCCCTTCTCCTCAAGGGTATCTCAGGTTCGTAATAAAGAACTGTCATTATCAGTTTCAGACGCTGCCGTTTGGATTGTCCACGGCACCCCGGGTCTTTACCAAGGTAATGGCCGAAATGATGATTCTTCTTCGAAGAAAAGGCGTATTAATTATCCCTTACTTGGACGATCTCCTAATAAGGGCAAGGTCCAGAGAACAGTTAGAAGTCGGAGTAGCACTATCTCAAGAAGTACTACAACAGCATGGGTGGATTTTAAATATTCCAAAATCGCAGCTGATTCCGACGACACGTCTGCTGTTCCTAGGGATGATTCTGGACACAGTCCAGAAAAAGGTGTTTCTCCCGGAGGAGAAAGCCAGGGAGTTATCCGAGCTAGTCAGGAACCTCCTAAAACCAGGAAAGGTGTCAGTGCATCAATGCACAAGGGTCCTGGGAAAAATGGTGGCTTCTTACGAAGCGATTCCATTTGGCAGATTCCACGCAAGAATTTTTCAGTGGGATCTGCTGGACAAATGGTCCGGATCGCATCTTCAGATGCATCAGAAAATAACCCTGTCTCCAAGGACAAGGGTATCTCTTCTGTGGTGGCTGCAAAGTGCTCATCTCCTAGAGGGCCGCAGATTCGGCATTCAGGACTGGATCCTGGTGACCACGGATGCCAGCCTGAGAGGCTGGGGAGCAGTCACACAAGGAAGAAACTTCCAGGGAGTGTGGTCAAGCCTGGAGACTTCACTTCACATAAATATACTGGAACTAAGGGCAATTTACAATGCTCTAAGCCTAGCAAAGCCTCTGCTTCAGGGTCAGCCGGTGTTGATCCAGTCGGACAACATCACAGCAGTCGCCCACATAAACAGGCAGGGCGGCACAAGAAGCAGGAGGGCAATGACAGAAGCTGCAAGGATTCTGCAATGGGCGGAAAATCATGTGATAGCACTGTCAGCAGTGTTCATTCCGGGAGTGGACAACTGGGAAGCAGACTTCCTCAGCAGACACGACCTACACCCGGGAGAGTGGGGACTTCATCCGGAAGTCTTCCTCATGATTGTGAACCGTTGGGAAAAACCAAAGGTGGACATGATGGCGTCACGCCTCAACAAAAAACTAGACAGGTATTGCGCCAGGTCAAGAGACCCGCAGGCAATAGCTGTGGATGCTCTGGTAACACCTTGGGTGTTCCAGTCGGTGTATGTGTTCCCTCCTCTGCCTCTCTTACCCAAGGTACTGAGAATTATAAGACGGAGAGGAGTAAGAACTATACTAGTGGCTCCGGATTGGCCAAGAAGGACTTGGTACCCGGAACTTCAAGAGATGCTCACAGAGGACCCGTGGCCTCTGCCGCTAAGAAGGGACCTGCTTCAGCAGGGACCCTGTCTGTTCCAAGACTTACCGCGGCTGCGTTTGACGGCATGGCGGTTGAACGCCGGATTCTGAAGGAAAAAGGCATTCCAGATGAAGTTATTCCTACCCTGATTAAAGCTAGGAAGGATGTAACCGCACAGCATTATCACCGTATTTGGCGAAAATATGTTGCGTGGTGCGAGACCAAGAAGGCCCCGACAGAGGAATTTCAACTAGGTCGTTTCCTACATTTCCTGCAAACAGGACTGTCCATGGGCCTAAAGTTAGGGTCCATTAAGGTTCAAATTTCGGCCTTGTCGATTTTCTTTCAGAGAGAATTGGCTTCATTTCCTGAAGTTCAGACTTTTGTAAAAGGGGTACTGCATATACAGCCTCCCTTTGTGCCCCCAGTGGCACCTTGGGATCTCAATGTAGTTTTGGGATTCCTAAAATCACATTGGTTTGAGCCACTTGCCACGGTGGAATTAAAATATCTCACATGGAAAGTGGTAATGTTGTTGGCCCTGGCTTCTGCCAGGCGAGTATCTGAATTGGCGGCTTTATCCTATAAAAGCCCTTACCTGATATTTCATTCGGATAGGGCGGAATTGAGGACTCGTCCTCAATTTCTTCCTAAGGTGGTTTCAGCGTTTCACCTAAACCAACCTATTGTGGTGCCTGCGGCTACTAGGGACTTGGAGGACTCCAAGTTGCTGGACGTAGTCAGGGCCCTGAAAATATATGTTTCCAGGACGGCTGGAGTCAGGAAATCTGACTCGCTGTTTATCCTGTATGCACCCAACAAGCTGGGTGCTCCTGCTTCTAAGCAGACTATTGCGCGTTGGATTTGTAGTACAATTCAGCTTGCACATTCTGTGGCAGGCCTGCCACAGCCAAAATCTGTAAAAGCCCATTCCACAAGGAAAGTGGGCTCATCTTGGGCGGCTGCCCGAGGGGTCTCGGCTTTACAACTTTGCCGAGCAGCTACTTGGTCAGGGGCAAACACGTTTGCTAAATTCTACAAATTTGATACCCTGGCTGAGGAGGACCTGGAGTTCTCTCATTCGGTGCTGCAGAGTCATCCGCACTCTCCCGCCCGTTTGGGAGCTTTGGTATAATCCCCATGGTCCTGACGGAGTCCCCAGCATCCACTTAGGACGTTAGAGAAAATAAGATTTTACTCACCGATAAATCTATTTCTCGTAGTCCGTAGTGGATGCTGGGCGCCCATCCCAAGTGCGGATTGTCTGCAATACTTGTACATAGTTATTGTTAACAAAATCGGGTTTTTGTTGTAGTGAGCCATCTTTTCAGAGGCTCCTCTGTTATCATGCTGTTAACTGGGTTCAAATCACAAGTTGTACGGTGTGATTGGTGTGGCTGGTATGAGTCTTACCCGGGATTCAAAATCCTTCCTTATTGTGTACGCTCGTCCGGGCACAGTATCCTAACTGAGGCTTGGAGGAGGGTCATAGGGGGAGGAGCCAGTGCACACCACCTAGGTCCAAAAGCTTTTACTTTTTGTGCCCTGTCTCCTGCGGAGCCGCTATTCCCCATGGTCCTGACGGAGTCCCCAGCATCCACTACGGACTACGAGAAATAGATTTATCGGTGAGTAAAATCTTATTTTATAATACGGTGCCCAGAATTGAACACAATATTCCAGGTGCGGACGTACCAATGATTTGTACAGCGGCAGGATTACATCCTCGTCCCTTGTCTCAATACCCCATTTTATGAACGCATGTTCCCCCACAAATGTTTGTGAAGCCAGCTGGAGCCAAGATAACAGTTATGTCCTCCTCAGTGTTTTGTACTATATACAGATGGTATATATTATACTGTTGCATTTACGCATATGTAATCAGATATGGGATTCTTTGCGAATAGGTAGCTGGAATGTGGGAGGATTTAATTCCCCTAAGAAGCGTAAATGTGTTCTTATGTATTTACAAAAGCTACACTTAGTTATAGTCTGTTTACAAGAAACACACCTTATCCAGAGTGAAGTCCTCAAGTTGAATATCTTAGGCTGGAAAGTTCTTGCGTCAGCCTCATATAACTCAGTCACGAGGGATCGCCATTATCACCAGATCCTCTGTTCAGGCGGAGGCCTCTGACATAATTATCGACCCTATAGGGGGCGGGATGTTGTATGCACATTAATTTCTGATCAGATGAAGTTTATTTGTGTATCTGTTTATGCACCAAATGTATATTTGGTGTCTTTCTTACAGAAGATTATTACTATACTGATACCCTATCTACATTAACATATTATTCTAGGTGGAGATTTGAATCTTGTCTCTATTCCACAATTAGATAGACAGGCGACCACTCTCTCAACAGTGAAGCTCCCAAAACTGGGAGTCCCTGAACTTGCACAGAAACTTCAACTTTTAGACTTTTGGCGCACGATACATCCGACTGATAGAGTACTCCTGCCTGTCGGCAGCGACCGGTCGCATGTCTAGAATAGATTACATTTTAATGTCCATAACTTTACTTCCTAAGATCTCTAGAGTCGAGATTGAACCTATCACGATCTCTGACCACGAGGTTGTATGTGCAGAGTTCCAAGTCGCTGCTGAAAAGGGAAACTATTTGGTGGCAGTGCCCCTCGTCCATAAAAATATCACATGTTATAAAAGAGGCGATATTTACAGCTTGGAATAATTTTGAAAAGGAACATATTGAAGCTAAAATATCCAATCCTGTATTGTACAGAAAGGGTGTGCGGAGATACCCTATTGGCGCAAAACAAAAGCAACTGCTGTCTTCTCTCTAGGTTATACCCAAGAACCAGAGGTAGATAATAAGGAAGAAAAAATTGTGGGTGACAGAAGACCCTGCCCTGACGAAGAGCTTCAGGCTCGATACGTGTTGGCTTGTGACAGGGGGATCGTTTGGTAGAAGTGGTTCCAGCGTTTCACTGGGTTACCCAGCAATTGAGCAGAGTCTCAGAATATGCAGAATCTGGCACTCCTATTAGAACTTTATGCTCTTGTTGAAGTCTTCATCTGGTAAACGCCTCCATTTCTTACCACAGTTTTTATCAATTTATATGTACATGATTATGTAATAAAAGGTCTTTTTGTATGGAATTACACTATGTGGAATATTATTCTACGAATTTTAAAAAATCTGACCAGGGTTGTATATCTACACGTTTGAAGCATACAGCTATCTGGTAAAGCCTCCATTGCATATATATTGGTGGATAAAGGAGGAGATGATCATATTGATTATTGTGACATCTTCTTTATATTAATATTCATAATTCAATGGTATTTCACTATGTGGAGAATTTCTTCTCTCTATTTACATATGTCCATCCATGTCTAATTAATGGGAGTGAAGCTCATAGAGCTAATCAGAATTATATTGAGATAAGTAAAATTTGATTATTTATGCTGCCACACTTTTGGCAACAATTCGGGGTGTTATTATCACCCATACTACTGCCCATAAAAAGAAGTCCTTTTTAGATTATACGAAGGCAGAAGACCTGTTAATCTCATCCTTTCGACTATATAAATCCAATCCATCCCCGTCTACTAGACTTTCCTATAATCGTGCTCAACAACACTTTGAAAGTATATTTATTAAGATGGAGGCCTCCTATTCCTTCAGGAGACATTGTAAAAACCTTAGATTTGCTAATAAATCGAGTAAATTACTCAAACTTATTGAGAGGCCAACACCCGCCCTCTACTATTTATCCACTAGCAAAGCCTGATGGCACTGTCACCACGACCAATACTCAGCAGAGGTATTAAGACATTTTTATAGCACCTTATACTCCGCTCACACTTTTGGGAAAATTTATCTATACCACAATTATCTCTGGAATTAGGGGAATCTTTGATTAGCAGGATTTCGACTGAGGAGGTTACATCTGCTATTTCCCACTTAAAGTTAGGAAAGGCTCTGGGCCCTGATGGCTTCACACCGGAGTTCTATAAACTACCTGCTCCTCATATCGTTTCTATTTTAGTTTTTAACACTATACTAGATTCTGGTATCTTGCCCTCGCACTATAACACAGCACATATTAGAGTATTACTTAAACCTGGTAAAAATCCCTCTGACCCTAGTTCATATAGACCAATTTCTTTGTTAAATATTGAATATAAAATGTTGACGAAAATTTTAGTGAATAGACTAAAATTGGTTCTCCAACTTATCCATGCTGATCAGACAGGGTTTGCGAGGGGGAGGAACTCTGTGACAAACATTTGTCGCCTTTTGGTAGCGGTGAGTGGTTCCTGGTGCGCCATGTCAACTGTACCACAAGCTGTTCATTCCCTCGACGCAGAAAAAGCTTTTGACATGGTGCACTGGGAACATCTTTATAATGTTTTGGCGCATTTCTCTTTCCCACAAAGGTTTATAGGTTTTCTCAAGACCCTCTATATAAACCCCTCATCCCAGATAATAAGTAATAGTGTACTCTCGGAACCCTTTCTGATCTTGAGGGGGACCCGCCAGGGTTGCCCTCTTTCCCCCCTACTGTTTAGCAATTGCTATTCGCCAATCCCCATTATTTCAAGGCATTCCTAAAGGAAATAAAGATCTACGTGTCATTATTCACAAATGATATGCTCCTTTTTCTCTCAAATCCAACCCACTCCAACCCGGCAGTATTAGATCTAATTTCTCAATATGGTAGTTTTTCAGGGTATAAAATCAATGTCAACAAGTCAGAATTACTGAATTACTATTTCTTCATGGGTGTACATTACCTTCATCTTCTTCAATGGATGAAAGTCTGAAACATATTCAAATTATGACCTCCCACTTAAAATATTTAGGCATTCTTATTCCTAATAAATTATCTAACTTACATGGTTTCAGTTATACTGCTGGTATCTCAAAGATGGAGAAGTCACTGGAACAATGGCATAATTTACCTCCGTCTCTCCTGGGAAGAGTAGAGGTGATTAAAATAGTTCTCTTGCCTAGATTGACTTATTGTATACAAATGCTCCCTCTAAAATTGACAAAGAAAGATATTGCACATATTGGGAAAATTTGTTCTAAATTTATTTGGAAGTCAAAAAAGCCCAGAATTGCTTCATGGAAGCTACGTACCTTGAAAAAGTATGGAGGACTGGGCCTCCCTGACCTGCTGCATTATTCCAGGCACTCTTACTTCAATTTGCACTTGACTGGGTGACTGAGAAAAGCTCTTTGAATTACAATGTGGATTTTTCTCTCCTTATTCGCCTGGAGCTTTACTGCTAGCCCCAAGACATCTTCTCCCCAAGCCTATAGGTACCAATTTGTTATTTAAAGATATATACGAGACATGGAATGTAGTAATTACCAAATTAGGTAGACAAACCACTAGACTGGATTGGATTCCAATTTGGGGTAATCCCGTATTTACACCTGGAATTGACAACTCAGCCTGCCTGCGACTGATCTCAAAGGGACTGAAGGCCAGGGGGCACAGTTAAATCTTTTCAGGTATTACAGTCAGAATTTAATCTACCCAGCAATAGTTTAGTTTCCCTTATGCAGATTACACATTTTGACCTATCTTTATCTACTGGTCCCGAGACAGCTCTGTCTTGGGACCCCTTAAGTACTATTATTTCCAAACATGCTGAAAACAAATATAAACCCAAAATGTTTTATGTTAAATTGTTGACTCAATTTTTGCATAAATTAAATGAACAGATACACACACAATGGATGACAGATATTCCATCTTTGCCTCATGATACGGTTTTAAATATTATGATAGAACACTTCGTACTCTACGAGCATCTATATTGCAAGAGGTACATGTTAAAACGGTGCACATAGCGTATGTTTCCCAAAACCAGAGACGGCATTTTGCTTCTGATGAATCAGGCAACTGCCCAAAATGCACTGCATCTTCGGCGTCTTTGTTCCATAATATGTGGGCCTGCGGAAAAATTAAGAAATATTGGCATAAAATTATACACTATATTAATACTTCTTTTACTCTGTGTTTCTTTAGACCCTATACCCCTACTTTTTGCTAATTTTGACAATTGGGCCTTAAGCAACCCAGAAAAGCATATTGTTCCTTTTCTAACGATCCTTGTGACTGTAGCGAAGTAATTTTAAATTCCTGGATAGATAGACATACCCCATCATTGAGAGATGTCGATAATCTACTTATGAGATATATGTATTTTGACAGATATAACACGATTTCTAATGCCCCGAGAGATAATGCGAACTTCTTTCGTAAATGGAGTGTTTTTATATCCTCAAAGCCAGTGGAATTACAGAATCAAATTTGTGCTCTTTTATAAACCCCCACATATACGGGAACATAATGCCACCCTACCATATTCAGGTCTGGTTTGATATATGACTACACTGCTTGAAATTCCTTGTATTTCTGGATTTTTCATGCTACAAATATGGTAGTGCAACACAATTTATAGGGCTCTGGCTTGGCGGTAAAAATTGTGGATAAGTAGTTTGGTCTTACTCTCTCCTCCCCTCCCCCCTGCCACTTTAATTTTCTCTTATTTTAGTTTAGTTTACATTGTCTTTCTTGTGTTTATATTTTTTGTATGACATTGATAATACTACAATATGGATGGCGAATATGATTTCTCTCCACAGTAAGATATATAGCCATCCACCACAATTGCTGTACTTTTTTATGTACTGATTTGCTAAAATTGTATTTACTAATTCATATGTTTAATATGTTCTCTATGGATGTATGTCAATGTCCTTTTTCATATAATGGAAAATGTCAATAAATACATTGACAAAAAAAAAAAAAAAGGAGAGCAAGAAAAACTGTGTTCAAGATAGACTATAATAACACAGTTAATAAACCAAGGAGGCCACTAGATAGCAATATTGTAATATAGTTGCAGACTATATGGTCACAGGCAGATTATTGTATTGAAGAACATGTAATATACCACAGGAACCACTAGGTGGTGATATTGTAACACAAACCCAAGGAAGCAAGTCCAGATGACTGTCCCACAACCTGCGGAACCGGAGTATCCTTCTTGTTCCCCTGAAAGGGAGAGCTGTGATCACTTTTTATATTACATACTGTACCCCAATGTTAAAATAGATAATAACAGTTAAACAAGCAGGAGAAGATGTAATGTGGGTAAGAGAAAACCTGGGAGAAAGGGTTTTGGGGGCCAAAAGTTACAGGAAAGGTGTGGGAATGTTCTGGGTTCAGGATAATGATCAAAACGCTGATGAATGGATGAACAGGACAGATCTGGAAACTGCAGGGAGTAAAAGAGGTATAGGAAAGGGTGGGAAAGAGATAGTAGATCAGGGGAGGTCATAGTACTAAGACTGGGGGATATGTAGAAACAGTAGGGAATGTGGCGGAAGAAGAGGACAGATGGGAGATGGCGCAGGTGATGCCCTCCAACAGGCCCAATGTCTGAGTCAGACTGCGGGAGAGGTAGAAAGGCTCTGCAATCCCTTATTCATAAGATTAATGTGATGCAGGGAAATCACTATAGAAGAGCTGCTTTTCAGCCAAGCTAGCCCACTATAAAGCCAAGGATGGGTGCTGATAGAGGATGATGCAGAGCAGCTCTAAATGGCCTGCCATGCTAGATGCCCCGCCCACCATAAGTCTGCAAAATCATTTTCTCTATGTTACAATTGCCGACCATTTTACCAGGCAGTCAGTCCAAGGACTCGTATAATTCAATTTGTAGACACTGCCACAGAATCCCAACCTCTGCTGACCTTCCTCTGAGCCATATATCAAACTCTGCATTACGGTCACACGTTTAGTGAACCCACTGATTGGTCTAATGCAGTGGTTCCCAAACTCAGTCCTCAGGGACCTGTCATGGTCCAGGTTTTAAATATATCCATGGCTGAGCACAGATGATTACATTTGGGCCACTGAGGTACTAATGAAGTCACCACTGGCCAAGCATAGATATACTTAAAACCTGAACCATTAAAGGTGCTACATACTGGGCGTTTTTGCCCAGTGTGTATGCACAGCGATGATCATGAACATCGCTGGCAGGAAAATAGCTCAGTATATACACACTGAGCTATTTACCCTGTACAAACAGCCTGACTGACAACGGCTAGCGATGATGTGAGAGCTCGCATCAGCGCTTATCGCTAGCCCATACACAGTGGATGAGTTTAAGCTCCAAGTAGCTCAAAATGCCAAAAGTGTGCTACTTAGAAACATAGAATTTGTTGGCAGATAAGAACCACTTGGCCCATCTAGTCTGCCCATTTTTTTTTTTCAATTTTTTTTATCTCTAACCTTATTTGATCCTTATTTCTTTGTAAGGGTATCCTTATGTCTATCCCATGCATGTTTAAATTGCTCCACTGTCTTAGCCTCTACCACCTCTGATGGGAGGCTATTCCACTTGTCCACTACCCTTTCTGTGAAGTAATTTTTCCACAAATTTCCCCTGAACCTCCCCCCTCCAGTCTCAGTGCATGTCCTCGTGTCCTATTGCTTCTCTTCATTTGGAGAATGTTTCCCTCCTGGACTTTGTTAAAACCCTTGATATATTTGAAAGTTTCTATCATGTCACCCCTTTCCCTTCTCTGCTCCAAACTATACATATTGAGATTTCTTAGTCTATCTGGGCATGTTTTGTGATGTAGGTCATGCACCATTTTAGTTGCCCTTCTTTGTACAGTTTCTAATGTATTAATATCCTTTTGAAGATATGGCCTCCAGAATTGAACACAGTATTCTAGATGAGGCCGTACCAATGACCTACTGTATACAGTGGTATAATTACTTCTTTCTGCTGCTGATTCCTCTCCCAATGCAGCCAAGCATCTGACTAGCCTTCCTCATTGCTTTGTTACATTGCTTACCTGCCTTTAAGTCACCTGAAATAGTGACACCTAGATCCCTTTCCTCCTCAGTAGTTTCCAGTATAGTGCCATTAATACTATATTTAGCCTTTGGATTTTTGAGACCCAAGTGCATGATTTTGCATTTTTTGGCATTAAACTGTAATTGCCACACTCTTGACCATTACTCTAGTCTACCTAGATCCTCAATCATTTGTTTTACCCCACCTGGTGTGTCTACCCTGTTGCATACCTTTGTGTCATCTGCAAAAAGGCATACTTTCCCTTTAATGCCATTTGCAATGTCACCAATAAAGAAATTAAAAAGCACTGGTTCAAGTACAGATCCCTGGGGTACTCCACTGGTAACATATCCCTCCTGTGAATGCACTCCATTTACCACAACTCTTTGTTTTCTATCCTTCAACCAAGATCTTATCCATTCAATAATCCTAATATCCAATCCCAAACTTTCAAGTCTTTAAACGTTCTAATTGATTTACCAACATAGAGTTTATCACAGGGACATTTAATGTAGTAAATAATATATTTACTACTACAAGTTAATACATGCCTGATCTGTATCTTTTTACCTGTAAACGGATGCGTAAAATGATTTCCTATCTCTAAATATAAACACGTTGTACACCCTAAACATTTATATATTCCAGGTTTCTTTGTGAGAAAGTGTAAACTCTATGTTGGTAAATCAATTAGAACGTTTAAAGAGAGGATGGCACAGCACAGAAGCGCAATACAACAGAGCCTTATGGGCAAAAATATAGATCAACCAGTTGCTAAACATTTTAAAACAGCAGGGCACACATTAGCACAACTTAAATATAAAATTATAGATCATGTGCCTGAGAACAATCGTGGAGGTGATCGAGATAGAATCCTCCTCCAGAAAGAAACAAGGTGGATATACACTTTAAATACTTTACAGCCGAACGGGCTGAATGAATATCTATCTTTTAATTGTTTTCAATGATCTTATTATCATTTTATGATGTGTACTTGTACATTGTTTAAATGTTGATAATCTTTTGCATTATATGAAGCCGTTTTTCATACTGTTTCCATGGTGATGGGTATACACAAATTTGGCTGCTTAGTACTGACGTGGATTCTGCAGATGCGGGTCTGCGATGGATGACGTCAGCCCTAATCAGAATTGGCGCTTTGATGCACCGGTACACTGTGGGTGGTGTTATCTACTTAAGGTAAGAATTGTATTGTACTACTTTATTCCTGAAGACGGTTTTGATTAATAAAACCGAAACGTAGAACTATGGATTAGTACGTTTGGTTTTTCAAGTACCCGTGGAGTGCCGCCGTTCAAACATTGGAACTTTATATACATTATTCAGAGGGCACCGGGTCGTTTAATGGTTGGAAGGCGAGGAGTGCCAGAAAACACGAATATGCTATATATATATATATATATATATATAGCACATATATATACTGGCACATATATATATATATATATATGTGCCAGTAGAGGAATGGGCGCACTTGGGTTGTTTTTCCACCCAATATTCAATGGGGAAAAACAGCAGTCTCCCTAAGATATTTGCTCCTAATTCGTGAGCATAAAACCACATTTAACATGTTCCATGTAAAATTTATTACAACATAAAAGCAATGATACAAAACGGTATAGTATCTCTTCTTGCAGATAACACCATATAGTACAGAGGACCAGTTGAAATAACTTTGATAGATTCCTCCTTCTCCTTTGACAATTCGGATATTTGATGTTTATGAACAAATAACCCAACGCGTTTCGTCTTACTCTAAGACTTCATCAGGGGTATGTCTAAAAATATATATAAAATATTTATAGTAGAATCTTATGATTAAAACAATAATATGAAGGAACATGTCAATAAACGAGGAAAAGGCCATTAATTTTCTCACTTTAATGTTTATTCACTGTAACGATTTCAGTTAGTAACATAGGACTTATTCCAATATTATTTAAGGTTTTTAATACCCCAATCACTGCATTAGGGGAAGTGAGGTCACTTCTGTTTCCTATTTAAGGGTAAGTCTCAGCACACAGCCTCATTACACTGGTTGTGACTTGAAGCTATTGTAGCTACTGGTAAGGTAAGATTTATTATTTATTATTTGTGAGCACCGCTTTTAAATATGGCTCCATTTAGCACTTTATGTGAATGGAATCCCTTGTTTTCACTATGTCCTGCTTATTTTGTAAATAGGGGGTGTTATTATGACTATTAGTAACAATATGAAAGTTTATTAATATTATCTTATGAGATGAGAATTAACTCAACATTCTGAATTTCAAGGATAACATATGGTTATCGATATTTTTAATACGTTTTATACCCCCTTGGGGAACCAATTTCACGTAAGATTTAGTCGAATTAATGAATTTTCAAAACTAGTATATCCTTCTCCCCCCCCTTTCTAAAGGGAGTTTATTAAATTAAAACTTCTCACACCTGGTATGAGCAAGTTCTCTGTCTCAAGAATCATATTCCTCTAATTTACCAGGTTACACACGCATATGAAATTGTGGTAGACCTGTGTATTTGAACTTGTTATCCAAATCCCTGAATCATAAGGTATGTGTTTCAATCTACTAGCACATTAACCAATTTATATAAAGGCTGTTACGTTATATATCTCTAATTAGTGAATATTAATAATTTTTGTTAGGTCCCATACCTATTTGAACTTGCGTTCAGGCCTATGCGTTTGAACTTGTTATTCAAGCACTTAACCATAAGGTATGTGTTCAATGTACAGAAATATTCATTTATTTGTTATTATTGAGCCCAGTATTATGCAGAATATGTTATTAATTGTTGTTAGTACTAAAAACGTATATTTCCCCAATTAGGCTTAATCTAACTTTCACCTGTGTACCCCACCGGTGTGTGGTTTTTTTCAAGTATCCAGAATACGTAATTGCCATTTCATTGATGCACTAACAGTATTTATCAAGCACTAGAGGTATGCCATATGTAATTATTATGTTCTTGTGATGATGAACTCCTCTTTATGTGTCTATTTCTTTCTCTTTGGTATAATTGTGAATTCTTTGTTCTGAGATTGTATCACATAATTGTTTTCCATGGATATGTTAAGATCATCCTCCTTGTATGTTATACCATATGTGTATGTATATTTTTTCCTCACATATTTATATATATATTTGTATATTTTGCCCATGTTTTAAGTTCTGTCTTGCATTTTTTTCTCGTTTATTGACATGTTCCTTCATATTATTGTTTTAATCAGGATAAGAGTCTGATATAAATATTTTATATATATTTTTAGACATACCCCTGATGAAGTCTTAGAGTAAGACGAAACGCGTCGGGTTATTTGTTCATAAACATCAAATCTCCGAATTGTCAAAGGAGAAGGAGGAATCTATCAAAGTTATTTCAACTGGTCCTCTGTACTATATGGTGTTATCTGCAAGAAGAGATACTATACCGTTTTGTATCATTGCTTTTATGTTGTAATAAATTTTACATGGAACATGTTAAATGTGGTTTTATGCTCACGAATTAGGAGTAAATATCTTAGGGAGACTGCTGTTTTTCCCCATTGAATATTGGGTGGAAAAACAACCCAAGTGCGCCCATTCCTCTACTGGCACATATTTGTATCTTTTTAGTCCCTCCTAACAAGGGACTTAGTGGAATTTGGCAGCCTTAACCCAATCCTTTCTCACTTTCTGTTTAATAGCGCAAAAGGGAGAGTATCTGTTTTGTCTATATTTCGTTGCTGTTAGTTACTCCCCATTGCTGCTAGGTGATATGCCTTTATTTAATGATCGGAAAAGTAGGAGTCAGAAATGTAAAACCATTTTTTTTAGAGGATATGCAAGACATGGAACAAACGGAGGATGATAATGATGAGTATTATCATTTATTAAATAATATGGAAAAACTGGCCACTAGAGAACTTAAGAGTTGGTACGATCTAAGCACACTTGAGAAATATTTAGAAGTCGGACGAATTCCTAGAGGCCTGAGGTTAAATAAGACCCCGATTATGGGATCTCAGAACGACGAGTTCACTAAGAGTTGGAATAAGATCCTTGATGAGAGCGCAGCCCGATTAGTGGAGTTGATTATAAAGGAGAGAAAGAAAGAGTTAGAAATTTTAGAAGTAGATATAGCTAAACTGGAGGTTTTACTTACCAAATTCAATGAGGATGATGAATTCAAACGAGATGTGTCAGATCTCCAATATAAACTTGATACCCTTGAGAAGGAGATCATCTTGCGAAAGCAAAAAAAGTTCACAAGAGATAAACTGGACTATGAGAATGGTAATATACATGATTGGAGTAATAATGTCAGTCAAAAACCTGGTCAAAGAAGATACCCTGACCAGGGGGGTTGGGGAAGAGAAACGGACACACTAGATAATGAAGTTTTTCACCGTAGACGAGAATATCCCCCCCCCACAATATCAAGGCCGACGAGGCGGCTATGGTACGAGAAGAAGAAGCTCATACATTTCCCCGATACGTAGATATAGGAGGACATCATCATATTATAATCAATACTCGCCCCGAGGGAATCAACAGAGGTTCGCACAACGGAATAAATTTGAACGTATATATGAATCCCCTAGGAATAAAGTTTTTTTAGGGGAAAGAAAGAGGATGGTTTTACCATACCTCCAAGAAAAGGAACATCTTCATACCAGATTGGATTCACCGCAAGGTGTGAAAAGACAACTTTACCCAGGAGAAGAGGGACGAGAGGTGGAAGAAAGGTCACCAAACAAAAAACGAAGAGCGATCAACTTCTCACAAGAGCCTCGTCAATCAAGCATCGTCAACCTTACTAAGAAGGAACTATCAGCCCCACAGATCTCGGTATTAAGTAAAGGTCTGAAATTTGCTCCGAACCAACACGTTGAGAAGTTAATCTCTATGTGGACCTCAATAAATACATACGCAGTTTAACCCTAAAGAGGCATTTCCTTAAAAATCCTACACCGAAATTGTCTTACGAACCGAAAAGCAAACCCTTAGTGGCTCCACCGTCTAGATACTATCCAGTGGAATCGAGAGGGAATCATATCGATTTTTTCTTTGACGCAGTAAAAGAGGATTTTAGAAGATTGAAAGTCCAAGATGACAAGTATTGTGGCAACCTTAATCCACAGGAAAGGTATGCCATTAAACAACTTAAGAATGATAACGAAATTGTTATCAAAACAGCAGTTAAGGGAGGAGCGGTGGTCATCCAGGAGAGGGCGGCCTATGTCAAAGAAGCCATGACCCAAATTAATGATGCGGCAACATATAAACTACTTAACGAGGATCCGACAGCCAGTTTTGGAGAAGAACTGTATGTGCTATTAAATGATGCATGTAGTAGAGGCATCATATGTCGAGAAGAGTTTGAATTTTTGTTTAACAAAAAGCCTCGGGTTCTGGTATTTTACCACTTACCTAAAGTCCACAAAGGCATAGTCCCACCCCAAGGAAGACCTATAGTGGCTGGAGTCGAGTCTTTGACTTCTAACTTGTCACACTTTCTCGATTTTAAAATTACAACCTTATGTGAGAGTACAACCTTCATATTTGAAAGATTCAACCAGTCTTCTCAGGCTACTTAATGATTTTCAGTGGCAATCCACTTATAGATGGGCCACAGTGGATGTACAGGCCCTTTACACATCCATTCCCCATTCTAAAGGACTTGAGGCTGTGAGCAACATCCTAACAATGGATGTGAATGTTTGTAAAGAAGAAAGAACCTTTTTATTGGAGAGTATAAAATTCATTCATTTTAAATCTTTAAATTTCGAGTTTGAAGGAAAGTATTACCTGCAAGAACAGGGGACAGCGATGGGGACTAAATATGCCCCATCGTACGCAAACATTTTCATGGACAGCTGGGAGCGTGTGACCATCTATGCGGACGGAGGCTATCGATACCCTAACATCAAATTCTATAAGCGATACATAGATGATGTGATTCTTATTTGGGATGGAGAGTTGGAGGAATTGAGTGATTTAATTTCAGAGATTCAAATTAATTCCCATAATCTCAAATTTACTTATAAACAGCATATTTCTACTATTGATTACCTGGACGTCCTTTTAAACATCGAAGATGACGGGACTCTTGATACGAGAACCTTTTTTAAAAAGACCGACGCTAACAGTTTCATACCTTCAAATAGTTGCCATCTGTCTCGATGGAAAACTACAGTACCCTACTCCCAGTTCGTGAGGATTAGGAAAAACTGTAGCAGTTTGGAAAGGTACTGGGAACAATCTTCTATTCTGGTAGAACAGTTTTTAGATAGGGGATATAATGAGATCCATCTAAGGAGAGACCAGGTTCGAGCTTCTGAAATTGATAGAAATAGCCTTTTGGAAGTAAAAGAAAGTAAAAAAGAAGAACGTTTCACCGAAAGACCGTTCATAACACAATATAATCAAGAAAATATCAAGACGTGTTATGAATCGGCATTGGCATCTCCTATTGAAGGACCCCATATTGGGACCACACTTACCTACCAAGCCTAACATAGTATTCAGAAAATCCAGGAACCTTAAGAACATTCTCGCTCCCAGTCAACTTCAGAATGCTAAAAACAAGGGTGAGACCCTTAATGAACATCCTGTAATGAAGAGATCAGGGCTCTTCCCCTGTAATAGATGTAAATGTTGTCGCTTTATCGATAAAAAAGGCTTTTGCTGGAAAGAGGACAGCAAACGAGTCTTTAAACTGAGGACAATTGTGACCTGCAATACTAACTACGTAATCTATAAAATTGATTGCGGTTGTAACCTTTCTTACATTGGTAAAACCAAAAGGTGTCTTAAGTTAAGAATACAGGAACACTTACGAAATATTACCAACAAGGTCCAAAACCACAGTTTACCTCGACATTTTCAGGAGAAACATAACTCTCAAGTCCTGTGTCTCTCATTTACGGTTATCGAGCATATTATGGTAGATAAAAGAGGAGGAGATAGAGATAGACTGCTAGCCCAGCGAGAATCCTATTGGATCTATTCGCTGAACACTCTTATCCCGTTTGGTTTAAAAGAAACTATAGATATGGTAGCGTTCCTGTAGTATCATGTTTTTTCACACTGCAAGATATTCCCTTGTTTATGTCTTTGATTATGATTTGTATTCCCAATATTGGTGTATTTATAAATAATGGTGTTGAAAAGGATGATCATTTGTATTCCTATTAGGAGGCATTTGTTAATATTTAATATGTTATTTGTAAAAGTGGAGCCACTTTTAGGAGCGGTGCTTTAAATGTAGGTGGTTAATTAACAATAGACTAATTTATATATTTTTCTAAATCATCATATATATGTAGCTAATAATGTAGGAGTTAGTTAATAGATTAGGTAGAGTATCGCACTTATCACATTATTCATTACTATGTGTATATGCACATTATTATACACTAATAAATGTTATTTTTGGTAGCGATTGCATAGCGGTCTCCTAGGTTACCTAGTTTGATCCGTTTATTGGCCGCCCAAACCACATGTCTAATTGTCACGTGGGGTGGTCATGTGGTGAGATACAGCTGCGTGGAGTACTAACGTCCGCGTCACTAAACACCAGCTGCCCTGTTCAGCACCTATTGGCCAGTTCAGATCATGTGTCCGAGTGTCAGGTGATACAATCACGTGACACCATCTCGGCGCTGTGGAACGCAAACAATCGCGCCGCTGGAACGCAAGCAGTTTTACTCAGCGGCGCGATCTAGATGTAACTAGCTCTGTGGGACACTGGCCTTATCGACGCCGAGATATCAGTGTTCTAGTCCCTGCGCGGCGGGATTAGTTTATCACGAAAACACTGTTTAAGGGGATAAGTTTCCCCACTACTGAGGTGTTTATAATTCACACCAGGACAGCTTTTTCACACTTTGTTTGTAATGCACAGAGGAGAATAATATTATTATACTTATAATGATAGAGATTAGGTCTGTTTCCACTGAACCAGTTTTATTGGTGAATAGCCCTGTCAATCATGTCAGTTTGGTCTGTAACGACCAGATGCATTATGGGATGTGTTTACTATTAAGTTTTTTTTATCCCTTATAGTGTATTATAAAAGTTCACTTTAAGGCCATTAATTTTCTCACTTTAATGTTTAATCACTGTAACGATTTCAGTTAGTAACATAGGACTTATTCCAATATTATTTAAGGTTTTTAATACCCCAATCACTGCATTAGGGGAAGTGAGGTCACTTCTGTTTCCTATTTAAGGGTAAGTCTCAGCACATAGCCTCATTACACTGGTTGTGACTTGAAGCTATTGTAGCTACTGGTAAGGTAAGATTTATTATTTATTATTTGTGAGCACCGCTTTTAAATATGGCTCCATTTAGCACTTTATGTGAATGGAATCCCTTGTTTTCACTATGTCCTGCTTATTTTGTAAATAGGGGGTGTTATTATGACTATTAGTAACAATATGAAAGTTTATTAATATTATCTTATGAGATGATGAGAATTAACTCAACATTCTGAATTTCAAGGATAACATATGGTTATCGATATTTTTAATACGATTTATACCCCCTTGGGGAACCAATTTCACGTAAGATTTAATCGAATTAATGAATTTTCGAAACTAGTGTATCCTTCTCCCCCCCTTTCTAAAGGGAGTTTATTAAATTAAAACTTCTCACACCTGGTATGAGCAAGTTCTCTGTCTCAAGAATCATATTCCTCTAATTTACCAGGTTACACACGCATATGAAATTGTGGTAGACCTGTGTATTTGAACTTGTTATCCAAATCCCTGAATCATAAGGTATGTGTTTCAATCTACTAGCACATTAACCAATTTATATAAAGGCTGTTACGTTATAAATCTCTAATTAGTGAATATTAATAATTTTTGTTAGGTCACATACCTATTTGAACTTGCGTTCAGGCCTATGCGTTTGAACTTGTTATTCAAGCACTTAACCATAAGGTATGTGTTCAATGTACAGAAATATTCATTTATTTGTTATTATTGAGCCCAGTATTATGCAGAATATGTTATTAATTGTTGTTAGTACTAAAAACGTATATTTCCCCAATTAGGCTTAATCTAACTTTCACCTGTGTACCCCACCGGTGTGTGGTTTTTTCAAGTATCCAGAATACGTAATTGCCATTTCATTGATGCACTAACAGTATTTATCAAGCACTAGAGGTATGCCATATGTAATTATTATGTTCTTGTGATGATGAACTCCTCTTTATGTGTCTATTTCTTTCTCTTTGGTATAATTGTGAATTCTTTGTTCTGAGATTGTATCACATAATTGTTTTCCATGGATATGTTAAGATCATCCTCCTTGTATGTTATACCATATGTGTATGTATATTTTTTCCTCACATATTTATAATAAGAATTTACTTACCGATAATTCTATTTCTCGTAGTCCGTAGTGGATGCTGGGAACTCCGTAAGGACCATGGGGAATAGCGGCTCCGCAGGAGACTGGGCACAAAAGTAAAGCTTTACCAGCCACACCAATCACACCGTACAACCTGTGATCTGAACCCAGTTAACAGCATGATAACAGAGGAGCCTCTGAAAAGATGGCTCACAACAATAATAACCCAATTTTTGTAACAATAACTATGTACAAGTATTGCAGACAATCTGCACTTGGGATGGGCGCCCAGCATCCACTACGGACTACGAGAAATAGAATTATCGGTAAGTAAATTCTTATTTTCTCTGACGTCCTAGTGGATGCTGGGAACTCCGTAAGGACCATGGGGATTATACCAAAGCTCCCAAACGGGCGGGAGAGTGCGGATGACTCTGCAGCACCGAATGAGAGAACTCCAGGTCCTCCTCAGCCAGGGTATCAAATTTGTAGAATTTAGCAAACGTGTTTGCCCCTGACCAAGTAGCTGCTCGGCAAAGTTGTAAAGCCGAGACCCCTCGGGCAGCCACCCAAGATGAGCCCACCTTCCTTGTGGAATGGGCTTTTACAGATTTTGGCTGTGGCAGGCCTGCCACAGAATGTGCAAGCTGAATTGTACTACAAATCCAATGAGCAATAGTCTGCTTAGAAGCAGGAGCACCCAGCTTGTTGGGTGCATACAGGATAAACAGCGAGTCAGATTTTCTGACTCCAGCCGTCCTGGAAACATATATTTTCAGGGCCCTGACTACGTCCAGCAACTTGGAGTCCTCCAAGTCCCTAGTAGCCGCAGGTACCACAATAGGCTGGTTCAAGTGAAACGCTGAAACCACCTTAGGGAGAAATTGAGGTCGAGTCCTCAATTCTGCCCTGTCCGTATGAAAAATTAGGTAAGGGCTTTTATAGGATGAAGCCGCCAATTCTGAGACACGCCTGGCTGAAGCCAGGGCCAACAGCATTACCACTTTCCATGTGAGATATTTTAAGTCCACAGTGGTGAGTGGTTCAAACCAATGTGATTTTAGGAACCCCAAAACTACATTGAGATCCCAAGGTGCCACTGGAGGCACAAAAGGAGGCTGTATATGCAGTACCCCCTTGACAAACGTCTGAACTTCAGGAACTGAAGCCAGTTCTTTCTGGAAGAAAATCGACAGGGCCGAAATTTGAACCTTAATGGACCCTAATTTTAGGCCCATAGACAGTCCTGTTTGCAGGAAATGCAGGAAACGACCCAGTTGAAATTCCTCTGTAGGGGCCTTCCTGGCCTCGCACCACGCAACATATTTACGCCAAATACGGTGATAATGCTGTACGGTTACATCCTTCCTGGCTTTGATCAGGGTAGGGATGACTTCATCCGGAATGCCTTTTTCCTTCAGGATCCGGCGTTCAACCGCCATGCCGTCAAACGCAGCCGCGGTAAGTCTTGGAACAGACAGGGTCCCTGCTGGAGCAGGTCCTTTCTTAGAGGTAGAGGCCACGGGTCCTCTGTGAGCATCTCTTGAAGTTCCGGGTACCAAGTCCTTCTTGGCCAATCCGGAGCCACGAGTATAGTCCTTACTCCTCTCCTTCTTATGATTCTCAGTACCTTGGGTATGAGAGGCAGAGGAGGGAACACATACACTGACTGGTACACCCACGGTGTTACCAGAGCGTCCACAGCTATTGCCTGAGGGTCCCTTGACCTGGTGCAATACCTGTCTAGTTTTTTGTTGAGGCGGGATGCCATCATGTCCACCTTTGGTTTTTCCCAACGGTTCACAATCATGTGGAAGACTTCTGAGTGAAGTCCCCACTCTCCCGGGTGGAGGTCGTGTCTGCTGAGGAAGTCTGCTTCCCAGTTGTCCACTCCCGGAATGAACACTGCTGACAGTGCTATCACATGATTTTCCGCCCAGCGAAGAATCCTTGCAACTTCTGCCATTGCCCTCCTGCTTCTTGTGCCGCCCTGTCTGTTTACGTGGGCGACTGCCGTGATGTTGTCTGACTGGATCAGCACCGGCTGACCTTGAAGCAGAGGTCTTACTAGGCTTAGAGCATTGTAGATGGCCCTTAGCTCCAGGATATTTATGTGAAGTGATGTCTCCATGCTTGACCACAAGCCCTGGAAATTTCTTCCCTGTGTGACTGCTCCCCAGCCTCTCAGGCTGGCATCCGTGGTCACCAGGACCCAGTCCTGAATGCCGAATCTGCGGCCCTCTAGAAGATGAGCACTCTGCAACCACCACAGGAGAGACACCCTTGTCCTTGGTGACAAGATTATCCGCTGATGCATCTGAAGATGCGACCCGGACCATTTGTCTAGCAGATCCCACTGGAAGGTTCTTGCGTGGAATCTGCCGAATGGGATTGCTTCGTAAGAAGCCACCATCTTTCCCAGGACCCTTGTGCATTGATGCACTGAGACTTGGCCTGGTTTTAGGAGATTTCTGACTAGTTCGGATAACTCCCTGGCTTTCTCCTCCGGGAGAAACACCTTTTTCTGGACTGTGTCCAGGATCATCCCTAGGAATAGAAGTCGTGTCGTCGGGATCAGCTGCGATTTTGGAATATTGAGAATCCAACCATGCTGGCGCAGCACTATCTGAGATAGTGCTACCCCGACTTCCAACTGTTCCCTGGATCTTGCCCTTATCAGGAGATCGTCCAAGTAAGGGATAACTAAAACTCCCTTCCTTCGAAGGAGTATCATCATTTCGGCCATTACCTTGGTAAAGACCCGGGGTGCCGTGGACAATCCAAACGGCAGCATCTGAAACTGATAGTGACAGTTCTGTACCACAAACCTGAGGTACCCTTGGTGAGAAGGGTAAATTGGGACATGTAGGTAAGCATCTTTGCTGTCCAGAGACACCATATAGTCCCCTTCTTCCAGGTTTGCAATCACTGCTCTGAGTGACTCCATCTTGAATTTGAACCTTTGTATGTAAGTGTTCAAGGATTTTAGGTTTAAAATTGGTCTCACCGAGCCGTCCGGCTTCGGTACCACAAATAGTGTGGAATAGTACCCCTTTCCCTGTTGTAGGAGGGGTACCTTGATTATCACCTGCTGGGAATATAGCTTGTGAATGGCTTCCAATACTGCCTCCCTGTCTGAGGGAGACGTCGGTAAAGCAGACTTTAGAAAACGGCGAGGGGGAGACGTCTCTAATTCCAATTTGTACCCCTGAGATACCACCTGAAGGATCCAGGGGTCCACTTGCGAGTGGGCCCACTGCGCACTAAACTTCTTGAGACGGGCCCCCACCGTGCCTGAGTCCGCTTGTAAAGCCCCAGCATCATGCTGAGGACTTTGCGGAGGCGGGAGAGGGCTTTTGTTCTTGGGAACTGGCTGTTTGTTGCAGCCTTTTTCCTCTCCCTCTGCCACGGGGCAGAAATGAGGCGCCTTTTGCCCGCTTGCCCTTATGGGGCCGAAAGGACTGCGCCTGATAATACGGCGTCTTCTTAGGTTGAGAAGCTACCTGGGGTAAAAATGTGGATTTTCCAGCAGTTGCCGTGGCTACCAGGTCTGATAGACCTACCCCAAATAACTCCTCCCCCTTATAAGGCAATACTTCCATGTGCCTTTTAGAATCCGCATCACCTGACCACTGCCGCGTCCATAAACCTCTTCTTGCAGAAATGGACAGCGCGCTAACTCTTGATGCCAGTCTGCAAATATCCCTCTGTGCATCACGCATATATAGAAATGCATCCTTCAAATGCTCTATAGTCAGTAATATACTGTCCCTATCTAGGGTATCAATATTTTCAGTCAGGGAATCCGACCACGCCAGGCCCGCACTGCACATCCAGGCTGAGGCGATTGCTGGTCGCAGTATAACACCCGTGTGAGTGTATATACATTTTAGGATATTCTCCAGCTTTCTATCGGCAGGTTCCTTTAGGGCGGCCGTATCAGGAGAGGGTAGTGCTACCTGTTTAGACAAGCAAGTGAGCGCTTTATCCACCCTAGGGGGTGTTTCCCAACGTGCCCTATCCTCTGGCGGGAAAGGGTACGATGCCAATAACCTTTTAGGAATTATCAGTTTTTTATCGGGGGAAACCCACGCCTCATCACACACTTCATTTAATTCCTCGGATACAGGAAAAATTACAGGCAGTTTTTTCTCACCAAACATAATACCCTTTTTAGTGGTACTTGTATTATCAGAGATATGCAATACATTTTTTCATTGCTTCAATCATGTAACGTGTGGCCCTAGTGGAAGTCACGTTTGTCTCCTCATCATCGACACTGGAGTCAGTATCCGTGTCTGTGTCTGCCATTTGAGGTAACGGGCGTTTTAAAGCCCCTGATGGCGTTTGAGACCCCTGGACAGGCACAAGCTGAGTAGCCGGCTGTCTCACGTCGTCAACTGTCTGTCGTAAAGAGCTGACACTGTCACGCAATTCCTTCCATAAGCTCATCCACTCAGGTGTCGACTCCCTAGGGGGTGACAACTCTATAATAGGCAACTGCTCCGCCTCCATCTCATTTTCCTCCTCCAACATGTCGACACAATCGTACCGACACACCGCACACACACAGGGAATGCTCTGATAGAGGACAGAACCCCACTAGCCCTTTGGGGAGACAGAGGGAGAGTATGCCAGCACACACCAGAGCGCTATATATAGACAGGAATACCACTATAAAATGTGCTTTTCCCTTTATAGCTGCTGTTAGTATCAAAACTGCGCCAAATTAGTGCCCCCCTCTCTTTTTTACCCTTTTCTGTAGTGCAGGACTGCAGGGGAGAGTCAGGGAGACGTCCTTCCAGCGGAGCTGTGATGGAAAATGGCGCCCGTGTGCTGAGGAGATAGGCTCCGCCCCCTTCTCGGCGGCCTTTTCTCCCGCTTTTTGGTGAGTTCTGGCAGGGGTTAAAATACATCCATATAGCCCTGGGGGTTATATGTGGTGTATTTATGCCAGCCAAGGTGTTTACATTGCTGCTCAGGGCGCCCCCCCCTAGCGCCCTGCACCCTCAGTGACCGAAGTGTGAAGTGTGCCTGAGTAACAATGGCGCACAGCTTGTTGAAGACTGATGTCTTCTGCCGCCGATTTTTCCGGACCTCTTCTTGTTTCTGGCTCTGTAAGGGGGCCGGCGGCGCGGCTCTGGGACCGAGCTCCGAGGCTGGGCCTGTGTTAGGCTACTGGACACCATTAGCTCCAGAGGGACCGAAGAAGCCCAATCCACTCTGCACGCAGGTGAGTTCGCTTCTTCTCCCCTTAGTCCCTCGATGCAGTGAGCCTGTTGCCAGCAGGTCTCACTGAAAATAAAAAACCTAAAACTAAACTTTCACTAAGAAGCTCAGGAGAGCCCCTAGTGTGCACCCTTCTCGGCCGGGCACAAAAATCTAACTGAGGCTTGGAGGAGGGTCATAGGGGGAGGAGCCAGTGCACACCAGGTAGTCCTAAAGCTTTACTTTTGTGCCCAGTCTCCTGCGGAGCCGCTATTCCCCATGGTCCTTACGGAGTTCCCAGCATCCACTAGGACGTCAGAGAAATATATATTTGTATATTTTGCCCATGTTTTAAGTTCTGTCTTGCATTTTTCCTCGTTTATTGACGTTTCTTCATATTATTGTTTTAATCAGGATAAGATTCTGATATAAATATTTTATATATATTTTTAGACATACCCCTGATGAAGTCTTAGAGTAAGACGAAACGCGTCGGGTTATTTGTTCATAAACATCAAATCTCCGAATTGTCAAAGGAGGAATCTATCAAAGTTATTTCAACTGGTCCTCTGTACTATATGGTGTTATCTGCAAGAAGAGATACTATACCGTTTTGTATCATTGCTTTTAAGTTGTAATAAATTTTACATGGAACATGTTAAATGTGGTTTTATGCTCACGAATTAGGAGTAAATATCTTAGGGAGACTGCTGTTTTTCTCCATTGAATATTGGGTGGAAAAACAACCCAAGTGCACCCATTCCTCTACTGGCACATATTTGTATCTTTTTAGTCCCTCCTAACAAGGGACTTAGTGGAATTTGGCAGCCTTAACCCAATCCTTTCTCACTTTCTGTTTAATAGCGCAAAAGGGAGAGTATCTGTTCTGTGTATGTGTGTGTATGTGTATATATATATATATATATATATATATATAAAAAATCTTTTTTCTTTTAGACCGTGTAACGTTAAATAAATATCTTTTTTTATCACAACCCATTACGTGTACTGTTGAACATATTTATTCGAAATTCCCTTGTTCAGATTGACACCATTGGTCACTTGTACCCTTATCCTCCACTGCCAAAATATATATATATATACATACATACATACATACATACATACATACATACATACATACATACATACATATAATCTGTTCCTCGCATCCTCACATATTCCACACAGGTCTAGTACAAGAAGACCAGCACACCACCAAGCAGCAAAAAATGAAAAGTTTTAATGCAGAAATAGCATAGTCAGGCCTGTTATAGCAAGTTGCTTATACTCATCAAGCTTCCATAGGATAAAGTCCATAAGTGAGTTCACAGCCATACCTATGGCCCGTTTCAGTTGTCAAACCTTCATCATGGGGTCAGCCGAAACGGGCCTTAGGTATGGCTGTGAACTCACTTATGGACTTTATCCTACGGAAGCTTGATCAGTATAAGCAACTTGCTATAAAAGGCCGGACTATGCTATTTCTGCATTAAAACGGTTTTTCATGTGTGGAATATGCGAGGAACGGATTGTATATGCCAGAGGTTCCCAAACACGGTCCTCAAGACATCCCAACGGTCCAGGTTTTAGGTATATCCATGACTCAGCACAGATGGTTAAATCAAACGGAGGTGCTAATTAAATCACCTATGGCCAAGCATGGATACATTTAAAATCAGGGCCGTTTGGGTGCCTTGAGGACCGCGTTTGGGAACCTCTGGTATATGGTCTATTTGACCTGGCACCCATGAACTAATACTTGGAAGTGTGTGCGATTTATTTCTGATAGATAGATAGATAGATAGATAGATAGATAGATAGATAGATAGATAGATAGATAGATAGATAGAAAATGAATCCGTTGCGTTTGAACAATATACGTCTTTAATTATATTCCAAGAAAAGGATCAGTATTTGCAAATATTTTTCCTGTAATAGCTTGTCTTGAGTTTATATACTCTGAAAAGATACATAATTCTTCATGCAAAGAATCAGGTTTACATTTTTGCACATAAGCTATGTAATATACAACTGTACAATATTTACATTTTAAAATTAAATTTTACTGCTAATAGAAACATTCTGGATTTACTATAAAATAAATAAGAGAATGATACGCACACATTTCAATGGTAACCTTGGTCTATAAATGACCTAATAGCACAATTAGGGTACATAGAAATGAAAGTTACTCAGTATGCATTGCTGTACATTTGAAACATAGATCACATCTGGAAAATACAAAGGTTGTATTGTAAAAGCACAAAACTGTTTAAACTACTTTTAAAAAGTTACCGATCTCTGTTTTCGGAGCACAAGATTTAGACCAGCTGAATCTTGGAAATATTTGCTATATTTATATATTTTTGCAAGGTTAAATAGCAGTCTCCAGACTTTTTTTTTAATGGAAATCTGAAAAAAAAAAAAAAAAAAACCCACAAAAGCTGGACAGTGCCCTGTAAAAAAATAAAAATCGCACAAAATGATAGGAAACTGCAAACCTTAGGAATCATAGTTATGGGAAGTCACAGTAAACCAAGGTCAGCATTTTCCTTATTTAAACCCCCCCCCCCAAAAAAAACCTATTCTAGATCACTCTTCCTCATCGTGACTTGGCAGACGCCATTATTTTGCACCTTAAGTGCCCACTGCAAAGCAGATACCTCAGTGGAGCTAACTGCATCCCTCTGTGGAGTTTATGAGCCTGACTCAAAATTAGACGCAAAGCACCTGCATCTGTGTTTTTACACACTGCACGAGTCCGAGGCATAGAGATATGTCCTTTACACTTTTGCCGTGTTGCGCCAAAAGGCTCTACTCAGCTCGCCAGGTCCAATGCGACTAAGCTTACGCTTAGAGTTTTATTTGTTTGAATATACATCTTAGTGACTGCGATGCGGCAAGTCCATTTCACGAGACTGCACGAATTCATTTGATATACGACACTTGTATATCTGTGTACAAATAAGTGAATCTGTATATGAAGTGCTATGATGCAGCAGCTTTTTTTTTCACGCCAAGTTCCACTGCGCTTCATCTGCGACTTGGTACATATTTAAAACTAATTCCTGTGCGCAGACCACTGTCTCTGGTACAGGTTGAGTGTTGTTTTGCTATGTCTGTGGCGCAAATAAGCCTGGGCGTGAAGACGGAGTTGTGGGCTATTTAGAAATCAGCGTACGCAGAGATCTGGCAATTTCATGCAGATGCCTCTTGAACCAAGAATTAAGCTAGATGGATCAGGGTGGTGGTGCCGCCACATAGAGGCCGTTCTGAATACGGGGGAAATCCAAAACTATTTTCAGGCACACATTTGTGGAAACAGATGCAATATGAATCAAGCCTTATAAGAGCAATAACATAAACCTGACTATTGCTACTTAAAATGGCAGTGCCAATTTTGTGGTCAGACCTAAAATTCATAAATATGCCATCTATTAATTCACTGGAAACGGTTTACATCGATGTATGAGGCACACTAAGAATTAATAAAATTAGGTCAGATCAGCAAAATGGCTTCCTCCACCGTGTGTAGGCAATAGATGCACTATAAACAGATGTGGCAGTCCCTTTAAGAAGGACAATATTGTCCATTTATTACTCATACTATTAACCATTTACAAGGTTCCTTGTAGGACCTGGAGAACATTGATATGTGGTCACATGGCTCCACAAATTGCAGAGCAACCACTATCTGCCAAGTTTTTAAGCTCACTAGCCGGTAACTCTCCATGTAGTAATGAAGTTTTAAGTAGTTAGATTTTTAATGTCTTATATAATACAATTTTATCAGTTTATTTTGTTAGATATCACAGTGTAATGTCATTTTTTTTTGTTTTAGATTCATCATGATGCCACCCATCATCAGTGTGTCACGTGCATACGGTCCCCCCACCTGTACATCTCTGGTCATTCAGTCTGCCAAATCTAGAAGAGTTTTAGAGAGACACTGTCAGGGTCCAATCACACAGACCTGGTAGTTTAGGTGACGGACTGCACAACAATGAAGGCACTTACCACTTCCAGGTCGCCTGATACCCCCCACTGACATGCCAATGAAAGTCAGAAGAAGATTTGATCTTATATTCTTTAGGATTGCCATGATCAGCGGTTTGCTACACAATAGAATGCCATCTGAAAGTTTAGCATGTGTGTCAAGTTTATTTAATCTTAAATTGTAATATCAATAATGAAACCTTCCTCTATGTGGCATCTACCCACATAGTAATAACAGGAAGCAACACAAGATAATATAACAATTAAAGGCAATAAAACTCTTTCAAAGATGGACCAGTTATATATCAATATAGTGGAAGAAGCCATTTTGCTGAGCAAAATGGAGCCTAAGTTCATTAGAGAAAGAGACATCGCTAAGGCGTTATAGGCACGAGGCGCATTCTGCTAGATATTGGTTCAGCTCACAAAATGGCTGCCTTCAGTGTGCGTAAGTTATGGGTCCATTTTAAGGCTGCAATGAGCTTGGAACAACCACGTCTTTTCATAATGCCAGCTTTCCATCCTTTATCCCGTCTTGGCATTAATGTAGGCATCCCGTACCATGAGAAACAACGATCATATTGTGCACTTACAGAGATCTCGGTGTTCCAACACACTTCTGTAGTAATGCCCATTATCAAATCTACATATTACACAAAAAACAGGGTGACGTTTATAGAAGGACTTACACATAACACAGATCAGTATTTGTAACAGAATATCCACAGGCTGTACTGGTTAGGACAGGTCTATACAATCAAAATGAATATAAGGTCCCAGGATACATTTTATATATTTCACTTTAGACGGGAGATATGGGGCAATAAAAGATTTGAATCCCGCCCATTAAATATAAAATTATAAATGTCATTTTCTAGCACATTGTACTTTCAGCCAAAGCTGCACATTGCTTGTAGGTGTCAATTTTCTGAAGTCCATCTCCTACTACAAGCATCATCTCCGGAGGTTATTCAGGACTGTCACCACTTCAGTGAGCTCTGCTTTATATGAAAGGCTAATTCCATACAAAACTAAAAAGGTATTACTGGCTGGAATTCAGAGTGCTAAAATACAATGTGAAATGTTATTTACTTGCATTTTATCACTCATGCTCACAGATCACTGCTTGGGTAGGGTTTGTCAAGAGTTGTCAAAGTCCCTCCGTTTTGATTTTCTCAGTCACACAAATGGGGAGGTGACTTGACCACCTAACACTGTAGTGTGAACCAGCCTGGCTGAGCAGGTAAGAGGAGCTCCGTTATGACCTGTAAATGCAATTTATAGAGTGCAACTAACCATAGGAACTTCTGTGCAGCGGAACCATGAGACCATCTCCTCAAAACAAACTTGGAGGCATTGATAATAAACATCTATTTGCTTAACATTTTTTTTCTTTTTTACATAAAATTCCACTCTTTAGTGATGCAAAGAAACTATTTTTAACAACAACATTCAAAATGTAACAATATGAGGCCCCATAGCAAACACTGGTTACAACCATACACTGTGAGATCATTGCATATAGGCAGTCCTATATACCTTTTGCATTATGCAGAGGGAACACATAAGTATATCAGGCCTCTGTCTCTATACAATATTTTACATTTTTCTACCAGGGTAAAGTCACACATGGCTGAATAACGCCATCTGGGCCTGTCTGCGTCTGAAGGAGTGACTAGAATAGGAAGGGGCATTTACTGCCCTCAGGCACCTGGTCTCTAAAAGACATTAGCGATTCTGATTGTTTAAGGCAGAATTTGTTGTCTTCTTCTTGTATTAAACACCAAACCACTTGCTGCACCATACCACATACAGAAGACAAGTGCGAATGGAGATCACCATCCTATTTCTCACCAACGCTTCTAGGTACAGCACTGTCATTTCTTCTTCACGATGAGCAATGAGCAGGCACAATTGTGTATTCCCCCTGCTAACAACCAATATATGTACAGTCAATATAAGCTGGTGCTACTATATATATATATATATATATATATATATATATATATATCAATCATTTCAAATCTGTACAGCAGAAGCTTTAGCTTATAGATTTTCCATTCAGTGACGACACCAGGATTCAGAAACTAGCTACGACAAGTTTATGCTTTGCTGCTGACGCAGCACAATACCCTTGAGAGGTTATACCGACACAAGCTGCTTACAAGGAGAAAGTCAGGATAACGGTAGCAAACACGACCAACATGTTATGGCTGCATCTCGCCAGGTCTACTTGCCTTCAGTACCATCTGCGCAGCTGCCTTTCTATCATATACTTTAAGGATTAAACATGAACTCAGACAATGACTATAGAGAGTTAGTGTTTTTGGTTGCCACTTGCAGAGGAACGGAGCTATTTACATTGTGACAAGGAATCATTCTTACGAGAAGGTAAGAGGGTGTGGAGTCTTCAAGTTTACAATGTCTAGAACTCAAATTAAATTAAAAAAAACATATATATATATGAACAATCAAAAAAAAAAAAACAGCCAAAACACTGTAGCAGTCTACAGATAATACAAAACGTAAATTCTGCGTTGATATCACCACCATATGGCAGCTATCCTCACTGCAAGTAATGTGTTTGAGGCGGCCAGGGGAGATATCGGTAGTCCAGGTTAAGGTTGGTCCTTCGAGCAGTACCGTGAGTAATACTTTCCAAGACTTTCTTCATGAGTTGCACAAAGAGATCTTCGGTTATTTCTTATTAGCGATCCTCCTCTTCCTTGTTGCCAGCATGTCATAGAAGGGATCTTTGCTAATGCTTGCTCTACAGGAAAGTACACAAGTATTAATTTAAAAAATAAAAGACTGAAAAGCGCACATGAAAAAAGTGGTGTGGCAAGTTACACATAGACATCAATGAAGTAAGGGTCCTACATGAGACCATAGTCCAAGCCTGGCCAACCTGTGGCTCCCCAGCTGTTGTGAAACTACAAATCCCAGCATGCACTGATACAGTTTTAGCATTCCCTAATAGCAAAACTGTCAGGGCATGCTGGGACTTGTAGTTTCACAACAGCTGGAGAGCCACAGGTTGGCCAGGTCTGCCATAGTCTAACAATTCATTGGGCATGATGGAATTTCATGACTGTTGGTTCAGCCAACATGTTTGTGTTCTATTGGAATACATTCCTATATATGTAGAATTCGCCAACAGATGGCGCTCCAGTACAGTTTCTGCATTTGGTTGCAGTACACAGAGTCAATCACTCATTCTTGGACTATATCATTCTTCAAATAACAGTTGGATTTTGTGGCTGTATTTAAAGAACTGGAGGTCTATTTACTATGCCTTGGAGAGAGTTGAGAGATAAAGTCAAACAATGACAGTAGCTGATTGGCTGCTACTTTTATTTTATACTGAAACTATATTTTAAGAGATTCCCTTGTAGTAGTAGTTCTGTGAAAAAATGCCGGCCTGGGACAGAATGTTTTATTATCTACCTGACCATATAAAAATTATACTGTTACCAGTACATAACTAAGCTACTCCATGTCAAGCAAATTTCCAGAACGCACATAAGTGCACACTTAAACAAATCCTTATGGTATTGTCCACAGGGCAGCACTCTATAATATGGCTGAAAAAGCAAAGATTACAGGTGCAGTTATCAAGGGTCAGGATGAAAACATTAGTACCCCTTTCAGCAAGGGCGTAGCTACCATACATGCAGGGAGTGCAGCTGCTGTGAAGCACAGAGCTGAGAGGGCCCACCTTCCCAGTTAAAGTTACATGTGTTATATACATTTTTTGCCATTGGGTCCTTTCAAACATTTTCCTTGGGGCCTGCAATATATCTAGGTATGCCCCTGGACCTGCTCATTGTAGTGTTGCATAAAATGAACTGTAGGGCATTTTAATGTTATATAATATGAACCAGGGCACTGTACTGAGGCATAATATGAACCGGGAGCACTATACTGTATATCATAATATGAATTGGAGATACTGTGCGGCATAATGTGTACTGGCAGCTCTGAAATGTGACATAGGGCGAACTTAAGCACTACTGTGATTCACAAAAGAAACTAGGGCACTACTATGGGGCAGAACATTAAATAAGGCTGTACTATGGTTCAGAAAATAAACTAGGGCACTATTATAGGGCATAAAATTCACAACTGCTGCAGAGAAGTGTCTCTCTAGAAGCATTGGGACGGGGGGCCCTTCAAAATGTTGCTATGGGGCCCACAAAGTTCTGGCTACGCACCTGCCTTTCGGACTTACGACCCAGGAAATTACCAGGTCTATTAGCCAGCAAATTCCCAGGTTTTGGCCCGAACCTGGTAAAGGGCAGGTTTGTTTCCTTCTGCACTTACCTAAATCCAAGGTTGATGCACATTCACTTACAAAAACCCTGGATTTTAAAGTAAGTGTAAAAAGGGTATTTAAAAAAGGGACATTAGTAAGGAAGGGCTGTGATGACAGAGATTCACACCTCTAAGGCCCAGACCGTACAGCTTCTCAGGATCTCCTGATACATAATTATACTGTACTTTGCAGGAATCTATGATCTGCATACTTTCTTTGTTCTATGGTATAGGATTGCCACCTAGGAACAGCTGGTTGGCTTGGGTAGCAAGCATCGTGATTCTCAGCTGAAAGGCAGGGGACTGACATTTTTCCACCGCTAACCTGCAGACACTAACAGTGACCCTTGAGAATAATGTTGGTACACTTCTGGGGGGGGGGGGGGGGGGGGTTGAGAAATAAGTGGTGTAAGGAAATTATTAAGGTATGGTAAACTCTTGTTGCAAATGCTAAAGCTAAAAGAGAAGTCAGTGTCTTAGAAATATACATACATGATAAAGAAGCCAGGGTAGTCAAAGAGAGGAATGGGAATCTGTTATTGTTCCTTTCTATGTCCTGCCAAATGGTCAAAGCCTCCATGTAAAGGAACATTAAGAGATTTACCCCATTCTGTTTATGCAGGACAAAGCAGTCATATTGTCCAGAGCATTTTGTGTTTTGGTTGGTATAAGAGATTAAAAAGTTATTTTCTCAGCTCTCACGTCTAAAGTACTTATATCAAATCTATTTTCTTCCCCTGACCATTCTCCTTGTACAGCTCTGTGTTGGGAGACATCTTCCTATCCCAGTGGAGACACATCTGATGCTATTGTGTAAAATCAGAGGAGGGTCTAACAAAGGCCTGTAATTTAGAACTGGTAATGAATCCCAAGTGGATATCTCCCATATGACATAGGAGGACAGGTAAACTATGCCTGACTAGCGGTGACAGGTTTGTAAAAAACTTGAGGAGCACTTGTGAGTTCCTGCATAGGAGAGAACCATGGAAGAACGCTGAATGAGAGCTATCATTGTCCCAGTTAGCACCGCTAACTCATTGTGAGAAATTGTGGCTTTTGCAAGAAAGTCAGAACCAAACTATGTATCACTCACAGATTCTCTGGAGGAGTCAGGTCCCATTATTTAAAGCATATACTGGAAGAATTGGTGCTTTATCAGTAGTCACAATTAGGGATCTTGCCTGCAGAGGCTGTTGTTCTGCTGACAGCGGTATTATGGCAGTTTATGGTAAAGGACAATTCTATTACAAAAGATAAGGTCATGTCCCTGTGATATATAATTTTTGCTATTGGCCAATTGTCCATGTACACCACTCGCTAGACTCCATGCAGGTGGAAAGAGGAGCTGACTACTATTGTTCCAATGGACAATGTATAAAGGTGTGTACACACGGTGCGACAGGGTATCGCAGCTGATATTGACTATGGGGTATATGCAATTGCGGTCGAATTGCAGAAAATGTCGAAAAACGGGTCATTTTCGACACAAAAAGCCTGTCGAATTTGATTCGACAATGCAATACAGTACTTTTCGACAAAAAACCTGCCTTTTCATTGTCGACTTTTGGCAATTTGACATATCTGCAATGTTAAAATGCGGCTTTTCGACAAAAGTATATTCAATTGAAGAATGTCGATTCGACAACAGTGCTTTTCGATGGTCATTTCGTCAATTTCATGCCGTCTCATTTTCCTGTCGTGATCTAATAACATTTTTTAAAAACATGAATTTTTTTGTGCTTTTTTTTTTATTGCTAATAGCATATCTATTTATATTAGAAGGGATTATCTACTTGGTTTGTCCTTAGGAGCCACAAGTATTATTTAATCGATTTTTTAAAAGATTTTTTTTTTTACTAACTACAATAATGTGGAGAGATCAGTGCATGTTTTTAGGTTGGAAGGGGTGTGCAAGTGTTAAAATTCCTGAAAAAAAATGCGTGGGGTCCCCCCTCCTAAGCGTAACCAGCCTCGGGCTCTTTGAGCCGGTCCTGGTTGTAAAAATACGGGGGGGGGGGGGAATGACAGGGGTTCCCCCGTATTTTAACAACTAGCACCGGGCTCTGCGTCCGGTCCTGGTGCAAAAAATATGGGGGACAAAAGACGTTGGGGTCCCCCGTATTTTTCACACCAGCACCGGGCTCCACTAGCCAGAGAGATAATGCCACAGCCGGGGGACACTTTTATATAGGTCCCTGCAGCCGTGGCATTAAATCCCCAACTAGTCACCCCTGGCCGGGGTACCCTGGAGGAGTGGGGACCCCTTAAATCAAGGGGTCCCCCCCTCCAGCCACCCAAGGGCCAGGGGTGAAGCCCGAGGCTGTCCCCCCCATCCAAGGGCGGCGGATGGGGGGCTGATAGCCATGTGTAAAAAAAAAATAATATTGTTTTTTGTAGCAGAACTACAAGTCCCAGCAAGCCTCCCCCGCAAGCTGGTACTTGGAGAAGAAGCACATAAGTGCTATGTAAGTGAAGTGTGATTAAAATAATACAAACATATATACAAAGTGATAAGGAAACCCCTAATTTTCACCTGTGTGCTGACTTGGGGTAGCCGACCTGTGCCGACGTGATGGGGTCCTGCACCCCGGACCCATACCTAGTATTAGGGACCCCCAGTGACAGAGACGCCTTGCCGTTCAGCCCTGGGGGCTTAACCCTATGGGGTATATGCAATTCCAGGCGAATTGCGGCACTTTTTCGCCTGTTTTTACATTTGACACAATTCGACCGTCGAATTCCGGACGGAATTCGACATATTCAATAAAAAACGAATTAGACAGTCCCGCTGTCGAAAAACTGGCGATTTGACGGATTTTGATTAGATTTTTAATTTTTTTTAAAAAACCCGGAAAAAAATTGCGTGGGGTCCCCCCTCCTAAGCATAACCAGCCTCGAGCTCTTTGAGCCGGTCCTGGTTGCGAAAATTCGGGAAAAAAATGACAGGGGATCCCCCGTATTTTAACAACCAGCACCGGGCTCTGCGCCTGGTCCTGGTGCAAAAAATACGGGGGGAAAAAAAGAGTAGGGGTCCCCCGTATTTTTTGTACCAGCACCGGGCTCCACTAGCTGGACAGATAATGCCACAGCCTGGGGTCACTTTTATACAGCGCCCTGCGGCCATGGCATTAAATACCCAACTAGTCACCCCTGGCCGGGGTACCCTGGAGGAGTGGGGACCCCTTCAATCAAGAGGTCCCCCCCAATCAAGGGGTCCCCCCCAGCCACCCAAGGGCCAGGGGTGAAGCCCGAGGCTGTCCCCCCATCCAAGGGCTGCGGATGGGGGGCTGATAGCATGTGTAAAAATGAAAGAATATTGTTTTTGCAGAACTACAAGTCCCAGAAAGCCTCCCCCGTAAGCTGGTACTTGGAGAACCACAAGTATCAGCATGCGGGGGGGAAACGGGCCCGCTGGTACCTGTAGTTCTTCTGCAAAAAAAATACCCAAATAAAAACAGGACACGCACACCGTGAAAACACAACTTTATTTCACACATGCCGACACATACATACTTATCTATGTTGACACGCCGACTCTGGCCACGTCTCCAATGTCGACGAATCCGGGGTACCTGAAAATAAAATTATACTCACCTGATCCAATGTCCGGTTCGTTTACTGTAATCCACGTACTTGGCAAAACAAACATACGCATTTACCCGAACCAGACGGACTGAAAGGGGTCCCATGTTTACACATGGGACCCGTTTCCCCGAATGCAGAGACCCCCCGTGACTCCTGTCACAGAAGGTCCCTTCAGCCAATCAGGAAGCGCCACGTCGTGGCACTCTCCTGATTGGCTGTATGCGCGTCGGAGCTGTCAGACGCGCATTGCACAGCCCCCTCCATTATCTTCAATGGTGGGAACTTTGCGGTCAGGTCACCCGCGGTCAGCGGCTGACCGCGGGTAACCCCACCGCTGACCGCAAAGTTCCCACCATTGAAACGAATGGAGGTGCTGTGCGATGCGCTGTCTGCCAGCTCAGACGCGCATAGGGAACCAGGAGAGTGCCACGACGTGGCGCTACCTGATTGCCTGAAGGGACCTTCTGTGACAGGAGTCACAGGGGGTCTCAGCATTTGGGGAAAGGGGTCCCATGTGTAAACATGGGACCCCTTTCAGTACGTGTGGATCGGGTAAATGCGTTTGTTTATTTTGCAAGTACGAGGATTACAAATATCACTGGACACCGGATTTAGGCGAGTATAATTTTACTTTCAGGTACACCCCGTGGATTCTACTTGGACAAGTGGACCGAACGTCGTGTCAACATAGGTAAGTATGTGTGTGTGTCGATATGTATGTAATAAAGTTGTACTTTCAAGGTGTGCGTGTCCTGTTTTTATATGGGTATTTTTTTTGCAGTAGAACTACAGGTACCAGCGGGCCCGTTTCCCCCCCGCATGCTGGTACTTGTGGTTCTCCAAGTACCAGCTTGCGGGGGAGGCTTGCTGGGACTTGTAGTTCTGCTGCAAAAAACAATATTCTTTCATTTCACAAAAGGCTATCAGCCTCCCATCCGCAGCCCATGGATGGGGGGGGGGGGGGACAGCCTCGGGCTTCACCCCTGGCCCTTGGGTGGCTGGGGGGGGGACCCCTTGATTGAAGGGGTCCCCACTCCTCCAGGGTACCCCGGCCAGGGGTGACTAGTTGGGTATTTAATGCCACGGCCGCAGGGAGCGGTATAAAAGTGTCCCCCGGCTGTGGCATTATCTGTCCAGCTAGTGGAGCCCGGTGCTGGTACAAAAAATACGGGGGACCCCTACTCTTTTTGTCCCCCGTATTTTTTGCACCAGGACCAGGCGCAGAGCCCGGTGCTGGTTGTTAAAATACGGGGGATCCCCTGTCATTTCCCCCCCCGTATTTTGGCAAACAGGACCGGCTCAAAGAGCCCGAGGCTGGTTATGCTTAGGAGGGGGGACCCCACACATTTTTTTTCTGATTTTTACCCCATTCCATAAAAATAAAAAATATTTTAAAAAAAAATATATAAATAATACTTGTGCCTCCTAAATAGACAAACCAAGTACCTAATCCCTTCTAATATAAATAGATATGCTATTACCAATAAAAAAAAACACAAAAAAAACATGTTTTTAAATTTTTTTATTAGATTCCGCCAGAAAAGTGTGGTGGATTGAAAATGACGGATTTACTGTCTAAAAGCACTGTTGTCGAATTTACAATCTTCAATTGAATATACTTTTGTCGAAATGCCGCATTTGTACCATTGCAGAAATGTCGAATTTGACAAATGTCGAATTTCAAAAAGTCGAATTTGGAATGGCCGTTTTTTGACGAAAAGTACTGAATTGCATTGTCAATTTTTTTTTTGGGGGCGAAAATGTCCCGTTTTTCGACATTTTCGGGAATTCGACCGCAATTGCATATACCCCTATATCTGCAGATATACGTAACTAAGATCTCTGTATTATCTTATCATTATGTAGTGTTATTTTTCACTCAGTGTGCATTAGGGATAACAATATGTTTTTTCTTGCACAGAATTACCCCTCCCTTTAGGCACCTGAGTGACATCACAATCTGATTGAGCAGCTTGCCAATAAATGTCCAATAAAACTGTGACATGCTGTTTAGATATGTATTTTGGGCATACTATTAACTAGAGATGATCGTGTTCCCGTTCTCCGAGAATCGGACCCACCCAAACTTCACTATCCGAGTCCGGATCATAGTCCGACTCGGAGTTTCCCGCCTAACTCGGATCCCAAAACGAGCAAAACGTCATCATCCTGCTGTTGGACTTTTGCTGGTTTTGGATTCCATAAAGGTCCCGGTGATCAGCGCCATTTTTACTCGGGCTGTGTAGAGTGCACTGAACGGACGTGTCCGTCTCAGTGCTGGGTTGTGGGTCGTGGGCGTGGGGCTGCTGTAGGACTGGTGTATCAGTCCAGGGGTGCTCTGTCTGTCGTTAAGTGGTGTATCTGACAAGGGGAGATCTGTCCATAATCAATGTACATCCAGGTGCTCTGCCCCAGTGTTAAAGCAAAAAACAGTATTCTGGGTGTACATCCAGGGGCTGGTGTGTCCTAGTGTGTCCACAGTATCAGTCCAGGGGTGTTCTATCTGTTGTCTGGTGGTGTATCTGACAAGGGGTGATCCCTCCATATACATCCAGGGGCTCTGCCCCAGTGTTAAAAAACAAAACAAAACCCAGTATACTGTATGTGTACATCCAGGGTCTGGTCCGACTCCTATCAGTATCAGCCCAGGGATGCTCTGTCTGTCATCTGGTGTATCTGACAAGGGGTGCTCTGTCCACCTAGGAGTGATCTGTCCGTACATCCAGAGGCTCTGCCCCAGTGTAAAATTAAAATAATAGAAGCTAAACTGCCTAAAATATAATAAATAAATAAATAATAATAAAAAAAAAAATATAAAAAAATATATATATATATATATATATATATATATATATATATATATATATATATTTTTTTTTTTTTTTTTTTTTGTGCTGTTCCCCAGTGTACTATACGATTTGATTTTTTTTTCATAATTACAGCGACACTGCCGGTCAGACTGCAGTATATTATTATTTCATACTCATACATGTACTGTGTGACACTGGTGAAGGTGGTAACACAGTAATATATTTTCGTACTCATCTCATACACATACTGTGTGACACTGTTGGTGAAATTAAACCACAGTGTTTGATTACTATTCTTAGTGGGTGGGAGGGCTCAAAGGCTATTCCATCTTGCACCTGTTTTCTTTGTATTATGTGCTGTTTGGAGCATTGCTGACTGTCTTGTGTAGACGACAAACATTTGTATACTTTATTAAACTGCCACCCTGTCTGCTACTGCAGTGCCATTCTGTTGTCTAGATGTGCCATGTTGGAAGTTTAAGTGCCACATTTTTGTGCCGCCCATTGTTGTCGCTTAGCTTAGTCACCCAGCTACCTCAGTGCAACCTTTTGGCCTAAACTGGATGAAAACCATATTGTGAGCTGTGAGGTGATCAAAATTGACTGGAAATGTGTGGAAATGTTAGAGGTTAATAATATTGTAGGAACAAAAACAGGCCCAAATTCTGTGATTTTAGCTGTTTTTATGATTTAAAATAAAAATAAAAAAAATACAGATCCAAAACTCACAAGGGAGGTTTTGGCAAAATAAATACAGATCCAAAACATGAAGGTAATACAGATCAAAAACAAGAACCCAAAACCGGCGCACATTTCTACTTTTAACACAGACATCGTTCTTGTTCAGTAAAAAGAGAATGCCATGCAAAGTCTCCATACGGAATCTTATGGTTTTTGAAAAGCTGTTTAGCACATTTAATACTAGTCTGAATGACACATCTGAAGTTATTTATTTTTTGATAGGGAAGTTTTGACTGATCAGCTATTTAAAAGTGGCACTGCAAACTATTTTATTCTGGTCAGAGAACTATTCGCAAGATATCATTCAGGCGGGGCTGCATCTAAAAGTATATGTCTTTGATGAGAAATCAAATTAATGATAAGTTTCCAAAGTTTTTGCCTACTACAGGCAATATCAGGGAACTTTGTGTCTGTGCCTGAGCTGGCATCCCTGTGAGGATTTATTTATTTTTTCGTGGGAACATCTGTTTTGAATATGTGCCTACCTCAGAAAATGTCTCATTACGATCAGAATCCATTTTAACTCAAGAGTCTGAGGGATTATTTATTTCCTCACAACTAATACCTGAGGAGGATGATAACACAGTGACAAGCCTTTATGTTTTTTTTCAGTATGATTGAGCCTGCTACAGTCAGAGGCGTAAATATGCGACATATCTGACAGAGACCAGCACTGTGAGGGAGATGTACAGGATTATAGCGGCACGAATCATGCTGCTATAGCACTTTCTGCTTCCCCTCATTACCGAGGCGAAACAGGAAGGAACATCGACAAGATGTATTAACATCTTGCCTGCTGAAGTGGGGAAATTAAAACTCCCTCCTCCGTCGATCCCCGCCTGAGCACACAGCGCATCACCTTAGTGCACCTGACTGTTTATGCCAGGCCTGGCCAACCTGTGGCTCTCTAGCTGTTGTGAAACTACAAATCCCAGCATGCCCTGCCACATTTTTATTAGGGAATGCTAAAACTGTGGCAGGGCATGCTGGGACTTGTAGTTCCACAACAGCTGGAGAGAGACAGATTGGCCAGGCCTGGTTTATGCATTTCCCTGCATATCGGCGTGCTAGCTAAAAGATAATAGCACTGATAAGGACAGCAATACATGGGTGGGGGAATACATGGGGAGAAGCAGTATCCACGCATATAACGTGCGCTGATGTCACTCCTTCCCCCCATAACGCCGTTTCATACATGTCCCCCTGTATTTTCTATCCTCCATCTCTGAAAATGGGACTATGAAGACACAGCTGCTCCAATTCCTTCCTTAGACCCACACCTACCCACATAAGAGGGACTTGAGGATTATTCAGTATGGGAAGGACCAGCAATGGGTTCATGATGAAAATATCCTTTAATCAAATTTTGGATCTCCACTTAATGCCAGCTCCGGGCACAGGTACTATGCCAGCTACGGGCAATACTGTTCTGTCTGCTCTGGACAGGATATATTTGCCTGCTACTGGCAGTTCCAGGAAATGTTAATATAGATTTGCCTGTACAGGCGTCCCTGTATTTATTTATTTTTTATAGCAATATACTTGCATTAAAATGGAGAAAAACAGATGATTGGAGCAAAGTTTTACCTCAGAATCTGAGGTAAAATTGTCCATCAGGTATTATGGCTGAGGGATTTCTCACTCCCTCTGAAAAATAGTTTTCTCAGATGAAGTAGTAGTGGTCACTGACAGACGTTGCCAAGGTTTTCTATGCCCATTTCAACAATATGAAGGAGGAACAGTGGGACAGTCAGAGAGACTGAGACAGCATCCTCCATCCTGGAGAGAATACCTGCCTCAGTGACCAGTAGCCCCACCCCCAGCTGCTAGTGTGCGTGTGACCTGTGCACAACCTAGCCTGCTGGGCAGCTGCAGACTCATTATTAAGCTGGTTACACACTAGCGGATATATCAGCAGTTCAATTTAATGGCCGATATATCACAAGCCTTTCAGCAGGTGTGTACTCCTAATATGTCTGTGTATGACATCTTTCACATACATATCACGTCAGTTGTGGAGTACATCTGATGACCGATATATCTTCAAATATATTAGCGCAGCTGGCTGTGTGTACAGGTGGTCGACGGACCGCCTGTACACTTGCTGCCAGGGGTCAACATCACAGATGGGCGGGAAAAATCAAATGCCTGCCCAGCTGGGTGTCCTGACAGACACGTAGAGCAGCCGATCAGTAAGTGTGTAAACTTTCCTGTATTGGGCGCTCAGATGGCGGGTCTGCCGACATGTCGGTCAGGTGTGTGCACAGCTTTAGTGTCGGCAGTTAGTGATGGAGAAATGTAACTCCCCTGCCTGTAAAATACCGATGCTTGCTACCCAAGCCCATTAGCCGCCGCTAGGTGGCAATCTCCCGAAAAACAAAAAACATAAGTGATGGTAATATATTCTTGTAAATAATATCTGGATAAATGGCTAGTTCTGATATCAAAAGTCACCAATAATTAGGTAACATTAAGAAATATAATGCACCCCCCTTTGTATACTGAAATGAATAATAGAAGCCCCTCGGATTTAAGGTATAAAAGCACTTCTATTACAGTCCTGCTTGAGACTTTCATTATCCATGTACTTTACAATAAGTAGTGTATTATCCCCATTGGGGGTTCAGTATATTTTGTTGAGAATCACAATGTTGACAGTTATCACATGTTCAGAATGTCCACAACAAAAACTTTGACCTCAATAAAATGTCAACATGTTCAAAGTGTCGACAGTCAAAATGTTAACAGGTACCTAATGTTGACACCTAACTTTAGGTCTAACCATAAACTTTATATTGTTGATATTTTGACCGTTAATTGTGTTAACATTTTAACTCTTTTGACATTAAGACATTGAACACTGTGATTGTCGACATCATGACTATATCCCCCAAATAGAATAGAGCAGTGATTCTCAAACTCGGTCCTCATGACCCGACATGGTTCACGTTTTCGATGTCACCCAGCAGCTGCACTGTGTATCACAAACGGTCACATTTTAAAAATCTACAGGTGACCTGCAAAACATGAACCGTGTGGGGTCCTGAGGACCGAGTTTGAGAACCTGTGGAATAGAGTATGAATGGTGCTAACCGGAAACTCTGGGAATAGGCGAGCAAGGATCGGTTAGTAAAGGATAATTTAGAACACAAGGAAGGTTGTGTATGATCTGTGGTAAAATGCATCCAGTGACGATGACTTACTTGATGGACTTTATCCATTCTTCCTTCTCTTCAGGAGTCGGTGCAGATATTCTGTACACAACATGGTTTCCTTCAACCACTCTCCCATCAGCTTCCGTTTTACAGGCCTTGATAACTTGTCCTTTGTGGCTTGGATTAAATAGTTCAAAACAATTCTGAAAAAAAATGTAGACACCATCAGTATTCTGCGCGGAGGTCAGCACATAAGACGCCAGTTACATAAATAATCTTTCTCACAGTATGACAGAATATACAGATATCCTCATAACCAGCACACAAATGACTGTGGTACCACTGTGTTGTGTTCTCTATATCACAATACACCTCTAGCAACCCCCTCCATCCTGATAAATCCACTCTTTGCTTCCATACACATAGGACTATTACTCAATGGGAACATTGCATTTGAGGGTACAAAGTGGTTCAGTATATTTTGTCAACGGTTTACAATGTCGACATTCATTATGTTACATGACTATGTTAACAGTCACTGAAGAAATGGCGACATGCTAACAATGTCAACAATCAGTGATGTGGTTGCTCCCGCCGTTGCGGCAGTAAGTGCTCTAAGCCAAACTGTAACTCTGCGGCTGAAGTAAATATCGCAAAATGTTGGTGTTTCGACGTTTGTCAACATTTACAATGTTGACATTGTGAATATACAAGTTTTGAAAAAAGAAAAGGTAAATCAACTATAGTAGCAGCACTCTTTCCCCTCCACAGGAGGGGAAAGAGTGCTGCTACTAAAGTTGATTTACCTTTTCTTTTTTCAAAACTTATATATGCACATTTAATCAACCAGCAGCACCATGTATATGTGCGTTATGTTGGAACATAAATTTTGACAACATAAACGACAATGTCATCAATATTCCCTGTATCAATAAAAACTCTGGTGCGGGAGCATCTTTTGTTTCAAAAGACATTGTGAACATGTCGACATTTTGTAGATGTCGACATTGTGAGAATCAAGTAGTGTGTGTGTGTGTGTGTGTTTGAGGGAAGGGTATATTTGTTTATTTTAACACCCCTGAAAATAAGAATTTACTTACCGATAATTCTATTTCTCGTAGTCCGTAGTGGATGCTGGGGACTCCGTCAGGACCATGGGGATTAGCGGCTCCGCAGGAGACAGGGCACAAAATTAAAAGTTTGACCACTAGGTGGTGTGCACTGGCTCCTCCCCCTATGACCCTCCTCCAAGCCTCAGTTAGGATACTGTGCCCGGACGAGCGTACACAATAAGGAAGGATTTTGAATCCCGGGTAAGACTCATACCAGCCACACCAATCACACTGTACAACTTGAAATCTGAACCCAGTTAACAGCATGATAACAGAGGAGCCTCTGGAAAGATGGCTTCCAACAATAATAACCCGATTTTTGTAACAATAACTATGTACAAGTATTGCAGACAATCCGCACTTGGGATGGGCGCCCAGCATCCACTACGGACTACGAGAAATAGAATTATCGGTAAGTAAATTCTTATTTTCTCTGACGTCCTAAGTGGATGCTGGGGACTCCGTCAGGACCATGGGGATTATACCAAAGCTCCCAAACGGGCGGGAGAGTGCGGATGACTCTGCAGCACCGAATGAGAGAACTCCAGGTCCTCTTTAGCCAGGGTATCAAATTTGTAGAATTTTACAAACGTGTTCTCCCCTGACCACGTAGCTGCTCGGCAGCGTTGTAATGCCGAGACCCCTCGGGCAGCCGCCCAAGGTGAGCCCACCTTCCTTGTGGAGTGGGCATTTACAGATTTTGGCTGTGGCAGGCCTGCCACAGAATGCGCAAGTTGAATTGTGCTACAAATCCAACGAGCAATCGTCTGCTTAGACGCAGGAACACCCAGCTTGTTGGGTGCATACAGTATAAACAGCGAGTCAGACTTTCTGACTCCAGCCGTCCTTGAAATATATAAATATATTTTTAAGGCTCTGACAACGTCGAACAACTTGGAGTCCTCCAAGTCGCTAGAAGCCGCAGGCACCACAATAGGTTGGTTCAGGTGAAACGCTGATACCACCTTAGGGAGAAACTGACGACGCGTCCGCAGTTCTGCCCTGTCCCAATGGAAAATCAGATATGGCTTTTGTACGAAAAAGCCGCCAATTCTGACACTCTCCTGGCCGAAGCCAGGGCCAGTAGCATGGTCACTTTCCATGTAAGATATTTCAAATCCACCGATTTGAGTGGCTCAAACCAATGGGATTTGAGGAATCCCAAAACTACAATTGAGATCCCACAGTGCCACTGGAGGCACAACCGGGGCTGTATATGTAGTACTCCTTTGACAAAAGCTTGGACTTCCGGAACTGAAGCCAATTCTTTCTGGAAGAAAATCGACAGGGCTGAAATTTGAACCTTAATGGACCCCAATTTGAGGCCCATAGACAATCCTGTTTGCAGGAAATGTAGGAATCGACCCAGTTGAAATTCCTCCGTCGGAGCCCTCTCCTTCAGGATCCGGCGTTCAACCGCCATGCCGTCAAACGCAGCCGCGGTAAGTCTAGAGGTAGAGTGCACGGATCCTCCGTGCGCATCTCTTGAAGTTCCGGGTACCAAGTCTTTCTTGGCAAATCCGGAGCCACGAGTATCGTTCTTACTCCCCTTCGCCTTATAATTCTCAGTACCTTGGGTATGAGAGGCAGAGGGGGGAACACATACATTGACTGGTACACCCATGGTGTTACCAACGCGTCCACAGCTATTGCCTGAGGGTCTCTTGACCTGGCGCAATACCTGTCCAGTTTTTTGTTGAGGCGGGACGCCATCATGTCCACCTTTGGTTTTTCCCAACGGTTCACAATCATGTGGAAGACTTCTGGATGAAGTCCCCACTCTCCCGGGTGGTGATCGTGTCTGCTGAGGAAGTCTGCTTCCCAGTTGTCCACTCCCGGAATGAACACTGCTGACAGTGCTATCACATGATTTTCTGCCTAGTGAAAAATCCTTGCAGCTTCTGCCATTGCCCTCCTGCTTCTTGTGTCGCCCTGTCTGTTTACGTGGGCGACTGCCGTGGTGTTGCCCTACTGGATCAACACCGGCTGACCCTGAAGCAGAGGTCTTGCCAGGCTTAGAGCATTGTAAATTGCCCTTAGCTCCAGTATATTTATGTGAAGTGAAGTCTCCAGGCTTGACCACACTCCCTGGAAATTTCTTCCCTGTGTGACTGCTCCCCAGCCTCTCAGGCTGGCATTCGTGGTCACCAGGACCCAGTCCTGAATGCCGAATCTGCGGCCCTCCAAAAAGGTGAGCACTCTGCAACCACCACAGAAGAGACCCCCTTGTCCTTGGAGACGGGGCTATCCGCTGATGCATCTGAAGATGCGATCCGGACCATTTGTCCAGCAGATCCCACTGAAAGGTTCTTGCGTGGAATCTGCCGAATGGAATCGCTTCGTAAGAAGCCACCATTTACCCAGGACTCTTGTGCATTGATGCACTGACACTTTTCCTGGTTTTAGGAGGTTCCTGACTAGCTCGGATAACTCCCTGGCTTTCTCCTCCGGGAGAAAAACCTTTTTCTGAACTGTGTCCAGAATCATCCCTAGGAACAGCAGACGTGTCGTCGGGCTCAGCTGGGATTTTGGAAAATTTAGAATCCACCCGTGCTGTTGCAGCACTACTTGGGTTAGTGCTACACCGGCCTCTAACTGTTCTCTGGATCTTGCCCTTATCAGGAGATCGTCCAAGTAAGGGATAATTAAGACGCCTTTTCTTCGAAGAAGAATCATCATTTCGGCCATTACCTTGGTAAAGACCCGGGGTGCCGTGGACAATCCAAACGGCAACGTCTGAAACTGATAGTGACAGTTTTGTACCACGAACCTGAGGTACCCTTGGTTTGAAGGGCAAATTGGGACATGGAGGTAAGCATCCTTGATGTCCAAGGACACCATAAAGTCCCCTTCTTCCAGATTCGCTATCACTGCTCTGAGTGATTTCATCTTGAACTTGAACCTTTGTAAGTAAGTGTTCAAAAGATTTCAGACTTAGAATAGGTCTCACCGAGCCGTCCGGCTTCGGTACCACAAACAGCGTGGAATAATACCCCTTTCCTTGTTGTAGTAGGGGTACCTTGACTATTACTTGCTGGGAATACAGCTTGTGAATAGCTTCCAACACCGTCTCCCTGTCGGAGGGAGATGTTGGTAAAGCAGACTTCAGGAATCTGCGAGGAAGAGACGTCTCGAATTCCAATCTGTACCCCTGTGATACTACCTGCAGGATCCAGGGGTCGACTTGCGAGTGAGCCCACTGCGCGCTGAAATTCTTGAGACGACCCCCCCACCGGACCTGAGTCCGCTTGTAAGGCCCCAGCGACATGCTGAGGACTTTTCAGAAGCGGGGGAGTGCTTCTGCTCCTGGGAAGGAGCTGCTTGCTGCAGTCCCTTACCCTTTCCTTTGCCTCAGGCAGATATGAATGGTCTTTTGCCCGCTTGTTCTTATGAGAACGAAAGGACTGAGGCTGAAAAGACGGTGTCTTTTTCTGTTGGGAGGTGACCTGAGGTAAAAAAGGTGGATTTTCCGGCTGTTGCCGTGGCCACCAAGTCCGATAGACCGACCCCAAATAATTCCTCCCCTTTATACGGCAAACTTCCATATGCCGCTTGGAATCCGCATCACCTGACCACTGTCGCGTCCATAAACTTCTTCTGGCAGAAATGGACAGCGCACTTACCCTTGATGCCAGAGTGCAAATATCCCTCTGTGCATCTCACATATAAAGAAAATGCATCCTTTAAATGCTCTATAGTCAATAAAATATTGTCGCTATTCAGGGTATCAATATTTCCAGTCAGAGATTCCGACCAAACCCCCACCAGCACTGCACATCCATGCTGGGGCGATTGCTGGTCGCAGTATAACATCAGTATGTGTGTATATACTTTTTAGAGTATTTTCCAGCCTCCTATCAGCTGGATCTTTGAGGGCGGCCGTATCAGGAGACGGTAACGCCACTTGTTTTGATAAGCGTGTGAGCGCCTTATCTACCCTAGAGGGTGTTTCCCAGCGCGCCCTAACCTCTGGCGGGAAAGGGTATAATGCCAATAACTTCTCTGAAATTAGCAACTTCCTATCGGGGGTAACCCACGCTTCATCACACACTTCAATCAATTCATCTGATTCAGGAAAAACTACAGGTAGTTTTTTCACACCCCACATAATACCCATTTTTGTGGTACTTGTAGTATCAGAAATATGTAACGCCTCCTTCATTGCCGTGATTATGTAACGTGTGGCCCTACTGGAAAATACGTTTGTTTCTTCACCGTCGACACTGGAGTCAGTGTCCGTGTCTGTCGACCGACTGAGGTAATGGGCGTTTTAAAGCCCCTGACGGTGTTTGAGACGCCTGGACAGGTACTAATTGGTTTGCCGGCCGTCTCATATCGTCAACCGACCTTGTAGCGTGTTGACACTATCACGTAATTCCATAAATAAAGCCATCCATTCCGGTGTCGACTCCCTAGGGGGTGACATCCCATTACAGGCAATTGCTCCGCCTCCACACCAACATCGTCCTCATACCTGTCGACACACACGTACCGACACACAGCACACACACAGGGAATGCTCTGATAGAGGACAGGACCCCACTAGCCCTTTGGGGAGACAGAGGGAGAGTTTGCCAGCACACACCAAAGCGCTATAATTATACAGGGACAACCTTATAGTAAGTGTTTTCCCTTATAGCAGCTTAATATATATAATAATATCGCCAAAAAATGCCCCCCCTCTCTGTTTTAACCCTGTTTCTGTAGTGCAGTGCAGGGGAGAGCCTGGGAGCCTTCCCACCAGCGGATCTGTGTGGGAAAAATGGCGCTGTGTGCTGAGGAGATAGGCCCCGCCCCCTTCACGGCGGGCTCTTCTCCCGGTTTTTTCTGTAATCCTGGCAGGGGTTAAATACATCCATATAGCCCAGGGGCTATATGTGATGTATTTTTAGCCAGTAAAGGTAATTACATTGCTGCCCAGGGCGCCCCCCCCCCCAGCGCCCTGCACCCTCAGTGACCGCGGTGTGAAGTGTGCTGAGAGCAATGGCGCACAGCTGCAGTGCTGTGCGCTACCTTAAGAAGACTGGGAAGTCTTCAGCCGCCGATTTCTGGACCTCTTCTCTCTTCAGCATCTGTAAGGGGGCCGGCGGCGCGGCTCCGGTGACCCATCCAGGCTGTACCTGTGATCGTCCCTCTGGAGCTAGTGTCCAGTAGCCTAAGAAGCCAATCCATCCTGCACGCAGGTGAGTTCGCTTCTTCTCCCCTTAGTCCCGCGTTGCAGTGAGCCTGTTGCCAGCAGGACTCACTGAAAATAAAAAACCTAACAAACTTTTATTCTAAGCAGCTCTTTAGGAGAGCCACCTAGATTGCACCCTTCTCGGCCGGGCACAAAAACCTAACAGAGGCTTGGAGGAGGGTCATAGGGGGAGGAGCCAGTGCACACCACCTAGTGGTCAAACTTTTAATTTTGTGCCCTGTCTCCTGCGGAGCCGCTAATCCCCATGGTCCTGACGGAGTCCCCAGCATCCACTTAGGACGTCAGAGAAAATATAATTATGTGTATAGAGGTGCATTTCACAGGAGTCTCCCAATACAGTAACTTCCCTTTGCTACAATTAATAATCACATTACCTACATGTTCACTCCAACTTCAAGCTACTACTGTATGTTTAAGCTACAGTTATCTACACGGAAATAATCTGCACTGCTGTCAACAGTTCACCTATGACCTATGCAATAATCTAGACGTTTCTATGTGCTGCAAACAAGTTCATTCTTCACAGTCAAACTGGTAAAAGTTTATATTTATCGGCATCCGGTCATGTGACCGGCGCTCGGGATCCAGATGGTCACCATGCAGACAGCAGAATCCCATCCACTTTCTAGCTGGAGAGTCAACATGCCGACTGACGGGGACTACTCCCACACGTGGGTGTCCACGACACCCATAGAGTGGGAATAGAACTTGTGGCGAGCGCAGCGAGCCTGCAAGAGGCTTTGTTGCATTGACCCCCCCCCTTAGCATTTTGCTGCCAGGATCCCGAGGTCGGTATACTGACCACCAGGATCCCCAACAACAGTCTCCCACCCCCACCCTATTTATTCGCTCCTTGTTGTAGACTCTGGGCCTAATTCAGGTTGCATCTCAAACACGATGCAACCACAATTTTTGAGGTGGCCCCACTGTGGGCACGTGCAGGTCCTGTCCTGCGCGAGCAGTTAATCTGGTTGTGCCGCATTAACTGCGAACACTTCTGCCTGAGAGGGGGGTGGCAACGTTTCTGGCGCGGCGCAGTGGAAATTGGGGTGGGTCTGTGGCATTTTCGGGGCAGCTGTGTCGTCACACGCAGCCAATCCGACTGAAATTATGACGGCGGTATTTTATTTGTAATTGCTGTCTTATAAGTAATCAGGTGTTTATTAAAATTCATACTGAGGGTTCAATGCAATAAGGTGCGAGTCTGCGAGTTTGTTACATGAAACTCGCAGACTTTGTATGAATGAGCATACTTGAGAAATGTGAGATCCAATAATAAATGCCAATTCGCAGTAGTCGAAATGTACACATTTTCTACAAAATGTAACCTGGGAGAAGTGGGGAGCACTTCTTGGACCCCAAAAAAGTGACAACCTCATTAGCAGAATCAAATAGAAGGCTGTTACTGGGGATTCAGCATGACATCCCGGTTGTCGGGATCCCAGCGGTCAGGAGACTGACACCAGGATCCCGAAAGCCAGAACACCGGCGGCAAGCACAGCGCGTCCCCTTGCGAGCACTGCGGGCCTAGTGGCGAACTTCAGGGTCGTTGACCACCACCCAAGTGGGGAATCTGGCCGGCCGTCAGAATTTCAACCGCCGGTATTGCGCCGGGTGTCGGGATTATTGCGTCTGTATCCTGACTGCCGGCAAACTGATTGCCTCCCGTTACTGGGCATCAGGAAAGTACTGGACGCTCTTAAAAGGTGCCAAATAATTGATTTTTGCATACTTTTTTTAAGTTAAAAAAATAAATAAAAACCAAATGAATTTAAATTAGGAACAAAAAAAAAGGGATTTAAGACCACTTCAAATTAAAAAAAAAAAAAAGATAAAAAGCTATTATTTCTCATTGAAATAAATATGTTAATTAAGTTTGGCGTCCATAAAAAAAAAAAAAGTTAATTTGAGACCATTTTTTTTAAATATCAATAATCACATGTAATTATTGGCCCAGTTAAGCTAATTGAAAACTTCCAATTGCCTAATTAGTCATAAGGGGGTGTCCAAGGGGTTTTGAAGCAAGTCTCAACATTTTTTACTTAAAATAAAGATTTTCCCTACCTTTTCACACTGTGGCACAGATTTATCAAGCCTTGAAGACTGATAAATTTCATGGTGATAAAGTGCAAGCCAATCAGCTCATAATTGCCATGTTGCAGGCTGCGTTTGAAAAATGACAGTTAGGAGCTGATTGGTTGGTACTTTATCACCGTGCAATTTATAACTCTCCAAGGCTTGACAAATCTGGGCCTCCCAGATGTGTGCACACAAAAAAACCCATAAATTTCCTCTGAAAAAGCAATGCAAGTTTGGATTTGCAAAAGCAAATCTGCAGTGCGAGTTCGCTGCGAGAACGGCTCTCAGGACCAAACTGGCACCTAATTGTCTCGGCCCTTGAGAGTCTATGTGGGCCCTTTTCAAGAGGGTCCGTAATCTGTACATAATATGCACACATTGTATGCGTGTCTGTAAAACATTACGTGCAAATATAAACCGCTCCCTTTAAGGACTGTATTTGGGACTGTGTTGCAGCTATACGGAGCTACTATTGCTATATAACTATATGAAATATGCACTACTCAACACGCCGCTCACTTTAAAGGAATTGGATTTGTAACTTTGTTGCAATTATATGGAGGAACTGCCGCTCAAATCTATGAGATGTGGCAGCTATTGATCTTTTCAGCGCCGCTGACTTAAAATAGACTGCACTTGTGACTTTGTTACAGTTATATGGAATTACCGCCGCTTATATCCCTGTGAGGCGTGCGCGACAATGGATCATCTTAGCACAGCTCCCAGTTACTGTAGGTTGTACCACAAAGTATCCAGGAGAGAAGCGGTCTATGCATTCAGCTACCCAAACTATTGTATCAGAATTAAGTCAATGTCTATAATAATCTTTAGAGACTTACCTACCGCGCTGTGGGACTTGTTTTATATATTAACCACTTTCTTTTTGTTTATGAGATGTCCTAAGATCATCTTATTTTTATTTTCTTTGCATTTTAATTCTATTGTATTTTATCCGACTGCTCTTTGTCATCTGTTTTATATCTAAAATAAATATTATTTGACATATCCCCATTGGGTATTGAGAGTCTATATATCCTACTGGTAACAGGTTGTGTGTATGTTTTGGTATTTGCATGGAGTCCAATATTTACATATAGATACACACTCTATTCGGCACCATTACTGCTCTTTCTGCTTCTGACATAAGCTGTACAAATATCAGTAGCTTTCTTCTACTAAAACGCGTTTCGCCATAAGTACCTTTTTCAGTGGCTTTGCGTACTTAAAGTGAGGGTTGGTTTGATCATGCATGTATTTATAAACGTTAACTGCATGCTGTTTGTTTTTCTATTCGTTATCGCAATACATGTATGGGGCACTTGATGCCTTGTTAATTGGATCATACCACTAATTGTACAGTTCTTTAGCATCAATTAAGTGTAATGTTAAAGCATATGGATGGCGATCTGCATGTGCACACTTCTTGTATACTGTGGCAAATGCTTGTTATAGATGTGTATGCATTCATGGAAACAAATACATGCATCAGCAAAAAAAGAGAAGCAGCAAGCACATCAAGTAAATATATGGCTTAATTAACAGATAAACTGAAACATTTTATATAAATCCATCATTTTAATGCTAATGGGAAAAGGGAAAATCAAAACAGGTGTATGTATGAGGGGGCAAAATTCTTCTAGTAAAAATGATGAGACTGAAAATGTTGATGGGAAAGGAAAAACAAAACGTGTTATAAATTTAGAATAAATTAAAGAAGGTCAAAGAGTGCCTGAGCAACAAGTGATATTGAACTAAAAGTAAAATAAGAATTTACTTACCGATAATTCTATTTCTCATAGTCCGTAGTGGATGCTGGGGACTCCGAAAGGACCATGGGGAATAGCGGCTCCGCAGGAGACTGGGCACAAAGTAAAAGCTTTAGGACTAGCTGGTGTGCACTGGCTCCTCCCCCTATGACCCTCCTCCAAGCCTCAGTTAGGATACTGTGCCCGGACGAGCGTACACAATAAGGAAGGATTTTGAATCCCGGGTAAGACTCATACCAGCCACACCAATCACACCGTACAACTTGTGATCTGAACCCAGTTAACAGCATGATAACAGAAGGAGCCTCTGAAAAGATGGCTCACAACAACAATAATCCCATTTTTGTAACAATAACTATGTACAAGTAATGCAGACAATCCGCACTTGGGATGGGCGCCCAGCATCCACTACGGACTATGAGAAATAGAATTATCGGTAAGCAAATTCTTATTTTCTCTAACGTCCTAGTGGATGCTGGGGACTCCGAAAGGACCATGGGGATTATACCAAAGCTCCCAAACGGGCGGGAGAGTGCGGATGACTCTGCAGCACCGAATGAGAGAACTCCAGGTCCTCCTCAGCCAGGGTTTCAAATTTGTAGAATTTAGCAAACGTGTTTGCCCCTGACCAAGTAGCTGCTCGGCAAAGTTGTAAAGCCGAGACCCCTCGGGCAGCCGCCCAAGATGAGCCCACTTTCCGTGTGGAATGGGCTTTTACAGATTTTGGCTGTGGCAGGCCTGCCACAGAATGTTCAAGCTGAATTGTACTACAAATCCAACGAGCAATAGTCTGCTTAGAAGCAGGAGCACCCAGCTTGTTGGGTGCATACAGAATAAACAGCGAGTCAGATTTTCTGACTCCAGCCGTCCTGGAAACATATATTTTCAGGGCCCTGACTACGTCCAGCAACTTGGAATCCTCCAAATCCCTAGTAGCCGCAGGCACCACAATAGGTTGGTTTAAGTGAAATGCTGAAACCACCTTAGGGAGAAATTGAGGACGAGTCCTCAATTCTGCCCTGTCCGTATGAAAAATTAGGTAAGGGCTTTTATAGGATAAAGCCGCCAATTCTGATACACGCCTGGCTGAAGCCAGGGCTAACAGCATTACCACTTTCCATGTGAGATATTTCAAGTCCACAGTGGTGAGTGGTTCAAACCAATGTGATTTTAGGAATCCCAACACTACATTGAGATCCCAAGGTGCCACTGGAGGCACAAAAGGAGGCTGTATATGCAGTACTCCCTTGACAAACGTCTGAACTTCAGGAACAGAAGCTAGTTCTTTTTGGAAGAATATCGACAGGGCCGAAATTTGAACCTTAATGGACCCTAATTTGAGGCCCATAGACAGTCCTGTTTGCAGGAAATGCAGGAATCGACCCAGTTGAAATTCCTCCGTAGGGGCCTTCCTGGCCTCGCACCACGCAACATATTTACGCCAAATACGGTGATAATGTTGTACGGTTACATCCTTCCTGGCTTTGATCAGGGTAGGGATGACTTCATCCGGAATGCCTTTTTCCTTCAGGATCCGGCGTTCAACCGCCATGCCGTCAAACGCAGCCGCGGTAAGTCTTGGAACAAACATGGTCCCTGCTGGAGCAGGTCCTGTCTTAGAGGTAGAGGCCACGGGTCTTCCGTGAGCATCTCTTGAATTTCCGGGTACCAAGTCCTTCTTGGCCAATCCGGAGCCACGAGTATAGTCTTTACTCCTCTCCTTCTTATGATTCTCAGTACTTTTGGTATGAGAGGAAGAGGAGGGAACACATACACTGACCGGTACACCCACAGTGTTACCAGAGCGTCCACAGCTATTGCCTGAGGGTCCCTTGACCTGGAGCAATATCTGTCCAGTTTTTTGTTGAGGCGAGACGCCATCATGTCCACCTTTGGTTTTTCCCAACGGTTTACAATCATGTGGAAGACTTCTGGGTGAAGTCCCCACTCCCCCGGGTGAAGATCGTGTCTGCTGAGGAAGTCTGCTTCCCAGTTGTCCACTCCCGGAATGAACACTGCTGACAGTGCTATCACATGATTTTCCGCCCAGCAAAGAATCCTTGCCACTTCCGTCATTGCCCTCCTGCTTCTTGTGCCGCCCTGTCTGTTTACGTGGGCGACTGCCGTGATGTTGTCCGACTGGATCAATACTGGCTGACCCTGAAGCAGAGGCCTTGCCTGACTTAGGGCATTGTAAATGGCCCTTAGTTCCAGGATATTTATGTGAAGTGACGTTTCCATGCTTGACCACAAGCCCTGGAAAAAAAATTTTTCCCTGTGTGACTGCTCCCCAGCCTCTCAGGCTGGCATCCGTGGTCACCAGGACCCAATCCTGAATGCCGAATCTGCGGCCCTCTAGGAGATGAGCACTCTGTAACCACCACAGGAGAGACACCCTTGTCCTTGGAGACAGGGTTATCCGCTGATGCATTTGAAGATGCGATCCGGACCATTTGTCTAGCAGATCCAACTGAAAAGTTCTTGCGTGGAATCTGCCGAATGGAATCGCTTCGTAAGAAGCCACCATCTTTCCCAGGACCCTTGTGCACTGATGCACTGACACCTGGCCTGGTCTTAGGAGTTTTCTGACTAGGTCGGATAACTCCCTGGCTTTCTCTTCCGGGAGAAACACCTTTTTCTGTACTGTGTCCAGAATCATCCCTAGGAACAGCAGACGTGTCGTCGGAATCAGCTGCGATTTTGGAATATTTAGAATCCATCCGTGCTGTCGTAGTACTATTTGAGATAGTGCTACTCCGACCTCTAACTGTTCTCTGGACCGTGCCCTTATCAGGAGATCGTCCAAGTAAGGGATAATTAAGACGCCTTTTCTTCGAAGAAGAATCATCATTTCGGCCATTACCTTGGTAAAGACCCGGGGTGCCGTGGACAATCCAAACGGCAGCGTCTGAAACTGATAGTGACAGTTCTGTACCACAAACCTGAGGTACCCTTGGTGAGAAGGGCAAATTGGGACATGGAGGTAAGCATCCTTGATGTCCAGAGACACCATGTAGTCCCCTTCTTCCAGGTTCGCTATCACTGCTCTGAGTGACTCCATCTTGAACTTGAACCTTTTTATGTAAGTGTTCAAGGCTTTCAGATTTAAAGTGGGTCTCACCGAGCCGTCCGGCTTCGGTACCACAAACAGCGTGGAGTAATACCCCTTTCCCTGTTGTAGGAGGGGTACCTTGATTATCACTTGCTGGGAATACAGCTTGTGAATGGCTTCCAATACCGCCTCCCTGTCGGGGGTAGACGTTGGTAAAGCAGACTTCAGGAACCGGCGAGGGGGAGATGTCTCGAATTCCAATTTGTACCCCTGAGATACTACCTGCAGGATCCAGGGGTCCACTTGCGAGTGAGCCCACTGCGCGCTGAAATTCTTGAGACGGGCCCCCACCGTGCCTGAGTCCGCTTGTAAGGCCCCAGCGTCATGCTGAGGACTTGGCAGAAGCGGGGGAGGGCTTCTGTTCGTGGGAAGAAGCTGTCTGTTGCAGTCTTTTTCCCCTTCCTCTGCCCCGGGGCAGATATGAGTGGCCTTTTGCCCGCTTGCCCTTATGGGGACGAAAGGACTGAGCCTGAAAAGACGGTATCTTTTTCTGCTGCGAGGTGACTTGGGGTAAAAAGGTGGATTTCCCAGCCGTTGCCGTGGCCACCAGGTCCGATAGACCGCCCCCAAATAACTCCTCCCCTTTATACGGCAATACTTCCATATGCCGTTTGGAATCCGCATCCCCTGACCACTGTCGCGTCCATAATCCTCTTCTGGCAGAAATGGACATCGCACTTACTCTTGATGCCAGAGTGCAAATGTCTCTCTGTGCATCTCGCATATATAGGAATGCATCCTTTAAATGCTCTATAGTCAATAATATATTGTCCCTGTCCAGGGTATCAATATTTTCAGTCAGGGAATCCGACCAAGCCACCCTAGCACTGCACATCCAGGCTGAGGCGATTGCTGGTCGCAGTATAACACCAGTATGAGTGTATATACTTTTAAGGATATTTTCCAGCCTCCTATCTGCTGGCTCCTTAAGGGCGGCCGTTTCTGGAGACGGTAACGCCACTTGTTTTGATAAGCGTGTGAGCGCCTTATCCACCCTAGGGGTTGTTTCCCAACGAGCCCTAACCTCTGGTGGGAAGGGATATAGTGCCAATAATTTTTTAGAAATTAGCAGTTTTTTGTCGGGGGTAACCCACGCTTCATCACACACTTCATTCAATTCCTCTGATTCAGGAAAAACTACGGGTAGTTTTTTCACACCCCACATAATACCCCTTTTTGTGGTTCTTGCAGTATCAGAGATGTGCAAAACCTCCTTCATTGCCGTGATCATGTAACGTGTGGCCCTACTGGAAAATACGTTTGTTTCTTCACCGTCGACACTGGAGTCAGTGTCTGTGTCTGGGTCCGTGTCGACCCACTGAGGTAACGGGCGTTTAATAGCCCCTGACGGTGTTTGAGACGCCTGGACAGGCACTAACTGAGCTGCCGGCTGTCTCATGTCGTCAACAGTTTTCTGTAACGTGCCGACACTGTCACGTAATTCCTTAATTACGGCCATCCATTCAGGTGTCGACTCCCTAGGGGGTGACCACCATTATAGGCAATTGCTCCGCCTCCACATCATTTTCCTCCTCATACATGTCGACACACACGTACCGACACCCAGCACACACACAGGGAATGCTCTGATAGAGGACAGGACCCACTTAGCCCCTTGGGGAGACAGAGGGAGAGTTTGCCAGCACACACCAGAGCGCTATATATGTATAGGGACAACCTTACAATAAGTGTCTATCCCTTATAGCTGCTTATATCTGTTATTTTGCCAAATAAGTACCCCCTCTCTCTTTTTTACCCTGTTTCTGTAGTTGCAGGATGCAGGGGAGATTCTGGGAGCCTTCCTACCAGCGGAGCTGTGTGGGAAAAATGGCGCTGTGTGCTGAGGAGATAGGCCCCGCCCCCTTCACGGCGGGCTCTTCTCCCGTTTTTTTCTGGAAAACTGGCAGGGGTTAAATACATCCATATAGCCCAGGAGCTATATGTGATGTATTTTTTGCCAAATAAGGTAAATTCATTGCTTCCCAGGGCGCCCCCCCCCAGCGCCCTGCACCCTCAGTGACCGAAGTGTGAAGTGTGCTGAGAGCAATGGCGCACAGCTGCAGTGCTGTGCGCTACCTTATGAAGACAGGAAAGTCTTCTGCCGCCGATTTATGGACCTCTTCTTGCTTCAGCATCTGTAAGGGGGCCGGCGGCGCGGCTCCGGGACCCATCCATGGCTGGGCCTGTGATCGTCCCTCTGGAGCTAATGTCCAGTAGCCTAAGAAGCCCAATCCACTCTACACGCAGATGAGTTCGCTTCTTCTCCCCTTAGTCCCTCGATGCAGTGAGCCTGTTGCCAGCAGGTCTCACTGAAAATAAAAAACCTATTTAAACTTTTACTCTAAGCAGCTCAGGAGAGCCACCTAGATTGCACCCTTCTCGTTCGGGCACAAAATCTTAACTGAGGCTTGGAGGAGGGTCATAGGGGGAGGAGCCAGTGCACACCAGCTAGTCCTAAAGCTTTTACTTTGTGCCCAGTCTCCTGCGGAGCCGCTATTCCCCATGGTCCTTTCGGAGTCCCCAGCATCCACTAGGACGTTAGAGAAATAATGGATAAGAAATTAACATTGTAAATACACATGCTTGTATACGTACAATATACAAATAACAAAAATGTTTGCATTTCAGTGGAACTGCAGGAGATGTGTATCTGGATATGGGTTTGTTGCTATACTACAAGTGTAAGCTTTTCCCAACACCACAAAAAATGCTAGCATACGTGTCAGGGTCAGATTTAGGGGTGAGGGCGCCTCTAGGCACAATAGTAATGGCCACCCCCATCTACCCAATTTTATTACTTTCATCGGTTATACACCCTCATTTGGTAATTGCCAATTTAAAAGAAGAAGAAAAAGAAGAAGAACCATGAACTATGATATTGGTTTATTTTTAATTATGTACAGCTAGTTATATTGTTCAGGTTCTTGATACCTGCGCCCAAACCTATACTCTGTGTTGTATGTGAGAAACATGTGTCTATATGGTCTATAAATACTTTTATTTTTTCAGTCACAATGCTCAGTATAACAGACAGTACAATATTGCATATATATTAGTCCACACGTAATTTGAGTGATCACACAGTATTATCTATGTTCATAGCAGTAGCATGCATGTACTGTGAACAAACCGATGTGTAGAGAAATTAATGCAAACTTGATGTTGTATGATGAACACAGTAATGAACAGTCTTGAGAGCAAAGAATTTCTCTATTCCGGATATATCAAGTGGCAGTCTTTTCCTAAAGGGACTTCCGTGTCCCCCAGTATAAGTCAGAGCAACTGTGCCCAGAAGCAGTTCTCTCTCAATTAATGGTTTCTGATGGGGGTCATGTTCTAGGAGGCCGGCGTCCCGGCCTGCCAGGTGCAACTTACCCTCACAATATGGTGCCTTGTTCCCGTTACTCAGTCTGCGGTGAGCCTCTGTGTAGCCGCTTGTGTAGCTTCAACCCTCTCCGTCCCCAGTGGTGCTCCTCAGCATGCAGTGCTGGATGTCTTCCTGGCTCTGCTGCTGGGCCACCGGGTTCCACCGGAGGCCGCACTGAACACCAGAGGTTGCATTGCCGTAAGGCTCCGCCTCTTCCTGTGTCCTGTGCGATCTCAACGGCTGCTCCACTCACCAGCCAGCGAGAAGTGTTATGAATGTGGTCTGCGGTGATGTGCAGGTAATGCAGGCTTGCAGTGTCTGTGTGTGGATCTGTTTCCAACGCGTTTCAGCTGCAAACAGCCTTTGTCAAGGATTCAGAATGCTGTTTAGTGGGGTTCTTTTATTAGTCTTCCTGACCAATCAGGATACGATGGGTGTGTTTCCAAACGATTGTCTTCCTGACCAATCAGGATACGATGGGTGTGTTTCCAAATGATTAATTGATGGTCTTCCTGACCAATCAGGATGCGATGGGTGTGTTTCCAAACGATTGATTTATGGTTTCAAGCTAGTGCTTCACTCAGTGTTTCTGATGATTTTAAACAGTAGTGTGCCAGACATTTTACCTTTTATGGCATGGTGTTTAGATGGCAACGTGTCATTTTAAACAGTGGTATGTCAGACTTTTTTTATAACATGTTTTATATATGTTTCTGTCTATGCATTGGTAGATTACAGTATCTGAATTTTACTTCTCAAATAGTGTTCCTTTGCCTGTAATAACTATTCACTTAGTTAGTATGCTGTTATTGAAGTTGATATTGAGACCTTTTGGTGCCATGGTTTTAAGATTAAAGATCCACTTTAATTAGTTTCTGTCCAATGTTTTACCAAAGTCTCCACCTCTCTAGTTTCTGTGTGGTTTGTCTATTGTTATAAAATACAGAGTAGTAGGATTTGCCTCATGTACCTCTCTGTAATGTTTTGATACACTATGGTTCTCATATCCAATCTTGATGTTTCTTATATGTTCATATATCCTATTTTTCAGGGGTCTGATGGTTCTGCTTATGTATTCGAGGCCACATGGGCATCTCAGTAGGTATATCACCCCTTTACTTTCACATGAGACTTAGTGTTTAATTTTTAACGACTTATTTATCGTAGAGTGGAATTACTCTATTCTCTTTGTGGTGGTTTTATGTGTAATCTTGTACCCTGAGCATTTGTCACAGTAGTGGAAGCCCGTATTGTGCTCTGTGTAGGGTAACTTAATCTGATTCTTCGTTGGTGGTTTAAAATGGTTCCTCACCAGTTTCTGTTTAATGTCTGGGGCTTTCCTGTAGACTATATGTGGTCTCACATCCAAGATTTTGTTAAGGTCATCATCTTTCCTTAGTATATTCCAGTGTGTTTGCAGTGTTTTCTCTATCTGTTTTGCTGATCTGTTGTATTGAGTAATGAAGTAGGTCCTCTCTCCCGGGGAGTTACTTCTTTTGTTTTTTATTAATAAATGTGAAAGTCACATTTACCAAGTAACATGCAACTAAAGACAGACACAAAGATAAATTAAAATGATAAATGAAATACAAAAATCCATCGTCTTGCCCTCTAAACATGAAAAAAGAATATTATTAGTAGAGACGTGCAATTCGGTTGCTTTTGACTTGTTCTTCCCACCAAATTTGTGCCCGCAATACGAGGCTGTCATCATTCTGCAAATCTTGTTTTGGATAGCCTATAAAAATCAAAGTTGTCCCTGAAAGATGATGTTTAGCCTCATTTTCACACCCGTTTATGGCGGGAAGAACGGAGTGAAAACCAAACCGCACATCTCTAATTATTAGCTGTCGTAGTCTGAACACACATCAATTAAGTCATGATAGCAACTTCATATAATACAGCGGCCACACGAATGATCGATGCGAGGGGTTCAGACGCAATCAGCCAATCAGAAATGGCTGGCGACTGTGGTCATCATCATTATCATGTTGTAGCAGATCAGTTCCTTACTGTACGGTCATTAGATTCTTTCAAAAGGCTTTTTAGAGCTCCATGGTGTTTAACACTAATGCAGCGCTGATCTCTGACTGTTGATGCACTGCCTTGAGAAAGACCCATAGCATTTTGGGTCGAAACGCGTCGGCTGTACTTTGGACCCCTTTGTTCCAGTGGGAGACAGACTGTTCCAGTGACCAGACGAATACACCCGTTTGTCCACCCGGGAGGGCCACTGTGGTGACTATTCTAAGTAGTTTTATAAATAGTACTATTCCCTGATACAGGCACTTTATAGGTCTATAAGTAACAGAGTACCAGATACCTACCTAAACCCTTTTGTATATTACGGTAACAGGTACCTTAACGGACCATGAATATACAATCTTAGTAAGCCAGCAGTGGCAGTGGTAGATTATGTTTTAGGACTTGTGATAGTTAATTATCTAATACACTTCTATTCACGGACATACTCTGTGGTTTTTTAACACGTTTCTATTTTGCATTTTTCACTTTATTTTAGCGTTTTGATTGACACTTCACTATGTTTTCATTCACACAGAGTACGTTATGAAGATGTTTGTAAAATGAATATTAACATTGAACTGTTGATATCGTGAACACTGTTTACATGTAACTATGGCAACCTTGATTACAGCGTCAACACGCCAGCTGGACGGACCGGCGCGACGTCACTTCCGGTGAGACGGAGTGCAGCGGCCGGGATCCGAGCAGCGTGGGTAACGCCGGCGGGAGGAGTCATTCTGAATTTAAGGTATTTAAACAACACTATATGTCATATGCATTTATCCTGACGACGGGGCTGCGACCCCGAAACGTAGATCATGCGTATTGAATAATAAAAGTCTTAGCACTTTATTTTCACTTATACCAAGTCTCGGAGTGCCGCCCATTCTGTGTTACTATATACATATATATACATATATATATATATATATATGTGAGATGAGCGGGTTCGGATTCACTCTGTTCTTTACGCCAGAATTATCGCTATTTTCTGGATTTTTCTTATTGGCCATCCAAAACATGTGACGTCCGATAGCCTATAAGGAGATTTGGGTAAATCAGAGTAAAACCGAACCCGCTCATCTCTACTATATGTATGTATGTATGTATGTATGTATGTATGTATGTATGTATGTATGTATGTATGTATGTATTTATTTATTATGTTCCATTACATGGGGTACACAGCGTTGTTCTAGTAGGATATTGCTGTGCCACAGTTTTAGTATTCCCTGTACTTGCTGGGATGTATAGTTACACAACAGCTGGTGGGCAGCATGTTGAGCACCCTGTATAGGAAGATATAAGATGTACAGAAGTTAGAACCTCCTGAACAGTAGCTCAAGACTAGGGGGTATATTCACTAAAGATTCATTTTCATCATTCTACATCACTAAAATTAGATCTAAATCAATAATGTTTCCAGGGCTAACACACACATGTACTATCATTTAAAAATGAATATCCAAAATCATGTTAGTACATGTGTGGTATTGCTCCAGTAACATAACACCGGTTTTCATTTATTTAAAATCAATCAAAATTGACGAAAATTGACCTTTAGTAAATATACCCTTAGGACTTCCATTTTTTTTTAGATCAAGTTTTCTATTTAGTTTCTATTCTTTACTCTTTTTTTTTTTACAGCGCTTTATTATTTTTGTTGTGTCTGTGCATCTGTTTTAGGTTGTGTTGTGGTGGCTGGGGCTTTATGTTACATGTTGAGTATGTTGATAGTCTCCCTGTGTGTGCCTTTTTCTATAGACATAGTTGTCTCTTGCCAACTTCCTCTATAGTTTCTTAAATGGTTTCGTTGAGTGTGTTTAATCTTTAGCGATGTTGACTACCTCATTGTTTTTGGTTTCTGTTGATTCTTGCTTGCCAACTATTTCTTTCTGCTGGTTCATTTTCATTTTTAAGTCTTCTACTGTGGTTTGTGTTGCTTTACTAGGCTAACTGATAAATGCTCTTGGCGAGTAAGCCAGGCTTCTATCAACGTTTTGTTGTTAATGTATAATGTACATTGGTTGTGGTACAGTATCAAAAAACTATTGGTTTAACTTCTCGAATTTTACGTGTCTAATTTCATGTTTCCAGGATTAGTTTTCTAACTCACTATATATTTTTGTTAACTTGTTTTGATTGCCTCAAAACTCTAATTTAATCTCAAACCAGCAAATTTTAACCAAATTTTTTTTTTTAAATCTATAAACCTTTATAGAAACACTGTCACAAAAATTAAGCGACTTGGGGGTAAGTTTCTAAAACTGAAAAGTGAAAGTGTTGCCCATAATAACCAGATTCTAGCTATCACTTTAGTAAATCTACCCCTTAGGCTTAATACACACTGACCACTTTTGTACATTAAAACCATTTACCAGTTGCCTGGCATGGTTGCATCATTTGCGACCACACCAGGCAATAGGATATCTGACCTGGTCGCAAACGATACAAACAGATACACAAGAGTGGCCGTCTGTTGCTGGAAGAGGATCTTCCTGCAGCCGCCACTCACAGAGGGACCTCCCAGCCCTTCTACCTACCTGCACACTGCCCCAGTGTCTGCCGTGCTCCCGATCACTGCTGGTCAGTACAGCAGGACCCCCCACCAGGCGGCTGCACAGAGAAGCAGCAGCCTGGGAAATTAATGGTTTCCGATGGTGATGATCCAATGTTCCAAAAACCCAATATTTTACAAATATTAAAAAAAATAAGTTTAAATACATGTTCTTCAGTTAAGTCACACACAAAAAAAAATAAAAAAATAAAAAATAAGATTTTACTTACCGATAAATCTATTTCTCATAGTCCGTAGTGGATGCTGGGACTCCGTAAGGACCATGGGGAATAGCGGCTCCGCAGGAGACAGGGCACAAGAATAAAAGCTTTAGGATCAGGTGGTGTGCACTGGCTCCTCCCCCTATGACCCTCCTCCAAGCCTCAGCTAGGATACTGTGCCCGGACGAGCGTACATAATAAGGAAGGATATTGAATCCCGGGTAAGACTCATACCAGCCACACCAATCACACCGTACAACTCGTGATCTGAACCCAGTTAACAGTATGATAACAACGAAGGAGCCTCTGAAAAGATGGCTCACAACAACAATAACCCGATTTTGTTAACAATAACTATGTACAAGTATTGCAGACAATCCGCACTTGGGATGGGCGCCCAGCATCCACTACGGACTATGAGAAATAGATTTATCGGTAAGTAAAATCTTATTTTCTCTGACGTCCTAGTGGATGCTGGGACTCCGTAAGGACCATGGGGATTATACCAAAGCTCCCAAACGGGCGGGAGAGTGCGGATGACTCTGCAGCACCGAATGAGAGAACTCCAGGTCCTCCTCAGCCAGGGTATCAAATTTGTAGAATTTAGCAAACGTGTTTGCCCCTGACCAAGTAGCTGCTCGGCAAAGTTGTAAAGCCGAGACCCCTCGGGCAGCCGCCCAAGATGAGCCCACTTTCCTTGTGGAATGGGCTTTTACCGATTTAGGCTGTGGCAGGCCTGCCACAGAATGTGCAAGTTGAATTGTACTACAAATCCAACGAGCAATAGTCTGCTTAGAAGCAGGAGCACCCAGCTTGTTGGGTGCATACAGGATAAACAGCGAGTCAGACTTTCTGACTCCAGCCGTCCTGGAAACATATATTTTCAGGGCCCTGACAACGTCAAGTAACTTGGAGTCCTCCAAGTCCCTAGTAGCCGCAGGCACCACAATAGGTTGGTTCATGTGAAAAGCAGAAACCACCTTAGGAAGAAATTGAGGACGAGTCCTCAATTCTGCCCTGTCAGAATGAAAAATTAAGTAAGGGCTTTTATATGATAAAGCCGCCAATTCTGACACACGCCTGGCTGAAGCCAGGGCTAACAGCATCGTCACCTTCCATGTGAGATATTTTAAGTCCACAGTGGTGAGTGGTTCAAACCAATGTGACTTAAGGAACCTCAAAACAACATTGAGATCCCAAGGTGCCACTGGAGGCACAAAAGGAGGTTGTATATGCAGTACCCCTTTTACAAATGTCTGAACTTCAGGTACTGAAGCCAGCTCTTTCTGGAAGAAAATCGACAGGGCCGAAATTTGAACCTTAATGGACCCTAATTTTAGGCCCATAGACAGTCCTGTTTGCAGGAAATGGAGGAAACGACCCAGTTGAAATTCCTCTGTAGGGGCCTTCTTGGCCTCACACCACGCAACATATTTTCGCCAAATGCGGTGATAATGTTTTGCGGTTACATCCTTCCTGGCTTTGACCAGGGTAGGGATGACTTCATCCGGAATGCCTTTTTCCTTCAGGATCCGGCGTTCAACCGCCATGCCGTCAAACGCAGCCGCGGTAAGTCTTGGAACAGACAAGGCCCCTGCTGGAGCAGGTCCTTTCTTAGAGGTAGAGGCCACGGGTCTTCCGTGAGCATCTCCTGAAGTTCCGGGTACCAAGTCCTTCTTGGCCAATCCGGAACCACGAGTATCGTTCTTACTCCTCTCCTTATGATTCTCAGTACTTTTGGTATGAGAGGCAGAGGAGGGAACACATACACTGACTGGTACACCCACGGTGTCACCAGAGCGTCCACCGCTATTGCCTGAGGGTCCCTTGACCTGGCGCAATATCTGTCTAATTTTTTGTTTAGACGTGACGCCATCATGTCCACCTTTGGTTTTTCCCAACGGTTTACAATCAGGTGGAAGACTTCTGGGTGAAGTCCCCACTCTCCCGGGTGAAGGTCGTGTCTGCTGAGGAAGTCTGCTTCCCAGTTGTCCACTCCCGGAATGAACACTGCTGACAGAGCTATCACATGATTTTCCGCCCAGCGAAGAATCCTTGCAACCTCTGCCATTGCCCTCCTGCTTCTCGTGCCGCCCTGTCTGTTTACGTGGGCGACTGACGTGATGTTGTCCGATTGGATCAATACCGCCTGACCCTGAAGCAGGGGTTTCGCTTGACTTAGGGCATTGTAAATGGCCCGTAGTTCCAGAATGTTTATATGAAGAGATGTTTCCATGCTTGACCACAAGCCCTGGAAGTTTTTTCCCTGTGTGACTGCTCCCCAGCCTCTCAGGCTTGCATCCGTGGTCACCAGGATCCAATCCTGAATGCCGAATCTGCGGCCCTCTAGAAGATGAGCACTCTGCAACCACCACAGGAGAGACACCCTTGTCTTTGGTGACAGGGTTATCCGCTGCTGCATCTGAAGATGCGAACCGGACCATTTGTCCAGTAGATCCCACTGAAACGTTCTTGCATGGAATCTTCCGAATGGAATTGCTTCGTAAGAAGCCACCATTTTTCCCAGGACCCTCGTGCACTGATGCACTGACACCTGGGCTGGTTTTAGGAGGTTTCTGACTAGCTTGGATAACTCCTTGGCCTTCTCCTCCGGGAGAAAAACCTTCTTCTGGACTGTGTCCAGAATCATTCCTAGGAACAGAAGACGTGTCGTTGGAATCAGCTGCGATTTTGGAATATTTAGGATCCACCCGTGCGGACGTAACACTATCTGAGATAGTGCTACTCCGACTTCTAACTGTTCCCTGGACCTTGCCCTTATCAGGAGATCGTCCAAGTAAGGGATAATTAATACGCCTTTTCTTCGAAGAAGAATCATCATCATTTCGGCCATTACCTTGGTAAAGACCCGAGGTGCCGTGGACAACCCAAACGGCAGCGTCTGAAACTGATAATGACAGTCTTGTACTACAAACCTGAGATACCCTTGGTGAGAAGGGTAGATTGGGACGTGGAGATAAGCATCTTTGATGTCCAGAGACACCATATAGTCCCCTTCTTCCAGGTTCGCTATCACCGCTCTGAGTGATTCCATCTTGAATTTGAACCTTTTTATGTAAGTGTTCAAGGATTTCAGATTTAAAATTGGTCTCACCGAGCCGTCCGGCTTCGGTACCACAAACAGCGTGGAATAATACCCCTTTCCTTGTTGTAGGAGGGGTACCTTGATTATCACCTGCTGGGAATACAGCTTGTGAATGGCTTCCAGAACTGCCTCCCTGTCGGAGGGAGACTTTGGCAGAGCAGACTTCAGGAACCGGCGAGGGGGAAACGCCTCGAATTCCAGTTTGTACCCCTGCGATACTACCTGTAGAATCCAGGGATCCACTTGCGAGTGAGCCCACTGCGCGTTGAAATTCTTGAGACGGGCCCCCACCAAGCCTGAGTCTGCTTGTAAAGCCCCAGCGTCATGCTGAAGACTTGGCAGAAGCAGGGGAAGGCTTCTGATCCTGGGAAGCGGCTGCATGGTGCAGTCTTTTTCCCCTTCCTCTGCCCCGGGGCAGAAAGGAATGGCCTTTTGCTCGCTTGTATTTATGGGAACGAAAGGACTGAGTTTGAAAAGACGGTGTCTTTTTCTGTTGATGTGAAGTGACCTGGGGTAAGAAGGTGGACTTTCCAGCCGTTGCTGTGGCCACCAGGTCCGAAAGACCAGCCCCAAATAACTCCTCCCCTTTATACGGCAATACTTCCATATGTCGTTTTGAATCCGCATCCCCTGACCACTGACGCGTCCATAACGTTCTTCTGGCAGAGATGGACATAGCACTTACTCTTGATGCCAGGGTGCAAATATCCCTCTGTGCATCACGCATATATAGTAATGCATCCTTCAAATGCTCTATAGTTAACAATATATTGTCCCTATCCAGGGTATCAATATTTTCAGTCAGGGAATCCGACCACGCGACTCCAGCACTGCACATCCAAGCTGAAGCGATTGCTGGTCGCAGTATAACACCAGTATGTGTGTATATACTTTTTAGGATATTTTCCAGCCTTCTATCAGCTGGTTCTTTGAGGGTGGCCGTATCAGGAGACGGTAACGCTACTTGTTTAGATAAACGTGTGAGCGCCTTATCTACCCTAGGGGGTGTTTCCCAACGTGTCCTAACCTCTGATGGGAAAGGATATAGTGCCAATAATTTATTAGAAATTAGCAGCGCTTTATCACATACCTCATTCAATTCATCTGACTCAGGAAAAACTATTAGTAGTTTTTTCACCCCCCACATAATACCCTTCTTAGTGGTATTTGTAGTGTCAGAAATGTGCAATGCTTCCTTCATTGCCGTGATCATATAACGTGTGGCCCTACTGGACATTACGTTCGACTCATCACCGTCGACACTAGACTCCGTATCTGTGTCTGGGTCTGTGTCGACCCACTGAGGTAACGGGCGTTTTAGGGCCCCTGACGGTGTCTGAGACGCCTGGACAGGCACTAATTGATTTGCCGGCTGTCTCATGTCGTCAGTTTTTTGCAAAGTGTTGACATTATCACTTAATTGTTTGAACACGATCATCCAGTCAGGTGTCGACTCCCTAGGGGGTGACATCACTAACGCAGGCAATTGCTCCGCCTCCACATCATTTTCCTCCTCATACATGTCGACACACACGTACCGACACACAGCACACACACCGGGAATGCTCTGATAGAGGACAGGACCCCACGAGCCCTTTGGAGAGACAGAGGGAGAGTCTGCCAGCACACACCCAGCGCTATATATATATATACAGGGATAACCTTATATAAGTGTTATTCCCTTATAGCTGCTGTTTATATTGTCATTTGCTGCCAATAGTGCCCCCCCTTCTCTTTTTTACCCTGATTCTGAAGCAGGACTGCAGGGGAGAGTCAGGGAGCCGTCCTTCCAGCGGAACTGTGAGGGAAAATGGCGCTTGTGTGCTGAGGAGATAGGCTCCGCCCCTTCACGACGTCCTTATCTCCCGCTTTTTTGTGTAAAAATGGCAGGGGTTAAAATACATCCATATAGCCCAGGAGCTATATGTGATGTATTCTTTTGCCACCTAAGGTATTATCATTTATATTGCGTCTCGGGGCGCTCCCCCCCAAGCGCCCTGCACCCTCAGTGACCGGAGTGTGAAGTGTGCTGAGAGCAATGGCGCACAGCTGCGGTGCTGTGCGCTACCTTAGTCTGAAGACAGGATTGTCTTCTGCCGCCGATTTCACCGGACCTCTTCGTCTCTTCTGGCTCTGTAAGGGGGACGGCGGCGCGGCTCCGGTGACCCATCCAGGCTGTACCTGTGATCGTCCCTCTGGAGCTAATGTCCAGTAGCCTAAGAAGCCCAATCCACTCTGCACGCAGGTGAGTTCGCTTCTTCTCCCCTTAGTCCCACGATGCAGTGAGCCTGTTGCCAGCAGGACTCACTGAAAAAAAAAAACAAAACCTAAATTAAACTTTTATTCTAAGCAGCTCAGGAGAGCCACCTAGCCTGCACCCTTCTCGTTCGGGCACAAAAATCTAACTGAGGCTTGGAGGAGGGTCATAGGGGGAGGAGCCAGTGCACACCACCTGATCCTAAAGCTTTTATTCTTGTGCCCTGTCTCCTGCGGAGCCGCTATTCCCCATGGTCCTTACGGAGTCCCAGCATCCACTAGGACGTCAGAGAAAAGACAATTAGGAAAACAAATTTGCCAGTTACGTGGTCAAATGGTTTTACACTATACATTTTTCCTTTAGCTTTTTTTTTTAAATATGACACAGCAAGATCTGCATCCATCTACTCACATGCTAGGAGCCGCCCAGCACAGGGCAAGGCATGCGTGTGGTGCTGCTCCGCAATTTAATTGCGAACACATCAATCTGAGGTTGACCACAGGTGGTTTCTGTGCCATTTATTTTCTCAGAGCAACTGCGAGAAGTCATGCAGCTGCCTCGAAAACAGCCTAGACACATCTGCATTGTCCAGACCACGCGCATGAAATGTCGCATCAACACTCCAGACGGCTGCTGCAGGAGGTGAAGGGCCACGTACATGCACTATTGTCAGTGCATGTGTGCAGATCAGATCGACGTGGGTGATGCATCCGAATGCAGCGGCTGCGTCAATCTCTGAATAGCCCCCCTAGATTACACCTATATGAGTTCCTCTTAATCTGCTATATTTAAGCGCTACATGGTTTGTTATGTGAGCGGTTTTTGTGTTATCTGGAGGACACTGTAACCTCCCACAATATACTTTTGCTCAGGGGACGCAGCAGAGCTTTAATGATCTGCTTCTACCCTGGGTTTTAATGCATGGTGGTACTAACTGCTGTACTAATCTAAAAACACTGCAATTAGTTTTGTCCCCCCCTTAACATGACTAAGAGGGGAAATTCAATTAGACGCCGTTACTTACTGCGGGCTAATTGATCCACAAGAGCTATCTGATTAGCCCCGAAGTCAGCCTGCAGCACCGCACTTCTCGCATATTTCTAAACATCCGAACGGCACTGGGCATTAAAGCCCAAAGCTTCCAGCTCTTTTATCCTCAATCAATTATCAGCACTAGTTGAATTCCCCCCTAATTTCTCTAACCACAAATTGAAGACTGGCTTGACTTTGTTTTTTCTCTGTTCACACAAACAAAATAAAAATCAACATAAAATATCCACCCCCTGCAAAATATTCAAATATATACCCAGTTCCCCAACTAGCAAATTGCTACAGGGCTGGTCTGCAGGCCTGCCATAGTCCACAAATGACAAGTGCCTCTGCATAGGCCCAGGAGATTTTTCCACTTGATGACCTCATGTTGCTGAATCTGCTTGCTGTCACCTCCTGAGATCACTGAGCGGGGCAGTAGCGGTACCCAGCATGCACCCATACAGCAGCTCTGAGTGTCAACACACACACACACACACACACACACACACACACACACACACACACACACACACACACACCTTCCCAGGAGGGACAGGGAGTTAGCAGCTGCTGAAGAAGAAATCACAGAGCACTGGAACCCTGAGTATTTGCGACTGAGGAGGCAGAACTGGGAACTCGCACGTAGGCAATGTCCACTGAGGGTATGTCTGTGTACGGGTTGGTATCGTTATACTGGTGCCCGTCTTCCCGGGCGGTCAGAATCCCGGACGCGGTATGCGGGCCACCGGAATGCCAGCAGCGGGGCGAGTGCAAAAGAGACCCTTGCGGACACGGTGGCGCACTACGCATGCTCCACTATTTATTCTCCCTCCAGGGGTGTTGTGGACACCCCAAGTGTGTCGGTATCACGGCTGTCGGTATGCTGAGCGCCGGGATCCCGATAGCCGGGATATTGAATGTATCCCCTGTGAACGGAGAGCGAGTTGGATGGAATTGCAAGTATAGGGCTGAGTAAGTGCGCCCTGCTGAGGATGAGTATCAAACCAAGGTTATAGATAGAACTCATATACCTGAGAAAAATGCCTTAATAAATTGGCATTGAAACGTTGTCTTTTATATACCGCCTGGATGAGAGTTCTTATTGGTATAGTCACCAGGAGTGCCACATCTGCTGCTTGTGTGTGTATATTATATATATATATATATATATATATATATATATACAGTTGTGCTCATAAATTTACGTACCGTAGCAGAATTTTAGATTTTCTGGCCATTTGACAAACTTTTCTTTCACTCATGGTTAGTGGTTGGGTGAAGCCATTTATTATCAAACAACTGTGTTTACGCTTTTAAAATCATAATGACAACAGAAACTACCCAAATGACCCTGGTCAAAAGTTTACATACCCCAGTTCTTAATACCGTGTATTGCCCCCTTTAACATCAATGACAGCTTGAAGTCTTTTGTGGTAGTTGTGGATGAGGCTCTTTATTTTCTCAGATGGTAAAGCTGCCCATTCTTCTTGGCAAAAAGCCTCCAGTTCCTGTAAATTATTGGGCTGTCTTGCATGAACTGTACGTTTGAGATCTCCCCAGAGTGGCTCAGTGATATTGAGGTCAGGAGACTGAGATGGCCACACCAGTACCTTCACTTTATTCTGCTGTAGCCAATGACAGGTCGACTTGGCCCTGTGTTTTGGATCATTGTCATGTTGGAACGTCCAATTACGTCCCATGCGCAGCTTCCGGGCTGATGAGTGCAAATTTTCCTCTAGTATTTTCTGATACAGGTTGAGTATCCCTTATCCAAAATGCTTGGGACCAGAGGTATTTTGGATAACGGATTTTTCCGTATTTTGGAATAATTAGATACCATAATGAGATATCATGGTGATGGGACCTAAATCTAAGCACAGAATGCATTTATGTTTCATATACACCTTATACACACAGCCTGAAGGTAATTTTTGCCAATATTTTTTATAACTTTGTGCATTAAACAAAGTGTGTGTACATACACACAATTCATTTATGTTTCATATACACCTTGTATACACAGCCTGAAGGTCATTTAATACAATATTATTAATAACTTTGTGTATTAAACAAAGTTTGTGTAAACTGAGCCATCAAAAAACAAAGATTTCACTATCTCACTCTCACTCAAAAAAGTCCGTATTTCGGAATATTCCGTATTTCGGAATATATGGATATGGGATACTCAACCTGTAACATGCTGTATTCATCTTGCCATCAATTTTGACCAAGTTTCCAGTGCCTTTGTAGCTCACACATCCCCAAAACATCAGCGATCCACCTCCGTGTTTCACAGTAGGAATGGTGTACCTTTCATCATAGGCCTTGTTGACTCCTCTCCAAATGTAACGTTTATGGTTGTGGCCACAAAGTTCAATTATGGTCTCATCACTCCAAATGACTTTGTTCCAGAAGTTTTGAGGCTAGTCTCTGTGCTGTTTGGAGTATTGTAAGCGGGATGCTTTGTGGCATTTGCGTAGTAATGGCTTTCTTCTGGCGACTCGACCATGCAGCCCATTTTTCTTCAAATGTCTCCTTATTGTGCATCTTGAAACAACCACACCACTCTTATTCAGAGTCCTGTATTTCAGCTGAAGTTATTTTTGGATTTTTCTTTGCATCCCGAACTATTTTCCTGGCAGTTGTGGCTGAAATTTTTGTTGGTCTACCTGACCGTGATTTGGTTTCCGCAGAATCCCTCATTTTCCACTTCTTAATTAGAGTTTGAACACTGCTGATTGGCATTCTCAATTGCTTGGATATCTTTTTATATCCCTTTCCTGTTTTATACAGTTCAATTACCTTTTCCCGCAGATCCTTTGACAATTATTTTGCTTTCCCCATGACTCAGATTCCAGACACGTCAGTGCAGCACTGGATGAAAGATGCAGGGGTCTTCCAGGAGTCCAGAAACTCACTGACCTTTTATACACTGATTACAAGCAAACAGATCACAGGTGAGGATGGTTACCTTTAGTAGCCATTGAAACCCGTTTGTGTCAATTTGTGTGCATGTTATCAGGCCAAAATGTCCAGGGTATGTAAACTTTTGATCAGGGTTATTTGGGTAGTCTCTTTTGTCATTATGATTTAAAAAGAGTAAACACAGTTGTTTGACAATAAATGGCTTCACTCAACCACTAACCATGAGTGAAAGAAAAGTTTGTGAGTTATCATTCATATTCTCTGACAAATGGCCAGAAAATCAAAAATTCTGCTAGGGTATGTAAACTTATGAGCACAACTGTATACATACACATGCATTTATTTTGGTAATACTGACCACAGATTTAATAATTTAATAAGTGAAATCATACAAAATTAACCACAGTGATCTATATGGTTACCTTATGCTGGGGAGAGGGGAGACTGGAAACACATGTGGCCTGATTCGGAAGCAAAGCAGAGAAAGCACATACATTTGTATCTAGAACAAACCATGTTGTCATGCAAGGAGAGGAAATACATTTATATTGTTTCAGTGCAGGATAAATACTGGATGCTTTTGCATGTAGCCCACAAATATTAGACACTGCAATTTAGATTTCAGTTTGGACATACTCTACCCAGATGTATATCTCTCTGCACGTTACTTCTGCCTCACCTACAGTGCAACATGGTTTTGCCCAGTTGCTTGCTTTCTTGCTTTGCTGCCACATCTGAATAACCCCCATAGACAATCCTTTCAAAACTCGAAGAGGACAACAAATGTTAACAAAATGATCTGCATATTCATGGGGGCCAGTGAAACTACATGTGACGGCTTCACGGGTTACGTTTCACAGGCTGATTTCTACTTCTACTTCAGAAATGCAAGCATAATCAGTAGACCGCAATGGTCCTATATGTAACTGAATAAGCCCCTTAAGAGGGCATGAAAACAGTTTCTGTGAATGTAACGAGATGTGTATCCCATAAGAACTACTAACATACAGTAATAAAACTACAAAAAAGAAAAAAAAAAACACCACCACAAAAACAGGAGACTTACTGGTTTTCTGGGATCTTCCACTTCTCTGATGCTCAGATTTTCCAAAGGAATTATCCCTCTTGGCTCTTTATCCTGTCACGTCAAACACAGGACGATTAAATGAGAACAAATGAACTTTTCCTGTCCTAACATCTGCATCTAGAGACTGTATTGCCTGTACAAATTTAAAATATACATAAAGAGTCTCAAAGGTCATCATATATAGGGCCTATCAATCATAGGAAAACCAGTATAATGGGTTCTTACAAGCTCTCAGATACTACAGTACACTGCTGTAGCAACCTGTACTCTCACACACCAATTTTTATTGTGATATGCAAATAAACAGACGCATTATGAATTCCTCCTGGAACCTTGCAGTAAGGTGCCATATTGGTGAAGACCCACCGTGCATTCATGTATCAGAAAATACCCACCCAGTACTGGGAGCTGCTTTCCACAACTGTAATTTATGCATGGTGCATTCAATAGTGTCTGCTTTATGCTAAAAAATGGGGACACAGAGTAAGGCTGCATAGCGTCAAATGCAGGTTCAAATCGAGCTCTGTAATGCAGTTCACATGATTAGAAAATCCATTTTGAGAGCTTCTTCAGGTTGACTATTCACAGAGAAAGGCAAATACAAATTCTGCAAAATGTCCCCTAAGCAAGAATTAGTGTAACATTATTATTATTATTATTATTATTATTATTATCGTTGTCGTTCTAGAAATGTAGTCCTACAGCCTTGGGAATTTTTGAACAATATGGCATCTCCCACAATTATTTAGAGCAACTACTTACTGTTGTGTATTCAAAGTAATAGAGGCAGTTATCTGTCAGGATAAACCATCTCCGCTTCCACGTTTTTACTCTTCCTCCTGGGAACACAAAGGTTGAGACTGTTAACTCACTCTCTCTACAAAGTAATGGGATTGTACAACGAATCAGACGCTCCAGTCCTAATCTCTTCACTTTTGGGCCATGGAGCCCCTAGGAGCCCAGCTTGCATATGATCTGCAGAACACCCCCTTAATTACAACTGTAGTATAAAGTAAAAATCTCAGTAAGAACATATGCCTTTCGTTTATCCTGCACTTACTAAATCCTAGCCATTTTTAAACTGGGGAAAAAAAGTTCAGGTGCAAGGGGAAATTAAATGCGGCATTCCCAAGAAATATATCTCAATCGTGGAAAATATGCTGTTTAGGAATATCCCTATGGATTTCAGATCATTTCACATAGGCCATAAAATTCTTCTACTAGCCTCGTCCCAGAATGCATTACTTGCAGGGCACAGCAAGACCAAAGTATTATATTGCGTGTGACAAAAACTTAAGACAAGCTCTGGAAAAGATCCAGGGGGTGTCCCAAAGGGGGGGAACAACATCTGAGACACGTTTCTGTGCAGGAATGAAGTCATTCAGCATCTATTAACTGGGGCGTTCTTACTGCAGAACAAGTCTAAAACTAGGAGATAAATATAGCCTCCACCTGTTTTACATTTCATAGATTATGTACAAAAGCCATTTTAACCATTTCAGCTACCAGGCATGCGAGCCCTTCTTGGGAAGAATAATTTACCTTGAAAACATTGTTAAAACTGAACAATTTTTTAGGATTACAAAGAAAGCCGATGCAAGCCTGAAACGGGCGAATAAAGGATGTCTGGACACAACAGTGAAGATGACAGCAAATTAAGCAGCCAATGGAAACGCAGACCAGGAGCGTGACTTGTAAGCATGGGTGTTCAAAAGCTATGTAAACTCATGTTTCTTTGCCCATTGCTTGACAATTTAGAGTTTAGGCAACCTGAGGTTCTTCCACAGTTGTAGGGAGAATGACTCCTTTCTTATTAAGCAGATAGCAGTGCATGGTGGTAACTGTAGCTCCACCACACTTTGGGGTTTTGTATCAAGCACTGGAGAGAGATAAAGGGGAGAAGGTGCCAAAGCAACCAATCCCCATCTAACTGTCATTTCACAGACTGTGCTAGATAAGCTGTTTGGTTGCTTTGGGCAACTTCTCCAAGACTTGATAAAAGTCTCCGGTCACCTGAGGTGATTTAGTGAGTAAAGAGACTCTATATATTATCTATGGCGAGAATGATTCCATTTGCTTATTTAGAAAACTGAAGTCTGTTTGCATTGTTATCGCTTTGCAGTTGACAATTCTATGAGTAATAGTACTAATACATCCATTATCCATGGCCTAACTTCATTATAGTGTAATGTTATTACAGATCATTTTGTTAAAGGTTATTCTTGGAAACAGAAAATTGCATTATACACCTATGAGTCACCATGTACAGCCAGTCTGCAAGACATCACAACTAGGATCTTCACCCGTGCTGAATGTTAACTGAACCTCTCCCAACCCTTCTATGCCTAGAAAAGCCCCTCTTCTCCTCTTCCTGGCAAAACCAGAGCACTATTTGTGTTACCACACAAACCGCCAAATGCACAGTATGGCAAACTTAAACTGTGCCACTGAGAACCACACTCACATATTTTATGTTTAACACAATATTATTGCCCTAAACCTGTTTCCAATGTCAGCTTTTGAAAGGCAAATTGATGAGACTCGCTGCGATTTCAACGCTTCATAATAAAAACGGGAATAATAATTTCTATTGCAGAATTCCAGTCCCCTACATAATCTGTAGGCAGCCATCTTGTGGGCTGAACCAATATTCATTAATAATGACATTACTGAGGTACAAAATGGCTGCCTCCAAAATGAGTAGGCAGCAGGTGTATACATTCCTCGTAACTGCAAACTAATCTATAATACCATCCTTATAGTAAGCAAACTGTTGTATGAAACAGTTACTGAAGGAAAACTTACTGGAAAGCTTTACAGCAAAATGGTCAAGTCTGCCTTCTTGTTTTTATTAAAAAAAACACATGCTGAAGAAAACCCAATATAATCAAAGAACATTGTAGGGTAAATCACTGAAAACATTAACACGGGAAAAAATATGCTCCACCTCACTGCATGTCCCAGTGAATTTATATGAATAAATCAAAGTTCTTCCGAAAGGGGTTACCAATGGTCTGGAAGTCAACTGGTAGCGGACTACAGGATAGAAAGGTACGAGTAAATTTGAGGTGTCTAAATAAAATGGGCATTCTTTTCCAATACAAATAGGTCATCTGCAAAAACTAAAAGTATCATTTTAAATAAATTCACATTTTCACAAACTAAATCACACATTTTAAACACATCTTAATTCATTTTATTTTGCCAACCTTTACGGGCAGAATTTGAAAAGAATCTGCAAGACTCTGTGGATGGAAAGAATTATGGGCCCAATTCCGATTTGGGAATTAAGAAAGAGCAAGTAACTGTGCACTTGAGCAAACCATTGGGGTCATTCCGAGTTGATTGTAGCTGCGCTAAATTTAGCACAGCTACGATCTTCTTCCCTGACATGCGGGGGGATGCCCAGCACAGGGCTAGCCTGCCCCGCATGTCAGTCCGGCCCCCCCTCGCAGAAGTGCAAAGGCATCGTACAGCGGCGATGCCTTTGCACTTCAAGAGTAGCTCCCGGCCAGCGCAGCTTTAGCGTGCTGGCCGGGAGCTACTCATCGCTCCCCGGCCCGCAGCGGCTGCTTGTGACGTCACGCAGCTGCTGTGGCCCGCCCCCCCGTTCGGTCCAGCCACGAAAGGGCGGCCTCCCGCCCCCTCCCGCCCAGCGATTGCCTCGGACTGTCAATCAGGCAGAGGCGATCGTATCCCTGCTACCGGCTTCGGCCATCTGGCATGCACTGGCGCACTATGGCGCCGACACATGCGCAGTAGGGACCCGTTCACTCTGCTGCGTTAAAATTACCCCCCATATTGCAATGCAAGGGGGGAGTAAACACAGTATTATTTTTTGCATGCAGAGTAAATACTGGCTACTTTTGCATGTAGCCCACAAATGCAGGGCAGCTTAATTTTTCCACTGCAATTTAGATTTCAGTTTGGACACACCCCTCCCTAATCTCAATCTCATTTTAAATCTGCCCCCTGCTGCAGTCCAACATGATATTACCAAGGTGCACAGTTCCTTGTCCTTTCTTACTTTATTCCCAAATCAAAATTAGGCCCTATATAACCACTGAGGCACAGCTTTCACAAAACTAGCAAAAGATTTCAAGCACCAATTAAATATTTGATTAAGAAGTCTATGGTCACTTGCTAAGCAGATGCAGCCAGGTACATCATGCTTAGTACAGTCTATTAATCTAATTACAGTGGGTGACTACAGGTCCCCAAAATCAGACTGCTGTATAGGGGCCAACGCATGATTTTAGCCAATACTACTTATCTTATACTGGGCACAGAATAGGATGAGAGTGATAGGTGTATTCACTACACAGAGAAAGACATTGTATAGAAGCCAACCAAATTATCCCAATTGTACCTCAGCTCCCAGAGTAAAATACACGACATGAGAGATACGTCTGGTCAATTCACATCATGTCATGTTTACAGAACTTTATTCTTTCATGTTAAACACTCCCTTATAATACAATGTAAGGCTTGCATAATACAAACAGTAACCCAACATGGATAACACGATTCATTTTATTGTGCAGCTGGTCAATACTGCACAATAGGGACAAAGGTGGGATATTCAGCAGTTATCAACTATAGTATTGTCCAGATGGTAATTACAATAAAGCCAGCTGGTTTTGTATGTTTTGCAGTCGGGATACCGGCGGTCAGAATACCGACCGTGTCATCTCAATGGTGAGAATCCCAACAGGGGATAGGCAAGTATACTTGCCTTCCCCCAATGCCACCCTTTCCCTTTGTTCCTGCAGCCCTAATCTAATCCCGCAGCCTAACCCTAACTGGTGATGCCTAAACCTTACCTTCCCTCCCCGCAGCCTAAACCTTACCCTCCCTCCCCACAGCCTAAACCAAACCCCCCTCCCCGCAGTCTAAACCTTACCTTCCCTCCCCGCAGCCTAAACCTTACCTACCCTACCCGCAGTCTAAACCTTACCTTCCCTCCCCGCAGCCTAAACCTTACCCTCCCTCCCCACAGCCTAAACCAAACCCTACTCCCTGCAGCCTATACCTAACCCTAACCCTCCCTGGGGGTGCCTAAACCTAACCCCCCTCTATTCAGCCTACCCACATGGCTTACCTCGCCAACGTCCCAGTAAACGCTCATTCGGGATCACGGCGCCGGAATTGTGATCGTAGTCGGGATACCAGCGCCGGTATTCCGAGCAGTGTCGGGATTCCAGCGTCCGGTAAGGACTGCTTCACCTATCCCTCCTGACACATTTATGTAAGCGTAGGTGTGTTCCTACGTCAGGTCAGCTACTGACCTACAGGTGATAAGCAATGGTTTATCTAGCAATTGAAAGGCATCATCTGGCATGGATGAAGTGTGATGATCCAAATATGGCAGAACCATCTGCATTTAAGATACAGTAGCTATGTGAGCACAAGGCCTTCTCCACAGCTTTCATTTGGATACACAGTAAGGTGCATCCTCCCAGGTGGAGGGAACACTGGGGAAGACCTAGTTCCATTTAAACTATTCAAAGTGCATAAGACGCAATGTAAAATGTTCTATATGCGAAAAATAACAGATCCTCTAAGCCACAGGGACAAAATGGCTGTCTTGTTTTTTTTTTTTTTTTTTTTTGTGGAGATAACATTACATGTATGCAGTCTATAATATATCAATTAAACATTATTACCTGTAGAGCATATATTCACAGAGCAACAGTATCTTAGCTCAACACGTCTAGAGCATAACAGTTCTATGAAATTCTTAGACACAGCGGAAATGTCACAGTATGTTACAGATATCATAGCAAGGCAAGACCGGCCGCGAGGACTCCCCTCTCACACAACATCCCACATTGAAAATAACCCGGTTTTAACTATATCTCTCTTTGTAATATTTAGAATCCATCCATCTACCCCATATTGTTGACCATTTCTTCTCCACCTTCCTAGCCAGAAACACAAATTTTTCATGCGCAATCGTTTCATTGACCAGGGATATCCACGCCCCAGTTGTCGGGGCTTCACTAGCCAGCCATAGCCGGGCAATACAGACCCTAGCTAAAGCGCATAGGTTAATAACGTATCGTCTACTAGGTGGGTCCAAGGCTTCCTCGTCCACTATCAACAGAGTACAAAGCGCAGGAGTACACACGAAGGAGGGAATACCTGTGTCACACAGGATCCGTATAATCGCCGTCCAAAACACAGACACGCCAGGACACACCCACAGTAAGTGCCAGAAGTCTGCATCCACGGCTCCACATCTAGGGCATTGCGAGGTGTGGGCTCCCCCGATATGTGCTAATCTCACCGGGGTCATATACACCCTGTGTAGAATGTATAGTTGTATTTGCTGATATCTAACAGAGGAGGTGGAGATCCGATGGGCCCCTATGGCACTATTCCATGCATCATCCGGTAGCATGCCCACATCCGATTCCCACCTACCCCGAAGAGCCGTAAGAGGGTCATTATGGTGCATTAGCAGGATACGACCATATATCCTAGAAACTAAGTGTCCCGCGTCTAGCGTCTGCAACATTGTTTTAACCGGGGAGTCTATTAAGGCTGGAGGGCCATTTGGGAACTGGGCTGCCAGCGCGTGTCTCAACCGTAGGAATTGAAAAAAGAACCGTGAGGGAATGTTGTGTGCGTGTTGAAGTTGTTGGAAAGAGTTGAGAACCCCATCACTATATATATGGCCCATAGATGATACTCCCCATCTTCCCCAAACCTCTCGGACCTGAAGCTGACACAGTTCAGGAAACCCATAAATATTATCCAGGGGGGTGTCAGGGTCGACGCCATGGCCCCGCATCACCGAGTGCACCATTTTCCACACCAGGATGGCTTGCTTAATAAGCGGTATCGTGGACATTTTAACACTGCCACAGAGAAGTAGCTGTAGTGGGGAGCCCCCCGGGTAGTCGTGATGCAACATCAGCGAATGCAAAGCCAGGGGATCGAGATCCCCAACCCACCCCCAGATATGTGTCAATTGCGCCGCGTAGTAGTAAAAACGGAAATTGGGGAGGGCCAGACCGCCCATTTCACGTGTTCTGGTCATGGTATCTAGTTTTAAGCGTGCACGTTTACTGGCCCACACCAGGGAGGAAATCAACCCATCTATTTGTTTAAAGATCTTCTGTGGAATATAGACGGGTGATTGCTGCAGGACATAGAGAAGCTTGGGCAGGAAGACCATTTTAACCATATTAACCCTCCCCGTGACTGTTAAGGGCAACTTACCCCACGTCTGCACCCGGCCACGGAGGTATATTATTTGAGGAGTAATATTGAGAGAAGAGAATTTTTGGGGGTCATTAGACACCCAAACCCCCAAATATTTGAATGATTCCACCCATTTCAGTGGAAGAACCATCAATGGGGAGGCAGGGGCCTCGCCCTTAAGTGGGATAATAAAGGATTTCTCCCAGTTTATCAGTAAGCCAGAGTATCGCCCAAACCTATCAATAATTTCCAAGATCCTAGGCATAGACTCAGCATAGCGATCCACAAACATCAGGATATCATCAGCGTATAGGGCCACTCTGTCCTCCCGAGCACCCACTTTAAGTCCATAAATACCCGCATCTGTTCTCAGAAGACATGCCAGGGGTTCAATGGCCATAGCAAACAGAGTAGGGGACAAGGGACAACCCTGGCGAGTGCCTCTAGACAGGGGAAAGGAGTGAGATACAAAACCATTGACCGCCACCCTTGCCGATGGAGAGGAATACATCAGTCGGACATATTTAATAAATTTCGGGCCGATGCCAAATCTACGCATAACTTCCCATAAGTATTCCCACTCCACAGAGTCAAAAGCCTTAGCGGCATCCAACGAAACAACGATGGAGGAGGAAGGGTCCGCCCGGGGGATTTGTAGGTGGGTAAACAAACGTCTGAGGTTAATGGAGGTCGATTTATTAGGCATAAATCCCGTTTGGTCCGGGTGTATAATTTGGGAAATAACTGTATTTAGTCTACCAGCCAATATCTTGGCCAAAATTTTAATGTCAGTGGGTAGGAGCGATATAGGGCGGTAGGATTCCACTCTCTTGGGATCCTTGTCAGGCTTAGGGAGAACCACAATCACTGCCTCCGCCATAGACGGGGGAAGAGAATTCTGTGTAAACATCTGGCTATATAACTCAAGTAGGTGGGGGACAAAAAAATCCAAGTTATGTTTATATACCTCGGATGGTATTCCATCTAATCCCGGGGCTTTACCACTAGGAGAGGCCTCAATCGCTGCTCTAACTTCATCAGGGGAAATGGGCGCCTCCAACAGGTCGCAGGCCTCCCCGGACAAGGTGGGGAAGCAGACATGGTCTAAATAATCATTTAACTGTGATGAGGTGCAATCTAATTTAGATTCATATAAGTGACTATAGAAGGATACAAATTCAGCCGTCATCTGTGGGGTCTGGGTCAGGTGGACACCTTCAGCGCTCACAATCTCCACCACCACACTAGTAGGTCTGTCCCCCCGAGCCAGAGAAGCCAGATATGTCCCCGGCCTGTCCCCCGTGGCATAAAAGGCATGAGATGAGAATAGGAGTCTATGCTGAGTCTTTTCCATTAGGTAATCTCTCCATTCCCTCTGAGCCGACAACCAGGCCGACTTGGAGCTGGTCAAGGAATCCTGCAAATATTGTAGTTCTGCAGCGACACTCCGGGTCTCTAACTCCACCTCCCTTTTCTTATAGAAGGATTTTAATTCAGACACCCGTTTAATCAAGCTCCCCCGTAAAAAGGCCTTAAATGTGTCCCATAGGTTAGAGATAGACTGGTCGGTGCTATTCAGCTCGAAGAACTCCCGCCATGCGGCCACCATTTCAGATCCAGCGCCCATGTGAACAAGCCAGAATGGGTTAAATTTCCACACAGCTTGACCCTTATCACAATTAAAGTCTAAATTAAAGGTTAAGGGGGAGTGGTCTGATATACCTCTAGTCTCATATCTAATGTTACCGACGCGGGGAACCATATCACTCGAGAGGAGGACCAGGTCGATCCTAGAGAACGAAGAGTGGGAGTGTGAAAAACACGAGTATTGTTTAAGAGAAGGGTGTCTCAGTCTCCATGGATCGACCAGGCCCAACCCCGACACCACATTTGCAAACCCAGACCCCCCAGGACCTGCAGCAGACGGAGACATGGACAGCCTATCCACAGCCACGTCTAGCACATTATTGAAATCCCCCAGGCAAATAACAGACACCCCGGGAGACAAGGCCATGAACCCAGCAACCCTCTTAAGTACATCGGGAGAGTACGGAGGGGGCACGTAGACTGCCAGCAGGAGGACAGGAACATAAAATAACCTACATTTCAAGAACACATATCTCCCCCATGGATCCGTTTGTATAGATTCCATTACAAAAGGGACTGTCCGCTTAATAAGGACTGAGACCCCGCGCGAGGCGGACGTGTGCATAGAGTGGTATGCCCAACCCACCCAAGGCCTCTTCAAAGAGAGAATCTTGCTACCTACCAAATGCGTTTCCATAAGACAGACAATATCAGCAGCATAGTGTTTGAGCTGTCGGAGCACAAGAGACCTCTTAACTTTATCATTGAGCCCTCTCACATTCCACGAAACCACCTTAATCCCCGTCATAATACAGCAAAGGTATAATCAGTGCATCGCCCCGCGGCCGGCCAGCCCCGCCACATATAAATTCCGCAACCAGACACACGTGCTTGTATTGCATGATTGGAAACCACGTACTTTCTCTACATACATTTCCGCTCAAAGAACAAACATAACCCAACTCCCTCCCCTTCCCCCCACCCTGTATACCACCCCCAACATGCAGCATACTTGGATCCCAAAACTGAGTGATCATACCAAAAACTTAATATAAACCTAACTGTATTGCACCATCAACCAGTGCAAACACTGCTTGATCGGGGCCAAGAATATAATGGCTCTCGGGAATAGAGAACAACTATTAAAAAATGAGAAGGTTGCTCCCAGCCATTAACCTTTTCCCCCTCTAAAACAAAAACAAATGAGGGGGGATCATAAAGATCCACCCCCTAGGTCCCACTGATATCAAAAATAAAAAACACACTCGGATATCAAAAAACCACCTATGTCAGGACAAGCATTCAGCAGTCCCCCCTCTCCCCCCATCCTCCCGCACAGAGACCGTTAATACAACAGGAAGAAAAGAGAGCATACGAACCCAAGGTATAACCAAACACAAGAACATATCAAGTATATCGTGATTGACTTAAAGGGTATACATATGTCCTGTCTAAGCTGCGATAATAATGCAAAAGGGGCATTGGTAGCATTCAAACAGGCCCGCATCCTAACTCTTTGCAATATCTAACATATATGTCTAAAACAGACAGAATAATTAGCCATAAATGAGAGCATAGGAAAATCAGCTTCCAATAGCAGCCGGATAGTTACTAATCCGCAAGGGCACGTCTCGCCGGGAACCGTCTGTCCAGCCACACCGTGGCCTCCCGAGGGGTCGTGAAAAATTTTGTTTCCCCATCCGCCACTACCCGCAATCTGGACGGGAATAGCATGGCATACGGCAGTTCAAGTTCACGAAGTCTCCTTTTGACAGGAATAAACTGAGCCCTATCTTTTTGTACATCCACCGCAAAGTCTGGGAATACCGATATTGGCGATCCATTCCATTTCAGAGGGCCTTTAGTACGAGCCAGCCTCAGAACGGTGTCCCGATCCCGGTAATGAAGAAACTTTACAATAAAAGTGCGTGGTGGAGCCCCCGGCGGCAGCGGGCACATCGGAACTCTATGGGCCCGTTCAACAGTGAAATAAGGCGAGAATTCCTCAGATCCGAAAAAATCACGGAGCCATTTTACAATAAATTCCTCGGGAGCGGAGCCCTCTTCTTTTTCAGGCAGGCCAATGAAGCGGACGTTATTGCGCCGCAGACGCCCCTCTACATCCGTGAGCTTTTTGCGTACATCATTCATCTGGGACTCCAAAGCATCGGTGCGGTGACCCAGCGGACCAACGGCATCTTCAATATTGGAAATACGGGTCTCCGCTTCTCCCACTCTCTCTCTCACCCGTTGGAGGTCCTGATGAATAATGGAGAGGTCGGATTGTACCTGCCCGATTTTGTCAGCCAGACGCACTTCACTGGCATTTACCGCGTCTAATACTCTCTGCAGTGCAGCATCCGGAGGGTCAGAGGATACGGAGCTATAGGCAGGAGATGGAGGCGATGTCTCGGATCTCGTGGTCTCCCCTCTCCGCTGCTGGGGACCTTGGTCGCGGACAAACTTATCCATCGATCCCGCCGCCGCCCCGGTCTGACGACCTTTCACCATTTTAGACAGCACGATGTTGGTTCTCCTGGGCTGCCGGTCTTATCAAAGCAAATATAGGCAGAGCAGGCAAACTATAGATATGTATAAACAGCCAGCAGGGCCACCCTTACCGGATATATTGTAGTGTGACCGGCCACTTCAGCAAAAGTATAGGGATTATCCCTCTCAACCAGAGTTGTAGGATTTATAATATCTTCCCCAGCACCTGACTCCCAGTGTGAGTGTAGCAGATGGAGTCTATAAAATGGCTGACAAGGCAATCTCCCCTCAGGGACTCAGAGGACCTCTCTCTCTCCCAGATTTCTCCCACAATTGCAGTGGTGCCCCACTTCCAGACTTTGGCTGCTGATATGCGTCCCACAGAAGTTTTACAGGCGGCGGCGGATAGCGGAGCCGCACTTCCGGTTTCGCGGGTGTCGCGTCCCTGCAGCAAGGGAGACGAGACAGGAGATCTCACCCGCAGCTTCCCCCGGACCTCACAGGTGATCAGCAGGGCTACAGCGGAGCGCCCGGCTCTCTCTTCTCCCCGGCGCCTCGGATGGCCGCAGCGAGCGGCTGACGGGGAAGCTCACGGAGCCGAACTTCCGGTCCCCACACGTGGCAGCGGCACCCGGCACAGAGCAGGGCCCGCCGGAGTCCGGAGCTCCTGGGCCTCCAAAGATAGCGGCAGCGGCTGCACTTTCACTGCAGGGGGGAGCAGGGAGCCTTAATAAAGCTGTGGCTGCAAAATGGGACCCAGAGGGGGAATCAGGATATACGTGCAGGATATAGTGGCTGGGGAGCTGCACAGAGTGTGTGCTACTCCATGCCCGTCCTGGCCACGCCCTGGCTGTCTTGTTTATCGTACTTATCAACACATGTGGCAGTCTTTATGATTTTCACTGAGAAATCAGAATTACTTTTCCAATGCAGAGGGGAAGAAGGTTGATAATGAGAAAAGCAGGAGTCCAACCTTATGGGCCTCATGGCCACTTCCTGGTTCAGGCATTCTTACCTAGCACTCTCAATGAAAACTTTAACCAAAAACACTAAAACAGATGTCAAGACAAAAACAGCTTTGTTCCCAAAGCTACAGGGCATAGGTCCAGTCAGCGGAGGCCGTGTCAAAGATTTATCTTCTGGTTATTCTGTCATTATAAGGTTTAATTCACTCTGTGTGGTGAAGGTAACCGGAACTTTAGAAGAACCTGTAATTACTTATGAAAAAAATAGGAAGGAAAGCAGTGGTTCTAGTAATACCTGATGTGCAAAACTAAAGACCAATGGGATGTAGGGCTATTGGCTTAAAAAAAAAATGTATGATAAGGAGGCAACGGCTCCTCACAGCTTATTTTCTGTCCACTTGCCCCGATTCTTCTGTCCACCTTTACAAACAAAAAAAACCTGTCACTTCAGAAGCTCTTAGTGATTGCAGTGTATGATGTAGATTGTCTGGATAGTATACTTTTTTTCTTACAGGAAAAATTAGGATATTGTGCAAAAGTTCATTTATTTCAGTAATTCAACTTAAAAGGTGAAACTAATATATTATATAGACTCATTACATGCAAAGTGAGATATTTCAAGCCTTTATTTGTTATAATTTTGATGATTGTGGCTTACAGATTAAGATAACCCCAAAGTCAAAATCTCAGAAAATTAGAATATTACATAAAATCAATAAAAAAAGGATTTTAAATACAGAAATGTCGGCCCTCTGAAAAGTATAATCATGCATATGTACTTAGTACTTGGTTTGGGCCCCTTTTGCATGAATTACTGCCTCAATGCGGCGTGACATGGATTCTATCAGACTGTGGCACTGCTGAGGTGTTATGGAAGATCAGGATGCTTCAATAGCGGCCTTCAGCTCTTCTTCATTGTTCGGTCTCATGTCTCTCATCTTTCTCTTGGTAATGCCCCATAGATTCTCTATGGTGTTCAGGTCAGGCGCATTTGCTGGCCAATCCAGCACAGTAATCTCACGGTCATTGAACCAGTTTTTGGTACTTTTGGCAGTGTCGGAAGGTGCCAAGTCCTGCTGAAAAAAGTCAGCATCTCCACAAAGCTTGTCTGCTGAAGATAGCATGAAGTGCTCTAAAATGTCCTAGTAGACGGCTGCGTTAACTCTGGACTTCATAAAGCACAGTGGAACAACACCAGCAGATGACGTGGCTCCCCAAATCAACACAGACTATGGAAACTTCACACAGGACTTTAAGCATCTTGGATTATGTGCCTCTCCATTCTGCCTCCATACTCTGGGACCTTGGTTTCCAAATGAGATGCAAAATTTGCTCTCATCAGAAAAGATGACTTTGGACCACTGAGCAACAGACCAGTTATTTTTTTCTTTAGCCCAGGTTCAGGTCCCGTCTGTGTATAGTGGCTCTTAATGCACTAACTCCTGCCTCAGTCCACTCCTTGTGAAGCTCCCCCACACTTTTGAATGGCCTTTTCCTGACAATACTCTTCAGGCTGCGGTCATCCCTGCTGCTTGTGCACTTTTTTCTTCCACACTTTTCACTTCCACTTCTATTAATGTGCTTTGATACAGCACTTTGAGAACATCAAACTTCTTTTGAAATTTCCTTTTGAGGCTTTCCCTCATTGCGGAGGGTGACAATGATTGTTTTCTGCACAACTGCCAGGTCAGCAATCTTCCCCATTTTCTGAGATTTTGGATTTGGGGTTTTCTTAAAGTGTAAGCCACAATCATCAAAATTATAACAAATAAAGGCTTGATATATCTCACTTTGCCTGTAATAAGTCTGTATAATATATTAGTTTCACCTTTTAAGTTGAATTACTGAAATAAATGAACTTTTGCACGATATTCTAATTTTCTGAGTTCAACCTGTACATTACATATGTCTGGAAGAGGGAATATACCCAAGACATGCCAATTTCAACACCATTCATAAAAAGAACAAAATAACTCTCAGGGTAAAGCAGTGAACAGGATGGTACAACATCACTATCGGCTGGACTGTCACTGACTACGTCAAGTGTCCTCAAAGGAAATGATTTGTGAGGCTGCACAAAGACAGAGCAGGTGTGCGGAATTCAATGCACCTCTGATATACAGTCTGTGTTTTCTGATCAGATGCTAGAGGTTGCATCTACATTTCACATCTCTGGAGAACAATAGTTTAACTAGATTTTTCTCTTTACTATTTTTACATTGTAGGTTTGCAGAATCAGTCGTATTTTTATTGTGCACCACAGCAAAGCTCTTTAGCCTCATCAAGGGATGTGCATCATGCTGAAAGGAGAAAATAATCAATCTAATGCTTCCTAGCAAGCCACGGGCCATTCAAAGGCCTCTTGCCTGCCCATCCATCCTCTGGGTCAACAGTTGGCCAGCCCAACACGGCAGCATAATTACTCTACAATCCATCAAAGAGATTGTTTTAATATAATTGAATCGTCCTTAATTAAATCTCATGCAAACAAATTGCAGACCTAAATGAATCACTGCTGTGGAAGCTTATAACTATCTGGAGATGAAGGACAAACCTTCTGCCCAGGTCCACGACCATTCCGTCACCACAGAATACCATAAAAAATAACTTCTCCCATATACATTGCTTACATTTCCTCTTCAGCCATCGTGTCATTAAACAACAGTTTACTATAGCATTTAATATATTCTAAGCATCTTTATATCTTATGCACTACTGTCCTAGGTCAGGGCCCCTCTAAAGTCTTGACATCCGAAAGGTGTATACATTAATAAGGAACACAGAACTAGATTAGGACCTGGCGGAACAGCAAGAGATATTGGTTCTGGAAATCACACAGAAGTGTAATCCCTCATCTAAGATAACAGATGTTTCCATTCATCTGCATTTATCTTAGGAAACATTTCCCTCTTCTTATCAGCAGATGGCAAAGCAGACATCCATCCACAAAACTGCAATCCACGCAATTTGTGTTGGCACACGGAAGCAAAACCATCCACTCTGTCTGCACTGGCTCTCTCTACTGTGTCACAGGCCCACCGTTTTACAAAGCCAGCTTGCTGTCAGAGATGTGCAAAGGGGACAAAATATACGTACAGCATAAAATAAAGATAATACAGTGTAATAAGAACCATGAGGAACATTACAGGGAAATGAATGCACTAGTACCACCGCAAAAGCTGCTGTAACCCATAGCAACCATATTGTAAGTACTGTTTTTTAGTAGGCTGAAATGCTGGCAGTCAGGATGCCAGCGGTCAGAATACTGGCCGCGGCATCCCGCTGTTTACAATCCAAGGGATCGGGTAAGCATGCCCCTCACCCCCTAACCCTCCCTTACTGCAGCCTAAACCTAACTGTGCTTCCTCCCACCCCCCTTCAGCTAACTATTCTCGGTGGTGGCCACCCTAAACCCCCCCCCCCCCCCTACCTCCACCCAGAATAACTCTAACCCTCCGCGGTGGTGCCTAGCCCTATCCACCCCTCCCCACAGCCTAAACAGAACACACACATGCCTGTGGCTTACCTCTCCAGCGGGCCGGCAGAAACTCGATCGGGATGCTGGCGCCGGCATTGTGATCTCATTCGAGATGCCGGCGCTAGCATTTTGCAGTCAGAATTTCGACAGCCAGAAACCCGACCGGATCCCCTTTAGAACAGTGTTTCTCAAACCTGGTAAACCAGGTCCTAATGAAACCCTAACAGTGCATGTTTTCCAGGGGTGTAGTATGGTATGCCGGTGGTCGGGCGCACGGTGGCCAGCATACCGGCGCCGGAATCCCGACCGACGGCATACCGACAGCTGGGCGAGAGCAAATGAGACCCTTGCGGGCACGGTGGCGCGCCACACTATCTATTCTCCCTCCATGGGGGTCGTGGACCCCCAAGAGGGAGAAAAGCTGTCGGTATGCCGGCGGTCGTGATTCCGGCGCCGGTATGCTGGTCGTCGGGAGCCCGGCCGCCAGCAAACTGAAGACAACCCATTTTCCAGATCATCTAGCTGGAGAACAGGGGTGTTAAACAACACAACAGATCTACTGGTAATAATAATTATTCCTGTGGAAACCTTGAAAACATGCACTATTAGGGTTCCACAAGGACAAAGTTTGATAAATACACTGGTTTAGAAAATGAAATCCGACATGTCAATGGCTGTTATGGTTCATAGCACAATTACTTTAGTTTCCTGTGCACCAATTTTTATTAACTGCCTCACACGTATTTGTACTGTAGAAAACAGCATTGAAGAAAGTGACGTATTGGGATGGCCAATTAAGAGAAGATCTTATATTGATTTTCAGAAATGTTAAGTGAAGCAGAGAGCTGGGAAAAATAAGGTGACGGTGTTAAATGTAACTCAATCCACCAGCTAATCTGCCTGTAGACGACACGACAAGCACTGAGCATCAAGTGATTTATTCATGAGCATTTAGAGGACCACTCCCATCTCCTATGGGAATTTAGTGACCAGAAGGGTATGCATGGAAGGCAGCCACTGGAAGGGAAAATGCAGCTCAGCCTAACATTGAACAGCTTGTCCTGATGCACAGCATTACACTCGAGAAGGGAGATGAAAGATGGCATCTCCCCAATTGCCAGTGTCTCCTCACGCTAGCTCGACCGTTGCTGTCCCAATCATTATTTGTCACTGTCCTTGAAATCACCTCTCAATCATGAGCAAACTCACAGAATTCTATGATACATTGGTGGTGCATCAAAAATGCACATGAAAATGTCATTATATTGTTGTGAATTTAAAAGATTATCATAAAGCATTACTAAAGGGAGACTGTATCTTATGTAGGTTTGTTCTGCTTTATTTTACCTCATAAGGGGCTCATATAACGTGAGAATTTGGTAGGAAAATTGTAATAACCTAGCACAGAAGTTCCAGTGAGAAAATGGTGCCTTATCTTTTATTCTCAGTTACCTCTATCGGCATATAAATTATCTGCAGCATGAAATGCCTTTTAAAAGCAAGCTTACATTTTTACATTTCCTTTCATAATTAATGAGTTAAATAAATGAGTATGTTCATGTTGCAGCCTTTATAAAAGGTGCTGATACACTCAGCTAATACAGACATTTTATCCCTGTTCTATAAACGCCTTATTTTCCATAGGATCTTTTCTAATCTGGAAACCTAAAATAAAAACAGTCAAAGGGAAATTAGAGCCTAATTCAGCATGGACCGCTATTCAGAGAAATAGCAAATTGAGCGATTATCAAACGACTGCGCATGCATAGCGTTCACATTGCGCACGTGCGAGTGGTAATGGCGACAGTAAATGCGTACAGATCGTCATTGCTGTTTGACTGGCAGGAATCCAGCGCTTCTGGCGGAAACCTGCCATTTGCTGGGTGTTAGAAAAAAATCTGCAGCCGTTTTTGAGGAGGGTCTCTGACGTCAGACCAGACCACTTCCTGGCCGTCTCAGCCGCAGATTAGTGGCAGCCTCAGACCATCTCACATTTGCTCAGATGGCAAAGTATCTTCAATGTTCCGGGAATTGCATCTGCGAGTGGATAGCAAACTGCGAGGAATTTGCAATTTTGCACGGGACGTTTTTTCTTCCTGACGGGGCAGCGCCATTCTACTCACAGACAACTGCAATTTCTCTGAATAGCAATCCATGCTGAATTAGGCCCTTAGTCACAAAACGTTCCCACAACCTGTATAGAGAGATGGCAGACCCATGTCTAATAACCAACATGTATATGTCCACATTATGCCTACTCTGTGGTATTAGCATTAAAGCAATGAAAACCTGTGGTGAACATGACTAATAAATCTAATTTGCTCACTCGAAATTTACGTTAACCGCTTTTTTACTATTACTCTTTTGCAGATATTCATTCTAGGCACTCTTATTGTAGAGAATTATTTCTGGAGGCTAGGTTAAGTGATCAGGTTACGAGTTAAATCACAACGTGAAAGCGAAAGGTTAGCAGCAAGGATTTATGTTGGAATGTATTTACCAGACTCTTAATACACTGAAAATGGAAACACTCCCCCATCACATAGTTCTGTTGTTCTCCTCCTGAGGATCATATTCGGTCTGTGGCACTTTGGCTTCCTCAGAAATTAGCCATCGTGCTACAGGCACTTTGGAGTCTAATTCCTCGCAGCCTTCTAAAAAGTCTGCAGATCTGGAATGAACCCTTACAAATCAAGCGGCTGGTAAATTGCTATGGTTGTTTAACGAATTGTTATTAGAGAATCGAAGCTTGGCAGAAGAATCAGGAAGATTTTTCAACCAAAAATAAAATGCAAAATGGTGATTATGTGGAGAAAAAAAAAAAAAATACAAAAAAGCACCATTCTGTGATTATTTTTTTAAACGTTTGCAAAATTATAGTGGAATAAAAAAATAAAAAAAATAAAAGTGAATGAAAAACTAAAAAAGTGTGTGGCTGGAAGCGTTTGTGTACGTACCTCCTAACGCAGAATAAGCAGAGACAGCCAGTCACAGAACAGAAAGGTGAAAGGTCATAGGCCATAAGGAAAACAAGAAGGCACATTTAAACCACTTATTAAAAATCATAGCCAAACCAAACCAATACAAACTCACAGATAATATGGAAAAATTAAAAGACACACAAAAATAATCACTGTTTATCGATAAATGCATTCATTTTTTTTCCCATTCTTTTTTTTTTCCAAAAAGCATACCCATTGGCATCAGCTGTAGCAACATAGATCTTAAAATGGTGGGATTGTTAATACAAATGTGTATTCCGAGTGCTTGTGTATGAAAAGTCCCCTATTCAATTACTGCATTATACAGTATAAGTGCACCTGTCACCTACTCACAAAAAGGAGACTATAAACAGACAAGGAACTTATTTGCATCATTTGGTCATGAGGCATTTTGTGCTATATGCCTCATTGGTATTACAAGTTCCTCATGAACAGATATGCTGAATATTGGATCAGTCCACAAAATGGCCACCTCCACCATGTAGATAACAGGAACACATTAAGCCACCTTGAAGGTTTCTGAAAGAGGTTCATCCTCCATGAGCCTTTCTGAATACGAGAAGATACAAAGACTAGACCATATTATTACAGCAGTGAGTGGTAAAGAAGAGGAAGCCTTATAAAAAGAGATTCAGCACACAAGTATGGCCATGTGTGTCCTTAGCTTAAATCTGATGGGCCGCCAACTGTTTTGGTACATAACCTAGAGCCTCATGTGGAAGAAGGCCAAACAAAGGTGTTCACTGAAAGGTAAATGCATGCTTAGTAGACCTAGACACACACTGTCACTATTCACAATATTGGCTTCAATGCTGGGAGGACCAAAATGCATCAAGCAGTGTCTAGGGGTACGGTCGGTTCAGCATTTGGAATTAGTGCTGTGAATAGACAGTACAGCCCCAAGAGTGCTTTAGGCACTCTATGCTATAAGCAGGTCCACAACCCTCAGTATGTATGTACTCTGCAGTATGTATGTGCATTTTAAAGGCTTTCCTATGCATTGCAAAATAATTCCAATGGATTCTCAATATTGGGCCAAAAAGTAGAAGAAACCCACACATTGCTATGTAAGAACAGGTGGCTTTATGTGAAACTGCTACTAGTAAAATTCACAAACATACATGCTGAAGTTTCAGAATTTTACCAAATTCAAGATAATCGAGATGGTCTTTGTATCAGCCCAAACGATATTAAAACAAACTGCAGGCTAGGAGGAGATGACTGCACAAGACAAAGACTGGGATTCAGCCTATGTCATACAAAACAGTTTAAGGTCTGTTTACATATATGTATTTGTAAATTGATTTAGAGGTTCTTTTGAAGGACAGCTGAAGATTCATGGAATGCAGATTAGAAACATCACAGAATCATATGTAAACCTCCCCATTGCTTGTTATTCTGATCATTCATTAGCCATTTTCTGGAATGGTGTACATACAAAGCCATTTGCTCAAGCACTCGAATCCAAGTACACATTGGTGACACACCTATGTGGCAAAATTGCACAGAACCAGCTACACAGTACTTGGACAATGACTTCCCATTGGTCAGAAGAATGCAGTCTCCTTTAACTGGATAGCATAATGAAGGTCTGTTGTGTAAAGGAAAACAATATCTCTTCATTGTTACTTTCTGGAAAGCTTCTAAGACATGGACATAATTGTGTGCACTTTACTAGTAGATCCTCAGTCAGCCAGCGATGCTGTCCTTTAGAAGAAGCATGGTAACAGTTTCCTACAAAGTTTTCACCTTATTATTTTTCAAGCATGTGAATATAATAAAGTAAAATATAATCTTACCAAAAAATATGCAATTGGCATTTACTACAGCAGCTTGACAGGCAATATGGGAGCTACAATGACCACTGCCAAACACTGCACTGAGGAAGCCATGGTGTACAGACTTGGATATCAATGGAAAGCTGATGGCATGCACTGAAGATTTTTAGATTGCCTCAAACTTTACCGAATGATAACGAAACAGCAATAAAGCGTTTTGGATTTAGGCTTTAGCTTCTAAGCATCTTTAATTATTATGTGTTTGCTATGAAGAGCGCTTCTTTGAAGATAACTTCATTATACGACTGATAACGAAATTAACATGCAAAAATGTAGCTGCAGGGCTCTGTATACTAATTAAAAGAAGCCTTTTCACAATGTATACAGTGGTAGCCCATTCTCATATTCCAGTCCTCAAGTTATGGGGTGTTCTTTAATATCTAAAAAACATCTGTCACTGTTTTGTCCACACTTGGATGTCATCATTGTCTAACTTTGATTCTTCAGTAAAGAAAAATTAGTTAATATATATAGGTCTTAACTTTAGTGCTAGACACTTCTGTTATTTGGGTACTCACATTTAATGTATTATAAGCCACCTGGGAGCAAATTCTACCATGTAAATGACTTGTAAAAGCAGGTTAGATGAAGAGATAATGGGAAAAGGTTTTGGTCTTCTCTATGTTGCAGTAAAGATAACTTGCTCAGCAATACACTGGGCTATTTGCAAGTCTTATTAACCAGAGAGATCATTGAGATACACTGGGAAACGAAAAGCACACGTTTAATTCCTCTAATGTATCCAAAACAAACTAATCATAACCTAATTTTCTTTTGCTTAAGCAATTAGTCTCTTTCCATTTGAAAAGCACCTGCCATCTGTATACATTAGTGGCAGCCATTTTGTGAGCATAATTCAAGAGTCTGAATTCACTGGAAACCTGCAACAGCAAGGTATTTCCTGACCACCAATCACGAGGCACAAATTACCAGTGCAGTGACTGACCAGGCTGCTTCATCAGAATGACTGGTTTGGTCTACAAAATGGCAGTTTCCACTGTATGCAAGCGACAGGTGCTCTTTATGGAAAGTATAGTATATAATGTATACACAATACAAAGGCTTTCTAAATGACTGAGGAACATGCAAAGACAACTGAAAGCCTTCTCATTTGAGCCAAATAATTATGAATGGTGCATCTTTATCCCCGTAATTACTGGCAATTTCTCCTAAGTATTGTCAACATTTTCTTTTTTTTAAATTAACTATCTAGAGTGTCTAGGTCAATGTGGAAGCACATCAGGTTTTTATTTCATACAATATCATGCACTAAGGGGTCAATTCAATTAGACATGAGGGGGAGGGGCAAATTGCTGTTTTAACTGCATGGAAATGTGCGGCCTGATCTTTCCTTGGACTCGTAGATTTTTATACACGGCCTTATGGGGTACAGTGAGTGCAGGATATAGCCGTACTTATTTGCAGACATGAGTAATTTGCAGCTAATTGAATCAACCCCTAAAAGAGAGCCCTGGTGTACAGCCTAGTGGGAAAATATGGCGAGTCTATTATGGTCTGACATTTTGCCAGAATAAAACAAGCCACAAGAGAACTATTGTTAGGTCACATTTAATTTAGGAGACAAACTCCTTTAACAAGAGCTAAGGTAGACCAAATGATGGCCTATTTTATTGCAGAGCAAAAGATAATTTGGTGGCAAAGAATACAATACTGAGTAGTGACTACAAATTTTCGATACGCAAACGTTCCATAAAAAACTTCCTCCCCCAGAATGTGTGCAAACTCAAATTTCATGAATAAACTAGCCAGTAGCTGACTAAACTGGATTCAAAATCTGTAAATTTGATTAAAAATTCCTATTTAGCTTGTTTATATGACAATGCACATGGAGATATTATGAGTGACAATATGCACACATGTGGATTATAATTCTTTTAAATAATTTTTCTGGTGAACATGTTAAAAAGTGGACCTTCATATTTGTACAAAAATGGACTAATGGTTTTGTTTATCATTTTCTTTAATACAGGTTGAGTATCCCATATCCAAATATTCCAAAATACGGAATTTTTTGAGTGAGACTGAGATAGTGTAACCTTTGTTTTTTGTTGGCTCAATGTATACAAATATTGTTTAGTACACAAAGTTATTAAAAATATTGTATTACATGACCTTCAGGCTGTATGTTTAAGGCGTATATGAAAAATAAATGAATTGTGTGTATGTACACAAACTTTGTTTACTGCACAAAGGAGGTAATTCAGACCTGATCGTAGATGTGCGAAAAAATCAGGCAGAGGCAGTCGCATCTGTGTGCGCACGCACAGTGCGGCTGCTGCGCTTGTGCACACTTCACCAGCCTTCAGCCCTTGAAAGCTGCCGCAGCAGCGTCCAGGTCTGTATTAGGCCGAAAGTTATTACAAATATTGGCAAAAATTACCTTCAGGATGAGTGTATAAGGTATATATGAAACATAAATGCATTTATAGACTTGGGTACCATCTTCATGATAACTCATTATGGTATACAATTATTCCAAAATACGGAAAAGTCAAATATCCAAAATATTTCTGGTACCAAGCATTTTGGATATGGGATGCTCTGTACTTTCATTTCCCCACATTATGTGTATGGGGAGGCTAAACAACTTTATTACCTAATATAGGAAAACACTCCGTCAACCTCACTTCAAGTGACAGCAATGTCACATGACTCCTAAGCATAGCACCTAAGATCACACATCATCACTGAATAATAGGTAACATATAAACCCATAAATAAATAACTAAATGAACTTAAAACACAACTCTCACTAGTCACTATAGATTATGAGAAATGTTCATGTAAATAACAAACTTCTTCAAGGCTTTCTAGAAGTTTTAAGAACAGTGGACAACAAAAAGGGGAACTGCAATATTACAAACGTTCCAACAAGACCCCCTTATAGTATTTGGGTACAAAATGCTCTGTTCTCAAATGTCCCACTTAATTGCAGGTACCTGCTGACAATTAACATATATCCCTTCCGACAATTCAGCTCAGGAAACTGGAACAGCAGGCGAAGCAGGAAGATTAGGAACAGGGCTCTTTGTACTAGAGAGAATGGGTCTACAGTGGGTACGTAATACTGGACTATGCGGATACAAATCAAATTGCTACTGTGGCTTGTAATGTGATGGGCTGAAATAATTATTGAGCAGCTAAGCAATGCATGGATAGTCTGCCTCTAAATTTGCTTCAATTAACTGAACAATCTCCAGATGGAAAGAAATTTTCTACTTAGGGAGAAAATATTTGATTTATATAGTCCGATATTTTCAACAAAAATAAAACGTAAAAGAAAATCTATTTTATTATAAATAATAAATATATATAATAGAATGGTGTAATGATATATTAAAATTAGCAGTGTATATCTTTGTACAAAAAATTAACAATATTTAAATGGTATTAAAACATTTTCTAGAACGTAATTAGTGAAATACAATGTATCCTGGGATGATAAACTTGAGATGATGGATGCAGACATAATATAAATAGATATTTACATTTAAGGGGTCTATTCAATTCTAGTCGGAACTGCTATCTAGTAGGCTGACAATATTATCCCTTTAACCTGGGACACTCATGAATTACATATGTTCTGTGTCTGGCTGACTACATGCCTGCATTTCACCTGGGTTTAAGCAGCCACAGAACCTGTGTAATTCATGAGTGTCCCAGATTAAAGGGATAATATGGTCAGCCTAAGTCTAGTTGGAAAGATGGTAGTTTCCGGTTTTTTTAGGTCGAATCGTGATTCGAGCTATTCAGTTGAGCTGTCGTTTTTCAGACTTGTTGGCAATTCTGACTTTTGTCGAAAAACACGTGGATCAGCAGATTAGCCGCGGATCCACGTGTTTTGTCGGATTTGCGGCCAAATCCGACATGTTTTTGGTCAGTTTTCGACAATGTCAATCAGACTTTAAAAAAAGTCAGATTGACAATGTCGAAAAACGGCCAAAACCTTCCGGATTTGGCCTCAAATTGAATACTGAACTGTCGGATCCTTTCCGTCAGAAAGGATCCGACATCAATTGAATAGACCCCTAAGTTGTAAACCTCTGATATTGAAAACAAAAGTGCTATTAACGGCTATGAATAGACTTTGTCCTTTGCATGACATTCCCTGAGGCTAGAAAGGAGCAGGGCAGGTAGATACTGTAAATGCTAAGATAGAACTGAAGAAGACAGTCTAGGACTCAACAACGATAAAATCAATCCACACATGTATTGTAATTCAACTGACCTAACTTTAAGAGCCAGCCTTCTCTGTCAGGGTTGAAAAACGTGTGCGTCAAGTCGTTCCCATCGTCTTCCGGGATTTTAAAGGGCTCATTCTTAATACTCTCATACAAATTCTGGAAAGAGAATAAAACGTCTAGCATGACTTGTTTGCATGGAATGTTGCAGAAGAAAAATGTTGCCTTAAAAATAAAATACATTTGTTGCAAACCTGCAAAAAAATTCTTCAATGCAACACAATTGAAGGATAGGAGAGAGAATTACACTTGCTAGAAAAACTGGATATATTGCACAGTAACCAGGAGCAAGTATGTCCACATACGTAACCCTCTCCCATAATTGTACTGCAGAGAAATTAGGGTTGAGCAGAGTGGTCTCATTACAGTATAGGATGGCATAATATGGCGAGCGCATTATAATTTCAGCATATAAAATCACAACTAGCTGAAAATGCTAAATAATTATAGATGTACAGAGAACCCATATGAAAAGAGTAGCACAGTAAAAACTCTTTAATCCACAGGTTCTCAAACTCGGTCCTCAGGACCCCACACGGTTCATGTTTTGCAGGTCACCTGTAGATTTTTCAAATGCGACAGTTGGTAATACACAGTGCACCTGCTGGGTGACATGGAAACCGTGAACAGTGTGGGGTCCTGAGGATCGAGTCTGAGAACCACTGCGTTTAATCCATAGTAACAAGTGAATCAAGTGATGTATCAAGCAGTGAAAGGTAGAGAAGTGGACTAATGGAAAAGTTGAACTTGATAAATGCTACCTCAAAGATGATTGGTTACTATGGGCAACTTCTCTACTGGTCCACTTCTCCACTGTTCTGATACATCAACCCCAAGGTTCTGTTCTGATTAATACATTCTAACAAATACATGATCACTCCTTATGCAGCACCTTTTTCCCTGCATGTCAATTTTAATAGAAGTTCCCCATATTACAGATGAGTTTAAACAATCTCTTAATTGCACATCCAAACTTCTGCACAGTTGTTGTATATCCAGACTTTATGCACATTACTATATCTCTGACAACATATGTACCAATCATGTTTCCAACCTTAGCGTAGCTCATAGTTCCCTGGCCAGCAGTTGTGGTGCATGCTAATGCGGACAGGACTTCCAATTTACAATGCTTTCTTTTTTACCTTTCATTTTAGAATAGGGAATAAGAGGAAACCATTTCCATGGTCATGGACACTGCTTTTCACACAGTACAGGGTAAGTGTGTCTGGTCACTGAATTTTGGAGTGGTAGATTGAAAACACTTAACACTACTTACAAAGCCCATTAAAAATTATAAATAAGCCTCTAAAAGTGTGGGTCAATGGAAGTGTTTTCCAGTTTAGCCTACCTTTATTCCATCACGTATAGCATGCAAAAGCAAGCAAACATTGCACTCCATTAAACACCAAATGATAAGGCCATGTGTTTGCTATGGTCTCACTCCAAAGGCTTCATTTCGAAGGTTTATCATTTGCTGCTGCTGCTGTATAACTAAGCAATAAAGAACCCCATGAACTTAAATGATATGAAGACATGGGGGAGGGGGGAACCTTAAACCCTGACCTATGAGTGCTAGTCAGGAGTTTTTTGTGACCAAAAGCTCCATGTGTCTCAAAATCAAAGAGAACTTTTGAACATTACTACACAGAAGTCAGCTGGTTCTGTATCACATCCAAATGATCCACTTAAATGCAGGAAATCTACACTAGAAGGGTTGTGGGCAAACTGGCACACTACAACATTTTGTGGCTCTATCCTAAACTCACCCCATTATTGAAAGAAAAACAGTCTTATTAGCAGAATGACTAAGAGCCAAATCTTGCTATGCTTATGATGCTCGTTGTACCCAAATCCAATCCGGATGCCCATAAAATAAGGAGCCACGTAAATCGGCATACACTATCTATACCCTGCTAGATTCCCCAAATCCCCTCCTCCAAATCTCTCACTAGCATTCTCTATCAGCTCACCCACCACCCTGTTCTCATCATTCCTGAACTTTCTTTTAATATTACTATAAATGGGAAGTGAGGGGAGAGGAGAGGAGGGGAGGGGAGGGGGGCAGTGTATTCTTTTTGGGATTAAATAGTTAACTGATGTAAATATTAACTGAAATACATAGTGCATCAATATGGAATATACAGTATAAACCACTAGCACATACTAATATTGCTTCCTTTGTAACCCTCCCGCCTTTCTCGTGGCTTTCTGTGTTTCCTCCTTACTGTGAAAAAGACAATAAAATAATATTTAAAGAATAAAAGTAAAAACAATAGTCACTAAAAATGAAGCCAGTCCTTTACAACAACAAAAAATAGGATTTTGGTACTAACCAGGTAAATCCTTTTCTTTGAATCCATAGGGGGCACTGGAGTACTCTTGGGATATGGACGGCTTCCACAGGAAGTAGGCACTGAATAAATTAATTTTGAAACTACACCTCCATATCCCTGAGTACCTCAGTGTTTTTTACTGAGCCGAACAGGAGCGACAGAGAGGTTGACAGTGTAGAATTACATATAACATAACGGACAACAATAAAGTTGACACAACATTACTGACAACTAAACAGTTGACACCATAACTGATTAGAACTTGTTAATCTGAACCAGTCGGTGAAAATGTGTTACCATAAGATCTACTGAACCTACCCCAAACCAGGTAAACTGCTCTGGGTGGGCGTCCAGTGCCCCCTATGGATTCAAAGAAAAGGATTTACCTGGTAAGTACCAAAATCCTATTTTCTTTTTCATCCACTAGGGGTCACTGGAGTACTCTTGGGACGTACCAAAGTTTCCCCCCGTGGGCGGGAGAGCTGTTTGGCACCTGTAACACTAGGCGGCCAAAGCTAGATGCTGATGCCTCCAACGTATCAAACTTGTAGAGGCGCACAAACGTGTGGACCGAAGACCATGTGGCCGCCCGGCAAAGCTGTGTCGTAGAAGCTCCACGACTCGCTGCCCATGATGTTCCCACAGCCCGTGTGGAATGAGCTGTTACTGATGTAGGCGGCTGTAACCTAGCATGAAGGTAAGCCTGACGTATGGTCAGTTTAATCCAACTGGATAAGGTCTGTCTAGAAGCTGGCCAACTCATCTTGGCAGCATCAGAGAGAGCAAACAACGTATCCGTCTTACGAACGGTCGACGTTCGGGATACATAAATGCGCGTACCACATCCAACCTACCAGAGTCTCCTGTAACACAGGAACTACTATTGGTTGATTGATGTGAAAAGATGACACTACCTTTGGTAGAAAAGCGGAATTCGTCCGGAGTTCCGCTCTGTCATCATGAAACACTAAATACGGTGGCTTGCACGACAAAGCACCCAAATCTGAAACACGCCTTGCTGACGCTAAGGCTAAAAGAAAAATTGTTTTCCCAATTGAGAAATTTAAATATCCACTTGTTGTAAGGGTTCATAATAAAAAGACTGTAAGAAATCTAAAAACCAGATTCAAGTCTTATGGCGCAGTAGGTGGAGTGAATGGAGGCTGAACTCTGAGGACACCCTGCATAAAGGTGTGAACCGACGGCAATAGGGCCAATCTACTATGAAAATAAATGGACAACGCCGATATCTGCACTTTAAGTGTGGATAAACTCAGACCTCTATCTAACCCCATCTGTAGAAATAACAAAAGACGGGATAACTTAAAAGATGATGTCGGAAACTTCCGAGCTTCACACCAACCTACATAGGCACGCCAAATTCTGTAATAATGAGCTGCCGTAACCGGCTTCCTAGATCGTAACATGGTTGGTATAACCGATTCTGGAATGCCCTCTCTTCTTAAGAGGGCTGTCTCAACAGCCACCCCGTCAAACGCGGCCGCGCTAAATCGGGGTAAAGGAACGGACCCTGCTGAAACAGGTCAGAACGTAGTGGGAGCGGCCAAAGACCGACTGCGAGTAGACCGCGGAGATCCGAGAACCAAGCTCTCCGAGGCCAAAGAAGCGCCACTAGTATAACTGTGACGGACTCTCCTTTGATCCGTTTTAGCCACAGAGGGAGCAGTGGAAATGGTGGAAACAGATACACGAGACTGTATGGCCACGTGATTGTGAGAGCATCCACTGCCACTGCCTTTGGATCTCTCGTTCTGGACACGACCTGGGGCGTTTGATGATTGTGGCGAAAAGCCATCAGGTCCACCTGCAGGTAACTCCATTTCTGGACCAGCATGTGAAATACTTCTGGATTTAATGCCCATTCTCATTGAAAATTCAGACGGCTGAGATAATCCGCCTCCCAGTTGTCCACTCCCGGAATGACTACTGCCGACAATATCATTTGGTAATACTCGGCCCAATAGAGGATTTAAGCTACTTCCCGCATTGCCATACGGCTTTTCGTTCCTTCTTGTTTGTTGATGTATGCGACCGCCGTCGCATTGTCTGACTGCACCTGAACAGCCTGAGCCTGCAGCCTGTGCACTGCTTGTCGTAGCGCATTGTAAATTGCCCGGAGTTCCAGGACATTTATAGACCGCAATCTTTCGTGAACCGCCCAGAGACCCTGGAGCTGATAATTTTGAACTACAGCTCCCTAACCTCTGAGACTCGCGTCCGCCGTGAGAATTATCCAATTCCAGTCACCGAACCGTTTCCCTGCGGTTAGATTCTGTACTTTGAGCCACCAGAGTAGAGACACTCTGGCCCTTGGAGACAACCTCACCCTGCGGTAAATCTGCAGATGCGAGCCCGACCACTGTGCGAGCACATCCAATTGAAAAGGACGTGAGTGAAGTCCTCCGAACTGAAGCGCTTCGAAAGCCGCCACTATTGTGTCTAATAGGCGAATGCACAAATGAACCGAGACTGTGCGTGGCTTGAGCACTAATTGTACCAGATGACGAATGACCTGTACTTTCTGTTCGGGTAGGTAAATTCTTTGATTTACCGTATCGAGAATCATGCCTAGGAATTGAAGTCGTTGAGACGGAATCGTTCAGGAATTCGCGTAGACAATGGTAGGAAATCAGATTCCCCCCCCCCCACTTGGTCTGCGATCTATCTCGTTTGGAATCCGACTCCGCCTGTTAGGAACGTAGCCAAAGTGGACGTTATGCGCCACTAGCGAAGCTGAAAACGCAAGAACCAACTGCCAACGTCCAAAGAAGCTGTAGGTAGCAAGAAGTGTAAGGTGGTCTTTATTTAGGGCAAACCTGAACTGGAGTGCCCTGCCCCTACAGCCTTGTTACCTCAAAACCCTTACCAAAGCAGGGCGAAGCAACAGCCCTACTGCTGTGTAGGGTACACTCCGATAGGTAGTAAAACACCCAATAATTGTAATTGTCTCTCATTGGAAATCGTTCAGCCTTCGCTGAGAACCTGACGCACTGGCCTGGTGCTATGAGGGCTGGCAGTAAATCGACCGCAACAATCTAACTGAAACAGTAAAAAAAAAAAAAAAATTTTTTTTTTTTCCTTTCAGGCAGTACATGCCCCCGTATTCCCCCAAAAGAGGACCGGTAAGGGTCTGTCTGTGCAGTTTTTACGCAGAGCACTAACCACTATACGATCACGACAACTTAAACGAGCCAGGTAGGAGACGAACCTACAATCTTGTTATCTATAGTCAGATGCGTTATACATTGCGCCTCTGGCCCAGATTCGTATTTGTCCGACACACTGTGTGACCGACTTTGCAGCGAAGCTGCTTGTTTGACTATGCATTAGACTTAGTGATCATGTACTCCAACCAGTAAGTACACCACGGAAGTAACGTGTGTATTAACCTGCATTACCGTGCATGTGGTTACCAGCAATAGTGAATCTTCCTGTAGAGTCATGCTGTACAAAAAACAATTAATAAATTAAACTCCTAACAACACACCGCTCCTCCAGATGCTAAGTGTTGTAGAGCAGCAACCTCCGGGAAAGAACCAGGAAGTAACGTTAAAAGAAAATGGTGTCCTACCATGTTTTTTTTGTTTTTTTGTTTTTTTGTTTTTTTAACACCTGTTAAACCAGGATCTGAACCAGTGTCCATGCAATCACAATGTTCACTGTGACCTGAAAGCCTAACCACTTAGCTACAGAGCCACCTGTAAAAACAATAAGCAAAGCTGCTGCAGATGAGGCCTGAACTCACCATGTTTGCCGTGCTCAACAGATACTGTTTAATAAGCACTGTGTGCTGACCAATTAGTCTTGCTTACTGCAAAATAGATTTTTAATGTCAGTATATATATATATATATATATATATATATATATCTCTCTACACATACATACAACAATGTATATTCACACATACTCAGACCTTAATAAATATATATATATTCCATATATGTATACATACACATATATATTATATACCCATATACAAATATCCAGATATATCCTGATACAGAGGTATAATAAGATTTTACTTACCGATAAATCTATTTCTCGGAGTCCGTAGTGGATGCTGGGGTTCCTGAAAGGACCATGGGGAATAGCGGCTCCGCAGGAGACAGGGCACAAAAAGTAAAGCTTTTTCCGATCAGGTGGTGTGCACTGGCTCCTCCCCCTATGACCCTCCTCCAGACTCCAGTTAGGTACTGTGCCCGTACGAGCGTACACAATAAGGGAGGATTTTGAATCCCGGGTAAGACTCATACCAGCCACACCAATCACACCGTACAACTTGTGATCTAAACCCAGTTAACAGTATGATAACAGCGGAGCCTCTGAAAGATGGCTTCCTACAACAATAACCCGAATAAGTTAACAATAACTATGTACAATTTATGCAGATAATCCGCACTTGGGATGGGCGCCCAGCATCCACTACGGACTCCGAGAAATAGATTTATCGGTAAGTAAAATCTTATTTTCTCTATCGTCCTAGTGGATGCTGGGGTTCCTGAAAGGACCATGGGGATTATACCAAAGCTCCCAAACGGGCGGGAGAGTGCGGATGACTCTGCAGCACCGAATGAGAGAACTCCAGGTCCTCCTTAGCCAGAGTATCAAATTTGTAAAATTTTACAAACGTGTTCTCCCCTGACCACGTAGCTGCTCGGCAAAGTTGTAATGCCGAGACCCCTCGGGCAGCCGCCCAAGATGAGCCCACCTTCCTTGTGGAGTGGGCCTTTACAGATTTAGGCTGTGGCAGGCCTGCCACAGAATGTGCCAGTTGGATTGTGCTACAGATCCAACGAGCAATCGTCTGCTTAGACGCAGGAGCACCCATCTTGTTGGGTGCATACAATATAAACAACGAGTCAGATTTTCTGACTCCAGCTGTTCTTGCAATATATATTTTTAATGCTCTGACAACGTCCAGTAACTTGGAGTCCTCCAAGTCACTTGTAGCCGCAGGCACTACAATAGGCTGGTTCAGATGAAATGCTGACACCACCTTAGGGAGAAAATGCGGACGAGTCCGCAGTTCTGCCCTGTCCGAATGGAAAATCAGATATGGGCTTTTGTAAGATAAAGCTGCCAATTCTGACACTCTCCTGGCAGAAGCCAGGGCTAGAAGCATGGTCACTTTCCAAGTGAGATATTTCAAATCCACCTTATTTAGTGGTTCAAACCAATGAGATTTTAGAAAATCCAAAACTACATTGAGATCCCACGGTGCCACTGGAGGCACCACAGGAGGCTGTATATGCAGCACTTCCTTCACAAAGGTCTGGACTTCAGGGACTGAAGCCAATTCTTTTTGAAAGAAAATCGACAGGGCCGAAATTTGAACCTTAATAGATCCCAATTTGAGACCCATAGACAATCCTGATTGCAGGAAATGTAGGAATCGACCCAGTTGAAATTCCTCCGTCGGAGCACTCCGATCTTCGCACCACGCAACATATTTTCGCCAAATTCGGTGATAATGTTGCACGGTTACTTCTTTCCTTGCTTTAATCAAAGTAGGAATGACTTCTTCCGGCATGCCTTTTTCCATTAGGATCCGGCGTTCAACCGCCATGCCGTCAAACGCAGCCGCGGTAAGTCTTGAAACAGACAGGGACCCTGCTGAAGCAAGTCCCTCCTTAGAGGTAGAGGCCACGGATCTTCCGTGATCATCTCTTGAAGTTCCGGGTACCAAGTCCTTCTTGGCCAATCCGGAACCACTAGTATCGTTCTTACGCCTCTTTGCCGTATAATTCTCAATACTTTTGGTATGAGAGGCAGAGGAGGAAACACATACACCGACTGGTACACCCAAGGCGTTACCAGCGCGTCCACAGCTATTGCCTGCGGATCTCTTGACCTGGCGCAATACCTGTCCAGTTTTTTGTTGAGGCGAGACGCCATCATGTCCACCATTGGTCTTTCCCAACGGGTTACCAGCATGTGGAAGACTTCTGGATGAAGTCCCCACTCTCCCGGGTGAAGATCGTGTCTGCTGAGGAAGTCTGCTTCCCAGTTGTCCACTCCCGGGATGAACACTGCTGATAGCGCTATCACATGATTCTCTGCCCAGCGAAGAATCCTTGCAGCTTCTGCCATTGCACTCCTGCTTCTTGTGCCGCCCTGTCTGTTCACATGGGCGACTGCCGTGATGTTGTCCGACTGGATCAACACCGGTTTTCCCTGAAGCAGAGGTTCTGCCTGGCTTAGAGCATTGTATATTGCTCTTAGTTCCAGAATGTTTATGTGAAGAGACGTTTCCAGGCTCGTCCATACTCCCTGGAAGTTTCTTCCTTGTGTGACTGCTCCCCAGCCTCTCAGGCTGGCGTCCGTGGTCACCAGGATCCAATCCTGTATGCCGAATCTGCGGCCCTCCAATAGATGAGGACTCTGCAACCACCACAGAAGAGACACCCTTGTCCTTGGAGACAGGGTTATCCGTAGGTGCATCTGAAGATGCGACCCTGACCATTTGTCCAACAGATCCCTTTGGAAAATTCTTGCGTGGAATCTGCCGAATGGAATTTCTTCGTAAGAAGCTACCATTTTTCCCAGGACTCTTGTGCATTGATGTACAGACACCTTTCCTGGTTTTAGGAGGTTCCTGACAAGCTCGGATAACTCCTTGGCTTTTTCCTCCGGGAGAAAAACCTTTTTCTGAACCGTGTCCAGAATCATCCCTAGGAACAGCAGACGAGTTGTCGGCATTAACTGGGATTTTGGAATATTCAGAATCCACCCGTGCTGTTTTAGCACTTCTTGAGACAGTGCTAATCCCATCTCTAGCTGTTCTCTGGACCTCGCCCTTATTAGGAGATCGTCCAAGTATGGGATAATTAATACGCCTTTTCTTCGAAGAAGAATCATCATCTCGGCCATTACCTTTGTAAAGATCCGAGGTGCCGTGGACAATCCGAACGGCAGCGTCTGAAACTGATAGTGACAGTTTTGTACAACGAACCTGAGGTACCCCTGGTGTGAGGGGTAAATTGGAACGTGGAGATACGCATCCTTGATGTCCAAGGATACCATAAAGTCCCCCTCTTCCAGGTTCGCTATCACTGCTCTGAGTGACTCCATTTTGAACTTGAACTTCTTTATGTACAGGTTCAAGGACTTCAGATTTAGAATAGGCCTTACCGAGCCATCCGGCTTCGGTACCACAAAAAGAGTGGAATAATACCCCTTCCCTTGTTGTAGAAGAGGTACCTTGACTATCACCTGCTGAGAGTACAGCTTGTGAATGGCTTCCAAAACCGTCTCCCTTTCGGAGGGGGACGTTGGTAAAGCAGACTTCAGGAAACGGCGAGGTGGATCCGTCTCTAATTCCAACCTGTACCCTTGAGATATTATCTGCAGGATCCAGGGATCTACCTGCGAGTGAGCCCACTGCGCGCTGTAATTTTTGAGACGACCGCCCACCATCCCCGAGTCCGCTTGAGGAGCCCCAGCGTCATGCTGAGGCTTTTGTAGAAGCCGGGGAGGGCTTCTGTTCCTGGGAAGGAGCTGCGTGTTGCTGTCTCTTCCCTCGACCTTTGCCTCGTGGCAGATATGAATAGCCCTTTGCTCTCTTATTTTTAAAGGAACGAAAGGGCTGCGGTTGAAAAGTCGGTGCCTTTTTCTGTGGGGGAGTGACTTGAGGTAGAAAGGTGGATTTCCCGGCTGTAGCCGTGGCCACCAAATCTGATAGACCGACTCCAAATAACTCCTCCCCTTTATACGGCAAAACTTCCATATGCCGTTTTGAATCCGCATCACCTGACCACTGTCGCGTCCATAAAGCTCTTCTGGCCGAAATGGACATAGCACTTACCCGTGATGCCAGTGTGCAGATATCCCTCTGTGCATCACGCATATAAAGAAATGCATCCTTTATTTGTTCTAACGACAGTAAAATATTGTCCCTGTCCAGGGTATCAATATTTTCAATCAGGGACTCTGACCAAACTACCCCAGCACTGCCCATCCAGGCAGTCGCTACAGCTGGTCGTAGTATAACACCTGCATGTGTGTATATACTTTTTTGGATATTTTCCATCCTCCTATCTGATGGATCTTTAAGTGCGGCCGTCTCAGGAGAGGGTAACGCCACTTGTTTAGATAAGCGTGTTAGCGCCTTGTCCACCCTAGGAGGTGTTTCCCAGCGCTCCCTAACCTCTGGCGGGAAAGGGTATAATGCCAATAATTTCTTTGAAATTATCAGTTTTTTATCAGGGGCAACCCACGCTTCATTACACACGTCATTTAATTCTTCTGATTCAGGAAAAACTATAGGTAGTTTTTTCATACCCCACATAATACCCTGTTTAGTGGTACCTGTAGTATCAGCTAAATGTAACGCCTCCTTCATTGCCAAAATCATATAACGTGTGGCCCTACTGGAAAATACGGTTGATTCGTCACCGTCACCACTGGAGTCATCGCCTGTGTCTGGGTCTGTGTCGACCGACTGAGGCAAAGGGCGTTTCACAGCCCCTGACGGTGTTTGAGTCGCCTGGACAGGCACTAATTGATTGTCCGGCCGCCTCATGTCGTCAAACGACTGCTTTAGCGTGTTGACACTATCCCGTAGTTCCATAAATAAAGGCATCCATTCCGGTGTCGACTCCCTAGGGGGTGACATCCTCATATTTGGCAATTGCTCCGCCTCCACACCAATATCGTCCTCATACATGTCGACACACACGTACCGACACACAGCAGACACACAGGGAATGCTCCTAACGAAGACAGGACCCACTAGCCCTTTGGGGAGACAGAGGGAGAGTTTGCCAGCACACACCAAAAGCGCTATATATATATATCAGGGATAGCCTTATAATAAGTGCTCCCTTATAGCTGCTTTGTTATATCAAATTATCGCCATAAATGTGCCCCCCCCTCTCTGTTTTACCCTGTTTCTGTAGTGCAGTGCAGGGGAGAGACTTGGGAGCCGTCCTGACCAGCGGAACTGTGAGAGGAAATGGCGCCGTGTGCTGAGGAGATAGGCCCCGCCCCTTTTCTGGCGGGCTCGTCTCCCGCTATTTAGAGAAATCAGGCAGGGGTTAAATATCTCCATATAGCCTCTAGGGCTATATGTGAGGTATTTTTAGCCTTTATAGGTAATCATTTTGCCTCCCAGGGCGCCCCCCTCCCAGCGCCCTGCACCCTCAGTGACTGCCGTGTGAAGTGTGCTGAGAGGAAAATGGCGCACAGCTGCAGTGCTGTGCGCTACCTTTTGAAGACTGCAGGAGTCTTCAGCCGCCGATTCTGGACCTCTTCTGTCTTCAGCATCTGCAAGGGGGCCGGCGGCGTGGCTCCGGTGACCATCCAGGCTGTACCCGTGATCGTCCCTCTGGAGCTTGATGTCCAGTAGCCAAGAAGCCAATCCATCCTGCACGCAGGTGAGTTGACTCCTTCTCCCCTCAGTCCCTCGCTGCAGTGATCCTGTTGCCAGCAGGAATCACTGTAAAATAAAAAACCTAGCTAAACTTTTTCTAAGCAGCTCTTTAGGAGAGCCACCTAGATTGCACCCTTCTCGGCCGGGCACAAAAATCTAACTGGAGTCTGGAGGAGGGTCATAGGGGGAGGAGCCAGTGCACACCACCTGATCGGAAAAAGCTTTACTTTTTGTGCCCTGTCTCCTGCGGAGCCGCTATTCCCCATGGTCCTTTCAGGAACCCCAGCATCCACTAGGACGATAGAGAAAATACATTTTTTAGAAGTCTGAAACTAAATGTGAGCTCACACAGGCTTAAAACCTGAGATGACTGCTGCTTAACCACAGCTTAGTTAATGGGCCCTATCTAGTGGCCGGCGCCGGGAGCGCGCTCTTGGGAGCAGCCTCTGGAGAGCTATCCTGACTGTTAAACCTATGGTAGGTTTATATTGATAGTGTAAGCCCCAACTGAGCTATTTTTAACAGTTTGAACTAGCATGTATTAGTATGCAATCTAGTTGGATCACCAGTTTCCCCCAGATGGCAAAACACTATGCACATTGCTTAGCTTCCAAGCTCAGATGAGTTTGGGCGTATCCAGAGTGGTGTGGCTGTAGATTAAAAATACCTACAGCACCTTGTACTCCCAGGTGGCTAATCAGGCCCAACACTGCTTAGCTTCCAAAATCAGATGAGATTGGGCGTATCCAGTGTGGTGTGGCCAAGTGAATTAAGCCAAAGCTGCTGCAGGCTTTGCAGTGCTCTACAGCACAGGTTCTCAAACTCGGTCCTCAGGACCCCACACAGTGCATGTTTTGCAGGTCTCCTCACAGAATCACAAGTGAAATAATTAGCTCCACCTGTGGACCTTTTAAAATGTGTCAGTGAGTAATTAATACACATGTGCACTTGCAGGGTTACCTGCAAAACATGCACTGTGTGGGGTCCTGAGGACCGAGTTTGAGAACCACTGCTCTACAGATACTGTTTTATAAGCACCATGTGCTGACCAATTGATATAACATATCTTACTTTACAACAGTGAACCAAGCCAGTATTTGGCTGCCACAGCCATGATTCAGATTTGCAGTCTTTAGGATCATTATAAACAGTTTATGAAATAAATAATTAGTAAGTGTATACCCATGTTTTAGACATGGCAGGGAAACTGCTTATTAGTAATTGCTGGTGTCTTACCAATGCAGACAGACAATACACAAAAAAACAAAAAACAAAGACAGACAACTTGCACGACTCAGTCTCTATAAATATATATCTGGCCAAGTGCAGTGCACGCCAGCAATATGCCTGCTTAACACCCCTGCGCCTTCAATGGAGGAGAGATGTAACACAGGAAATTTCTGGAAATACAACAGGAAAACAACAGGAAGCATGGTTAATATGTCCCCATGCTCACAGTATAACACAAAGTGCCGACTTATAATTATGTAGGCAGATTTAATAAACATCTTATGTTGCACTCAAACCTGCACATGTAACTTGTATCATGTTTTAACAAAGACTTCATAGCCTATTGTAATACATATGCAGCGCTGCTGTATTCCCTTTATCAATAAGAGTTGAATCATAATCTTTTATCCAGTGACCCTGACATTTCTGTGTGTAGGGAACATCACTGTGGCAGCAAAGTTACTCATGGAGCGGCCTATGCATAAAACCATGTGGCTGACGCAGCTCAGAGCGGCGGGGGACCACACACACACACAGTATCCCACACAGTGGGGCGGCAGCGTGAGCTGACCGCCCCGTTCAACATACCTGGACCCTGTGGTGAGGGCTATGACGGGCCTTCTCTGTAAGTTCCGTCCAGCCTTTACTGCAGGTTTTAGTCCTGCACATGGTAGTGAGGGAGCTCTTTTTAGAGAGGTCCGACACCCACAGCTGCTAAAGCAGCCTTCACTATCCCGGACCCACGCCTATTGGAAGGGGGGAAGGGATGTGGTAAATCGTTGAAAAATGAAAAAACTTAGAAAAAATTCCAATGAAATGTGGACCTCTGTGGCAGCAAAGCCACAAGCCTACTAACTGTGTCGAGCACAGAAAAAACACTGAGGTACTCAGGGATATGGAGGGGAGGTGTAGTTTCAAAATTAATTTATTCAGTGCCTACTTCCTGTGGAAGCCGTCCATATCCCAAGAGTACTCCAGTGACCCCTAGTGGATGAAAAAGAAATAAAAAAATAATTTATTTATATATATATATATATATATATATATATATATATATATATATATATATATACACATACATACACACACACACACACACACATATATATATATATATACAAGTGGCAATCATTTAAACGGCAAAGACAGGTTTATTTTGCCATGTAAATGATTGGCATTTACCAAAAAAAAAACAGGAGAACTCTCACAAAATCTCTCACTTTCTGATTCTCACACCCTATTACATTCCTCCTATAGTGCCAATGTACTCCTCAGTCCTGTATACCTCAGCAGCTAAATAAGTATGGTTTTCATATTATGACACAAAATGAAACAGAAGGTGGTCAGAACCTTTTCCCTACAGGCACAGATAATTAAAATGGTGTGTGTGTGTGTGTGTGTGTGTGGGGGGGGGGGATTACAAAAATATGTAGTTATGGTTGATTTATCGTCGATAACTCTATTTATACTAAATCCACAGGATAAACATTGGGATATGAGGTAGCGTCAGCGGACTGGCACATACAATTAAAACTTTCGGCCTCCTAGAATGCAATGGATCAGTGCCTTATATCCCCGCCTCCTGGCTCAGGCAATTCAGTTGATACCAAAGCTCAAGGCAGGAGCATCATAGAGAGCCCTAATCAGGCGAGAAGAACACACATGCACACCCTTCCATACAAGGAGGAAGAGGTTAGTAGGTGAAAGGATTCTCAAATAAGGTGCGTCAGGGTGGGATCCCTGTGGATACTGTGGACTTAGGAGAAATAGAGTTATCGACTGTAAGTCTACCATAACTATGTATTTCTCCTGCAGGGTCCACAGAATATCCACAGGATGAACAATGGGATTTCCCAAAGCAAATTTAGTGGTGGGGACGCTCCTGATTGGACAAGAGAATCCTTTGTCCGAATTTAGCGTCCTGAGAGGCAAACGTATCAAAGGCATAAAGTCTAATGAATGTGTTAACGGAAGACCACGTGGCTGTGTTACATATCTGTTCAGCTGAAGCACCACATTCTGCTGCCCATGAAGGACCTACCTTATGAGTAGAGTGAGCAGAGACATTAGCCGGCACAGGGAGATTAGCTTGAGAATATGCTTCTGAAATCGTCATTCGTAGCCAACTCGCCAGTGTCTGCTTGTCAGCAGGCCATCCTGTCTTGTGAAATCCGTAGAGAACGAAGAAAGTGTCTTTCTGGTGACACTGGTACAATCTACATAGATCCTTAAGGCACGAACTACGTCCAACAATGTATCTCCCGCAGAAAGGTCCGGCCCTTGGAAGGCTGGTACTGCAATTTCTTAGTTAAGGTGGAATTTAGGCACCACCTTCGGAAGCTAACCAGATTTGGTTCTGAGAACCGCTCTATCTGGATGAAAATCAGAAAAGGAGGGCGACATAATAATGCCCCTAAATCTGAAACTCTTCTAGGTGAAGCAATAGCCAGTAGAAAAAGAGCTTAAGCTGTCAGCCATTTAAGATCCACTTGCTTTAGTGATGGAGCTACTTGAAGCACCTTTACGATTAAACTTAAATCCCAAGGCACTGTAGGAGGAACAAAAGGAGGTTGGATATGAAGCATTCCATGGAAAAAAGTGCAAACATCATGTAGGTTAGAAATTTTCTTTTGGAACCATACAGTCAATGCTGACACCTGCACTCTCAAGGAAGCCACCCGTAGACCTTTGTCCATTCCTGCCTAAAGGAATGCTAGGACTATGGAAACTGTGAAAGACCTAGGGTCAAATTTCCGTTCACTGCACCATTGAATATAGGCTTGCCATATTCGGTGATAAGTGTGAGCTGAGGATGGTTCCTTGCTCTGAGCATTGTCTGAATTACCTGATGTGAGAATCCTCTTGCTTTCAGGATGGAAGTCTAAAGAGCCACGCCTGTCAAAGAGAGTCTATCCAGGTGCTTGTAATAGCAAGGACCCTGAGACAGCAGATCTGGACGTTGAGGGAGTAGGAATGGAGCATCCATCAACAGCCTCTGCAGATCTGTGTACCAATGCCTTCTAGGCCAAGCCGGAGCTATTAGTATCACGGCGACTTTCCTTGTTTTACTTTTCGCACCACCCTGGGCAACAGGGCGATTGGTGGAAGCACATAGGCCAGACGAAAGTCCCATCTTACTAATAGGGCATACACAAAGGTCGCCCTGGGATCTTTTGTTCTTGACCCGTATGTGGGATGCGGGAACTTTGTTGCCATGAGATCCATCTCCGGTAATCCCCACTTGTCTACCAGAGTCTGGAAGACCTCGGGATGTAAAGCCCATTCGTTTGCATGAATGGCGTGTGGACTGTGAAAATCCGCTTCCCAGTTTAGTACTCCTAGAATAAACACTGCTGACAAGGCTGGATGATGAAATTCTGCCCACCTTAACGTGCGGATTACCTCCTTCATTGCTTTTAGGCCGCAAGTTCCTTCCTGATGATTGAGGAACGCTATTGCCGTTGCATTGTCCGAGCAAATTTGAACTGGTTTCCCCTGAAGGATGTCCTTTGCCTGAATCAGTGCCATATATATATGGCCCGGAGTTCCAATATATTTTTTGGCAGGCAACTTTCTTCCTTGGTCCACTGCCCTTGGAAGCAACTTCTTCCTGACACTGCTCTCCAGCCCTGAAGACAGGCATCAGTTGTCAGAACTTCCCAATCTGATATCCAAAAGGGTCTGCCTTTGTCCAGATGGGATGTCTGTAGTCACCAGTCTAATGACCTCCTTACTTCCAGAGGAAGGACCACAGTATGCATTTTTATTGTCTTATGTAACCCATTCCATTTAGAATCAGATGTTGTATAGGCCTCGAGTGGAAATGAGCTTACTCCACCATGTCGAATGTCGACACCATAGATCCCATCACACGCATTGCTGCGTGAATGGATACCCTTTGACTGTGTAGCAGCTCCTGGACCCTCAACTGAATTTTGGATTATTTGTTCAGAGGTAAAATTACTCTCTGAAGACTCAAATCCAACACAGCCCCAAGTGAGTCATCCATTGTGATGGAACCAGGGACGACACTGCCCAATTAATGAGTCAACCGTATCTTTGCAAACAAGCTATTATCTGTTGCAGATGACGCTGAAGCAATTCCTGAGATTGTGCCAGGATTAATAAATCGTCAACGTATGGAAAAATCCTTATCTCCTGCTGACGGAGCTAAGCCGCCATTACCACCAACCCTCTGGGAGCTGTCGTCAGTCCAAATGATAGGGTCTGAAAATGAAAATGTTGCTGGAGGATAGCAAACCTGAGATAGGACTGATGGGACAGTGCTATAGGAACATGTAGGTAAGCATCCAGGATATCCAGGGATACCATAAAATCTTCCGGCTCCATGGCCAAAATAATGAAACGTAAAGTCTCCATATGAAAACGAGGCACCCAAATGTACTTGTTCAGCACTTTGAGATTGACTATTGGCCAGAACGACCCATTTGGCTTCTGGACTAGAAAAAGGTTGGAATAAAAACCTTGTCCTCATTGCACAGGAGGAACTGGAAATATCACTCCTGACTGAAGCAACTTCTGAACCGCCTCTTGCAAAGCCCTGGCCTTCGTTTTCACTGAAGACGGGCTGGTACAAAAAAAAAAAAAACTTTGAGGAGGGTGTTCCTTGAAGGCAAACGCATAACCGTGAGATACTGCTTCTTGCACCCAGGCATCTGTGGTATACTGCTGCCAGATCTGTGCAAAATGAAGAAATCCGCCTCCCACCCTGGGATCCCCGCACCATCAGGCTGATGGCTTATCTTCTGGCTTAGAAGCCGGCCCTCTGGTAGCCCAATGCTTTTTAGTCTTTCCAGACTTGTCAGATTGAGACTGTTTGCCATAACCCTTTCCTTTTGCTTTCCCTTGAGTCCGAAAGAGCCGAAAAGCTGGAAATCTAGTTGGATTTGTGTGTGGAAGCAAACTTCACTTTCTTTTGACTCCAAATTACTGTTTAATTCTTTACTAAAAAAAATATCTCCAGTAAAAGGCAAAGACTCAAGAACCTTCTTGGATTTTGAGTCAGCTTTCCATGTACGTAGCCAAACAGCTCTGCGAGCTGCTACTGCTGAGGCTGATGCTTGAGAGGCAATTGTACCCATATCCAAGGATGCTTCTTCCATAAAAATAATATTGCTCTCTAGATACCAATGAAAGATCATACTCCAATGCATCAGCCCAGGCTGCCACTGCTTTTGCCATCCATACTGAAGCCATGGCTGATCTTACGATTACCCCAGACGAAGAGAAAAGGTTTTTAAAAAAAACATCTATTTTCCTATCCGTGACATAATTTAATAATGTTGAAGGCAGAGGTAATGTAATCAAATGACACGCGTATCTACTTTGGGAGCCATCTCCCTTGTTAAACAGTCCCCAGCTGGAAATGGATAATGGGAATGCCATTTCTTTGGAATTCTAAACCTCTTACTGGGTGTTACCCAAGCCTCTTGCATAATTTCTGTCAGCTGTTCTGACCCAGGAAATTCAGTACTGTTTTGGGACGTTTAAACACAGGTGCCTTCGATTTTAACAAAGGCTCTGTATCCTTAAAGGAGGCAGCAAAGGCTTTCATAGCACAAAACAGCTCAGGTATGTCCACTGAGCTGAGACCTTCATCCTCGTCTCTGTATGCAGACCCGGAATGTGATCATCCTCCGACGAGTCCCCATCTGAAACATGTGTAGACTGTGAAGATGTTGTTTCATGTCTATGCGATTTACTTTCCACCGGCCATTCTGCCTGTTTTTGTTGAAAGGCTGCAGATTCCTGGACTGGATGTGATAAACCCCAGGAGGAATGTTGCATGTAAGGGTTAATAGGGTAACCTATCCTTGGTAAAGGAGCTGGCATTATCCGATCAGCTATACTGGATAATGTCTGTGCAAAAAAAGCCCATGGGGGTTCAACTTGAACCTGTGCCTGCCTTGGATTATTAAGAAGGCTTTGGTGAAAGCTAAAACAGTTTGCACATAATCCATTTTGAACCAGATCCTGAGAGGTTAACCCAGCTTGCAAGACAAACATGAAGTGAGTGTTGGTATTGCTGTTGTGGAGAGTGTATCCTCCTCATCGTTGCCGCTCTTACACATGATAAACAATCACACACCTGTACAGTGTTAACTACACAATTTGTGACTGAAATCACTTTAAAACTTGTTAAAGTGACATACAATCCGATCCCTCCATGCTTTGTACCAGCATTGAGGATCGGAATACACATAAACTGACAGAAATAGTAAAGACAGCAATAACACTAGCAATCAGTCACAGGTTATACATTAGTATAATAAGCAATATGAGCACATATTCAACTACAGATACATTTAAAGTATGTACAGTAGTAGAAACATATTACTGCATTACCTTATATAGGACTTTAAACGTATTCAGTCGCACAGCAAAAGAAACAGCAGCAATAGTTTACAGACTCGTATGCATCAGGCACTTATCCAACTACTCGTACTTAATGGTAGGTAAAGACTATGCTACAAAAAAAGTGGAAAACCTCTTGGGCGCTCCTTGTCTATCGTTGGCTGCCTTCTGAATCCAATATTGGACCTATCCCAAAAAAGATCCAAGGATTTGGACAGAAAAAAGTGATTTTGTGGACTAGATGGCGCTAACGTACAAGCAAGAGTGGAAATTGTGAGGGAATAGGAATACTTAGCTGTGCTCTGTATATCCCAGTAGTGGACCGGAAGACTCTGTGTTCGGATCCTTGATGGAACACTCGACCACGGAAAGGGAATATAAAAAGAAAATACACAATGTGTAGTATTGTTATGTACCCTAGGGTGAAAACTTCACCAATCTCATCCGGCGTACCTCACTTACAATGTGAGTCGTCAGATGATATACATAAAGGTATCTTTTAGCATGAATGGTATCTTCACATGAACACACCTCACTTACATCGAGGCAGGTATCTGTACTCATATAAAGGTATCTTTTCTGACCATAGCCAAATTTTTTCACAAAGATATAGTGACAGATTTCTTTCAAAAATGTTGGTACGTGATCAGCGTACCTAACACTCACTCTGACAGCTGCATGTCTCCTCACATCACGGTTTCTTTAAAAAGCTCCATCCAAAAGGGGTAAAAGAATGTGCGTTTAATCAACATAAAAGGCTTGATTCAGCGTAAAAGTCAGACTCCGGGGGAGGTAAGTGCCGTCTTGGAACATAGAAGTGGCCAACTTATATGAGTTCCAAAAAACAAATAAGACAAGGTCCTACCTTCCCTCAGATTCAGTTGTCAGGTCCGCTGACGCAATGCCACCTCTTAGCCAACGCGTTTCGAGTCAGGGGACTCTTTTTCAAGGCATGAGGGTCCATAGCAATAGGTTTCCCTATTTATAGTGGGTAAGAATAAGTCACTTCCAGTCATATAACCGGAAGTGATGAAAAAATATAAAATTAGACATACATATAGAGGCTTACTGTATATGTTCCAAGACGGCACTTACCTCCCCCGGAGTCTGACTTTTACGCTGAATCAAGCCTTTTATGTTGATTAAACGCACATTCTTTTACCCCTTTTGGATGGAGCTTTTTAAAGAAACCGTGATGTGAGGAGACATGCAGCTGTCAGAGTGAGTGTTAGGTACGCTGATCACGTACCAACATTTTTGAAAGAAATCTGTCACTATATCTTTGTGAAAAAATTTGGCTATGGTCAGAAAAGATACCTTTATATGAGTACAGATACCTGCCTCGATGTAAGTGAGGTGTGTTCATATGAAGATACCATTCATGCTAAAAGATACCTTTATGTATATCATCTGACGACTCACATTGTAAGTGAGGTACGCCGGATGAGATTGGTGAAGTTTTCACCCTAGGGTACATAACAATACAACACATTGTGTATTTTCTTTTTATATTCCCTATCCGTGGTCGAGTGTTCCATCAAGGATCCGAACACAGAGTCTTCCGGTCCACTACTGGGATATACAGAGCACAGCTAAGTATTCCTATTCCCTCACAATTTCCACTCTTGCTTGTACGTTAGCGCCATCTAGTCCACAAAATCACTTTTCTCTAGGTAAAGACTATGTCTATAGATTGTAAGCGTGCGAGCAGGGCCTTCCTACCTCTGTGACTGTTTGTTATTACCCAGTTTGTTATATCATTGTTATTTCCAATTGTAAAGCGCAACGGAATTTACTGCGCTACATAAGAAAATAAGAATTTACTTACCGATAATTCTATTTCTCGTAGTCCGTAGTGGATGCTGGGGACTCCGTAAGGACCATGGGGAATAGCGGCTCCGCAGGAGACTGGGCACAAAAGTAAAGCTTTAGAACTACCTGGTGTGCACTGGCTCCTCCCCCTATGACCCTCCTCCAAGCCTCAGTTAGGATACTGTGCCCGGACGAGCGTACACAATAAGGAAGGATTTTGAATCCCGGGTAAGACTCATACCAGCCACACCAATCACACCATATAACTTGTAATCTAAACCCAGTTAACAGCATGATAACAGAGGAGCCTCTAGAAAAGATGGCTCACTACAGCAATAACCCGATTTTTTTGGTAACAATAACTATGTACCAGTATTGCAGACAATCCGCACTTGGGATGGGCGCCCAGCATCCACTACGGACTACGAGAAATAGAATTATCGGTAAGTAAATTCTTATTTTCTCTAACGTCCTAAGTGGATGCTGGGGACTCCGTAAGGACCATGGGGATTATACCAAAGCTCCCAAACGGGCGGGAGAGTGCGGATGACTCTGCAGCACCAAATGAGAGAACTCCAGGTCCTCCTCAGCCAGGGTATCAAATTTGTAGAATTTTACAAACGTATTTGCTCCTGACCAAGTAACTGCTCGGCAAAGTTGTAAAGCCGAGACCCCTCGGGCAGCCGCCCAAGATGAGCCCACCTTCCTTGTGGAATAGGCTTTTACAGATTTTGGCTGTGGCAGGCCTGCCACAGAATGTGCAAGCTGAATTGTACTACAAATCCAACGAGCAATAGTCTGCTTAGAAGCAGGAGCACCCAGCTTGTTGGGTGCATACAGAATAAACAACGAGTCAGATTTTCTGACTCCAGCCGTCCTGGAAACCTATATTTCCAGGGCTCTGACAACGTCTAGCAACTTGGAGTCCTCCAAGTCCCTAGTAGCCGCAGGCACCACAATAGGTTGATTCAGGGGAAACGCTGAAACCACCTTAGGGAGAAACTGAGGACAAGTCCTCAATTCCGCCCTGTCCGAATGGAAAATCAGATGAGGGCTTTTACAGGATAATGCCGCCAATTCTGACACGCACCTGGCCCAGGCCAGGGCCAACAGCATGACCACTTTCCATGTGAGATATTTTAACTCCACATATTTAAGTGGTTCAAACCAATGTGACTTTTGGACCCCAAAAACTACATTTAGATCCCAAGGTGCCACTGGAGGCACAAAAGGAGGCTGTATATACAGTACCCCTTTCACAAACGTCTGAACTTCAGGGACTGAAGCTAGTTCTTTTTGGAAGAAAACTGACAGGGCCGAAATTTGAACCTTAATGGACCCCCATTTCAGGCCCATAGACACTCCTGTTTGCAGGAAATGTAGGAATCGACCTAGTTGAAAGTTCCTCCGTCGGGGCCTTACTGGCCTCGCACCACGCAACATATTTTCGCCAAATGCGGTGATAATGTTTTGCGGTTATATCTTTCCTGGCTTTGATCAGGATAGGAATGACTTCATTCGGAATGCCTTTCTCCTTCAGGATCCGGCGTTCAACCGCCATGCCGTCAAACGCAGCCGCGGTAAGTCTTGGAACAGACAGGGTCCTTGCTGGAGCAGGTCCCTTCTTAGAGGTAGAGGCCACGGATCCTCCGTGAGCATCTCTTGAAGTTCCGGTTACCAAGTCCTTCTTGGCCAATCCGGAGCCACGAATATAGTGCTTACTCCTCTCCATCTTATAATTCTCAGTACCTTGGGTATGAGAGGCAGAGGAGGGAACACATACACTGACTGGTACACCCACTGTGTTACCAGAGCGTCTACAGCTATTGCCTGAGGGTCCCTTGACCTGGCGCAATACTTGTAGAGTTTTATAAACATGTGGAAGACTTCTGGGTGAAGTCCCCACTCTCCCGGGTGGAGGTCGTGTCTGCTGAGGAAGTCTGCTTCCCAGTTGTCCACTCCCGGAATGAATACTGCTGACAGTGCTATCACATGATTTTCCGCCCAGCGAAGAATCCTTGCAGCTTCTGCCATTGCCCTCCTGCTTCTTGTGTCACCCTGTCTGTTTACGTGGGTGACTGCCGTGATGTTGTCCGAATGGATCAACTCCGGGTGACCTTGAAGCAGAGGTCTTGCTGAGCTTAGAGCATTGTAAATGGCCCTTAGCTTCAGGATATTTATGTGAAGTGATGTCTCCAGGCTTGACCATAAGCTCTGGAAATTCCTTCCCTGTGTGACTGCTCCCCAGCCTCGCAGGCTGGCATCCGTGGTCACCAGGACCCAGTCCTGAATGTGCGGCCCTCTAGAAGATGAGCACTCTGCAACCACCACAGGAGAGACACCCTTGTGCTTGGTGACAGGGTTATCCGCTGATGCATCTGAAGATGCGACCCGGACCATTTGTCCAGCAGGTCCCACTGGAAAGTTCTTGCGTGGAATCTGCCGAATGGGATTGCTTCGTAGGAAGCCACCATTTTTCCCAGAACCATTTCATTGATGTACTGAGACTTGGCTCGGTTATAGGAGGTTCCCGACTAGCTCGGATAACTCCCTGACTTTCTCCTCCGGGAGAAACACCTTTTTCTGGATTGTGTCCAGGATCATCCCTAAGAACAGAAGACGAGTCGTCGAAATCAGCTGCGATTTTGGAATATTGAGAATCCAATCGTGCTGCCGCAACACTACCTGAGATAGTGCTACACCGACCTCCAACTGTTCCCTGGATCTTACCCTTATCAGGGAATCGTCCAAGTAAGGGATAACTAAAATTCCCTTCCTTCGAAGGAGTATCATCATTTCGGCCATTACCTTGGTAAAGACCCGGGGTGCCGTGGACCATCCATACGGCAGCGTCTGAAACTGATAGTGACAGTTCTGTACCATAAACCTGAGGTACCCTTGGTGAGAAGGGTAAATTGGGACATGAAGGTAAGCATCCTTGATGTCCCGAGACATCATGTAGTCCCCTTCTTCCAGGTTCGCAATCACTGCTCTGAGTGACTCAATCTTGAATTTGAACCTCCGTATGTAAGTGTTCAAGATTTTAGATTTAGAATCGGTCTCACCGAACCGTTCGGCTTCAGTACCACAACAGTGTGGAATAATACCCCGTTCCCTGTTGCAGGAGGGGTACCTTGATTATCACCTGCTGGGAATACAGCTTGTGAATGGCTTCCAAAACTGCCTCCCTGTCAGAAGGAGACATCGTTAAAGCAGACTTTAGGAAACGGCGAGGGGGAGACGTCTCGAATTCCAATTTGTACCCCTGAGATATCACCTGAAGGATCCAGGGGTCTACTTGTGAGTGAGCCCACTGCGCGCTGAAATTCATTGAGACGGGCCCCCACCGTGCCTGATTCGGCTTGTAAAGCCCCAGCGTCATACTGAGGGCTTGGCAGAGGCGGGAGAGGGTTTCTGTTCCTGGGAACTGGCTGATTTCTGCAGCCTTTTTTCTCTCCCTCTGTCACGGGGCAGAAATGAGGAACCTTTTGCCCACGAAAAGACTGCGCCTGATAATACGGCGTCTTCTTATGTTGAGAGGCGACCTGGGGTACAAACGTGGATTTCCCAGCTGTTGCTGTGGCCACCAGGTCTGAAAGACCGACCCCAAATAACTCCTCCCCTTAATAAGGCAATACTTCCAAATGCCGTTTGGAATCCGCATCACCTGACCACTGTCGTGTCCATAACCCTCTACTGGCAGAAATGGACAACGCACTTAGACTTGATGCCAGTCGGCAAATATTCCGCTGTGCATCACGCATATATAGAAATGCATCTTTTAAATGCTCTATAGGCAATAATATACTGTCCCTATCTAGGGTATCAATATTTTCAGTCAGGGAATCCGACCACGCCAACCCAGCACTGCACATCCAGGCTGAGGCGATTGCTGGTCGCAGTATAACACCAGTATGTGTGTAAATACATTTTAGGATACCCTCCTGCTTTCTATCAGCAGGATCCTTAAGGGCGGCCATCTCAGGAGAGGGTAGAGCCCTTGTTCTTACAAGCGTGTGAGCGCTTTATCCACCCTAGGGGGTGTTTCCCAACGCACCCTAACCTCTGGCGGGAAAGGATATAATGCCAATAACATTTTAGAAATTATCAGTTGTTATCGGGGGAAACCCACGCATCATCACACACCTCATTTAATTTCTCAGATTCAGGAAAACTACAGGTAGTTTTTCCTCACCGAACATAATACCCCTTTTTGGTGGTACTCGTATTATCAGAAATGTGTACGATTTTTCATTGCCTCAATCATGTAACGTGTGGCCCTACTGGAAGTCACATTTGTCTCTTCACCGTCGACACTGGAGTTAGTATCCGTGTCGGCGTCTATATCTGCCATCTGAGGTAACGGGCGCTTTAGAGCCCCTGACGGCCTATGAGACGTCTGGACAGGCACAAGCTGAGTAGCCGGCTGTCTCATGTCAACCACTGTCTTTTATACAGAGCTGACACTGTTACGTAATTCCTTCCAACAGTTCATCCACTCAGGTGTCGACCCCCTAGGGGGTGACATCCCTATTACAGGCAATCTGCTCCGTCTCCACATCATTTTTCTCCTCATACATGTCGACACAAACGTACCGACACACAGCACACACACAGGGAATGCTCTGATAGAGGACAGGACCCCACTAGCCCTTTGGGGAGACAGAGGGAGAGTTTGCCAGCACACACCAGAGCGCTATATATATACAGGGATAACCTTATATAAGTGTTTTTCCCCTTATAGCTGCTGTATTTTTAATACTGCGCGTAATTAGTGCCCCCCTCTCTTTTTTAACCCTTTCTGTAGTGTAGTGACTGCAGGGGAGAGCCAGGGAGCTTCCCTCCAACGGAGCTGTGAGGGAAAATGGCGCCAGTGTGCTGAGGAGATAGGCTCCGCCCCCTTTTCGGTGGCCTTATCTCCCGTTTTTCTGTGTATTCTGGCAGGGGTTAAATTCATCCATATAGGCATGGAGCTATATGTGATGCATTTTTTTTTGCCATCCAAGGTGTTTTTATTGCGTCTCAGGGTGCCCCCCCCCCCCAGCGCCCTGCACCCTCAGTGACCGGAGTGTGAAGTGTGCTGAGACCAATGGCGCACAGCTGCAGTGCTGTGCGCTACCTTGTTGAAGACAGGACGTCTTCTGCCGCCGATTTTCCGGACCTCTTCTGTCTTCTGGCTCTGAAGGGGGCCGGCGGCGCGGCTCTGGGACCTATCCATGGCTGGGCCTGTGATCGGTCCCTCTGGAGCTAATGTCCAGTAGCCTAAGAAGCCCAATCCACTCTGCACGCAGGTGAGTTCGCTTCTTCTCCCCTTAGTCCCTCGATGCAGTGAGCCTGTTGCCAGCAGGTCTCACTGAACATAAAAAACCTAAAACTAAACTTTTCACTAAGCAGCTCAGGAGAGCCACCTAGTGTGCACCCTTCTCGTTCGGGCACAAAAATCTAACTGAGGCTTGGAGGAGGGTCATAGGGGGAGGAGCCAGTGCACACCAGGTAGTTCTAAAGCTTTACTTTTGTGCCCAGTCTCCTGCGGAGCCGCTATTCCCCATGGTCCTTACGGAGTCCCCAGCATCCACTTAGGACGTTAGAGAAACTGTTAATAAATAAATAAATAAATAAATAAATAAATAAATCACCTGGCTCAGGAGAGTGGGACACAGGGAGACTTCACCCCGCTTCCAGGATTGATCAATACGTTACAGAACGCTGAGTGTATCCAGACGCTAATAGTGTGCACAAATGCCCGGTGAACCTACAGTGAACACAGACGCCCAAGTGAACATCAATGCACCACACAGCCGCCTATGCTGTGACTGGGTCCTTTTAGATACACAGTGTCTCAGACGGAAGCGGGAAATCAGTTAATGGCGGGAAACTCGGAGGTAACTGGTCATGAACGAGGGGAGCGACCAGGGGAGCGTCTTACTCCCCACTGCTGACATCAACCCCAGGGATCGCGGCCTCCCACTAATCCCTGGAGCCTAGCGCTGGTGCACCTGAGGTGGCAGACGCGTCAGCTACTGTGGTAGTCTCCTTCCAGAAAACAGTGCGGCTGTGTCTTGCGTCTCCCCCACTATGTGGAACAGACACCTTACCTTCTCCCCGTGTTCCGGCCACAGCCTGGTAACGTCCGCTGGACTTGCTAGTACATACAACACAGACGCCCGCCGAAACAGCACTGTACACGTGGGTAAGTGTTGTCGCGACCCGGTAGAGAGTTGTTAGAGCGACTCTTTCTAAGGTGCGTATAAGATGCTTTTTAGAAAACTCACTCAAAAAACATAAGACTATAAAAATAAATTAAATAACAAGCTTATGGCTGCCAAAATCAGCAGCCCCAAGATCGTGGTCCGGCTCCTGCTGCACCAACAAAAAAACTGAATTGCTGAGCCAGGAGGCGGGAATAAAGGGGACAGGCCTGTTGCATTCTAGGAGGCCGAAAGCTTTCGTTGGTGCCAATCCGCTGACGCTACCTCATATCCCAATGCTTATCCTGTGGATGATCTGTGGACCCTGAAGGAGAAAATTTTAAATTAATAAATTAGCCTTAATACAAGATATCCAATCAGGTACAGTCCCAAATTAAACATTTCTGGGAAACAAAAGATTCTGAGGCCAGAACTTTGGATTATTGAGCAACTGTATAATAAGATTCCTATTTCCTGCTGTTAGACACAATTCTTACCACCTGTCTCATTCTCCAGAACAGATGTAGGCAACTTGTAGAATATCAGCTAGAGTGGATCTACACATCTCAGCTTGTCCTAACAGCAAAACGGTGGCAGGGCATGCTCAGAGATGTAGTTCTACAGGTGTAATTGTAGGTGTAGTTCTACAGCAGCTGGGGTGCCGGTCACAAACTAAAATCTTGACAAAAGCATTACAAAGTTCAACAAAGTGCACTAAGCATGGTACGATGGGGATACAGTAATAGTGCACCGAGGTACAGCGAGAGGGTTACCCGTCTTGGTGCATCTACTGAGCAGCAATGAGAAATATCTTGTAAATAAATGATGGTAACTATGCATTACATGATGAGAAGTTATGAAACAAACTCGTTTTTCCTTAGTTAAGAAGTGGAGCAAAGATCTGTGGCAGACATACAAGAGAGAACCGTATAGATATATGGGAGACGTGTCATTCTACACAAGAACGCCAACTGTGCCTTTTAAACAGAGGTATCTAAAAAGCATGTGAGACATGTGTAGTGTACGGATTCCAGATTGAAGGATGTATATACTATGCTATGTATGCACTAGTATAATCGGAGACTGCTGGATCACAGGAATCTTTAAAGTGATTCTTCTGAAACTGATTTTCAAGACCTTTACATGTTAAAATGAAAAACAAGGAGGATGGGATGCCAGCAGGACATCCGTGGCAACTTTGAAGTGGAACATCAGCAGAATGGAAAACACTAAATGGCTGATGATCTCCTGATGGAAATAAAAAAGAAGGAATGTTGAGGGGAAAAATACCATTTATTTCCAATGACCACTAGCCAGTACAGGGAGAATACACTCACTTATGCCCAAAAGTTAACTCAGATGCACCCATCTCTGCACAAAGTTTATGACCAGTATACATCAGATACATTTATATTAACAACCAGGTAAAATCTATGATGAAATTAAAGGCTTTAAATATGTGTTTTGAAGCTGGCATTCATTTGCTATTAGATTCCCAAATTTGTTAATCATACTTGGCGACTTTATCTTTCTCCTCTCCAGGAGAAGCCCAGAGAGGAGATGCAGGTGACTACTCTGGGGGCAGAGCCAAGTTCCTCACGTCATTAGGCCTTACAAATCACTTAATACTGGCCCCACACCCCTCCCCACAGACCCACGATCCTTGTATTTTTCTCCCCATCCTGCCCACTTCACTAGGAAGCAGATGGGATGCAGGAAATCTGCCTGAAAAATCATGAGTCTCGAACCTTCCAGGAGAGAAGTATGCCTAACATTCCAGGTTTTAAGGAAATCCATAGCCTGAGCAGATTGTTAAATCAAAATGACTGGGTTAGTAATGAAGTCACCTGAACTCAAGTATGGAGTTCTTTAAAACCAGGACTGTTAGGATGCTTTGAGGAATGAGTTTCTGGAGGCCTTGTATACTGATCAAACTATGAATAAATTTAGCAGCATTCCTACTCAATAAGCACCTTAGAATCAAATGGATTATTCCTATACCACTAGCAACTGTGATAATGGAGAGATAAAGGAACTAGACATGTAACACCACTGACCACACATGGTCTTAAAAAAAAAACAAAACAGAACAATGTAAACAAGTGGAAATGTTTGCTTAAAAAATAAATGATATTCTTTACATGACACGAGGAGGGAATTGTGTTTGTACTTGCGGTAGGATAGTTACACTGTGAGCTCCGTAGCAGCAGGGACCAATAAGTCAGAATAAAGTAAAATCTCCCATTGTACTAGGCTGTGAATATATCTAAAAACTTTACAAAGGAAAGATGAAAACTCTATGCTCTGGTACACTGGGCCTGATTCTGTGTTGCCAATAAAGTAAGAAGGAGCATGTAACTGTGCACCTGAGGGGGCATTCAGATGTGGTTGGAGTTGCTGCATCCATAGCAAAGTAAAAATTATCGGTACTTTGCGCACATGCAGGACCCGTTCTGCTCGATGACAGATGCAGGAAAGCATCAGACTGTCAGTGACTAACAGTCTGATGCCATCTGGGAGTGGGGAGGGGGTGGCGACTTCCTCCGTTTCTCCAAATGGAGGCGTGTTGTTGTTGTTGCATGGGAGGGGAGGGGCTAGGCTCTCCATCAGAGGATAGAGATTTCTGGCCTCTAGATAGCGCTTGCAAGGCCCCATAGGTCTCGCAGTCAGCCAATGGTGACAGAGGTCCTCAGTCCTAGGATGTAGTTCGGATCAGTAATGCAGCAGGATACGTGACACCTCTTGTTGCATTACCATATTAATGTAAGCAGCAGAGATAGCTACTCCAACCACATCTGAATAAGCCCCACTTGGCAATTCCATGTCGCACTGCAGGTGGAGTAGAACTCACATGTGCAGAGAAATTTAGTGTCCTAGCTCAATTCTAAATTGCAGTGTAAAACTAAAGCTGCTCAGTATGTGTGGGCTACATGCAAAAAGCAGCCAGTATTTACCCTGCATGCACAAAATAAATGTATTTGCCCCCCTTGCAGTGGAGCATGGTTTGTCCAGGGGCACGGTTACTTGATTTTTATGCTTTACTCCCAACTCAGAATCCGGCGCACCATATCTACCAGTGCCGAAAAGTCTTCCTGAAGAGATCAGCTCTTGAAATGGATGGTTCCAAATATAAAGCATAACACATGTGGTTTGCCAGCAGCTTCTAACATGCCAAGCTATAAAAGCTTCAGGAGTGGTAAGCATTGGCAGAAGACATGCACTAATTACACAATAGGCATGGTGCAACTTCTTTTCATGCTCATTTGGCGGTATTCAATTCTTTTCACCCCCTTCCACACCCATTCTGTTTCTGCTGACAGGGGTGGTATAATCATTTCAGCTCTCTACCCCCGGGGTAGGGAGGACGCCCAACCCTTAACGCAGCTAAACCTGATTACTATGGGCACGTTATGTGCGATACCGGGAATCACTTTAGAAAGGAGATTGGGCGTGATATATCATTTGAATACCGCCCAATATGTGGCAAGTTTACTGTATATGGCTCAAACATTGAAATGAAAACCATTTATTTTTCACAAAGAGGAGCCCTGTAATCCATTACTTAATGTGTTCACATACTGTAGCAACAAAAACAATTACATGTTAAAGGAAAATAACCTACCCTTAATAATTCCTCGGGAAGATCCCCGCCTTCATTAATTCCACGATTCATAGATATAAAGCGCTCTACAGAGGGTTTATCCCTCACGTTGGGGTTGTGTAAGCTGGTGTTCAGCATGATGATAGCAAATGACAGGACATAGCAGGTATCTGCAGTAATGCAACAAAACACAACTGTAATGAAAGTCATTCTACAGAGACCATCTGTTAAAACAAGCAAGCAAGACAGTTTCCAGAAAACATGTTTCATAAATAGACCCCAGAGGGCGGCTTAGTGGGGTATTCCCAGCAAGGATTTCCGTTATCATGAGCGAATGTGTCATACAATTCCAGAGAGATCACGATAGCATTACATCAAACCTGTCTGTAAGAGTGACCTATATAGCAAAGTATAGACAAATCAATGCATTCAATATAAAATGAAAACACAGTATGGACTGGCACACAAGTCATTTATAAAATGCTATGTAAAGCCCACCATTACCATACAGAGCACTTGAACAAAACAAAACACTATTTAAAGTCTTCAAAGGCATGATGTGACAAATACACAAGACAGATTTAGGAAGCGACTTCCATTAATGCTGTTAATTCAAAGGCAGCCTTAGGAAATAATTATAGGTTCCAGATTTCCAGTGATAACTGTCAGGAGCTTCCTGAGAGAACCAGGCACATGGAAGCCATAAATGTATGTTTGAGTGGAATGATCCCTGCATACAAACATATGGATTCAAATACTAAGGGGGAGGTGTGTCAAACAGTTTAAAGAGTGGAGAAGTGGACCAAAGGAGAAGGTGCCCATAGCAACCAATGAGCTTCTACCTATCATTTTATAGACTGTGCTTGATGAATGCTACCTCAAGTTTGTTATGGGCAACATCCGCACTGGTCTACGTCTCTACTCTACACTGCTTGATACATCTCCCCCTTAGTGCCAAAACAGTGGATAAATATTGTAATGATGCTACTGATCTGCAGTAGCGGCCATTACCAACATGAAAGATGCGTACTCCTCACAACCCCTGCTAGGCAAATAGCCAGTGTACAGGAGGGATAAAGTACCAACCAATCAGCTCCTAGTTGTCATTTTCCAAACACAGCCTGTAACATGGCAGTTAGTAGCTGACTGGCTGGTCTTTTCTCTCTCTCCACGCTTGGTAAATCTCCCCCTTAGAGGGCTGAGACAGTATTTGTGAGAACGAAGTAACATCCTGCTTTATGCCTCAATGGGATTCACTAGTCCTAAGCAGTGGCACCGAGGGGAGGGGGGTACTAATTACCCGGACCTGTTGTAGGGGCCTGGCGGGGGGCCGGGTCCACGCCACATCCCCAGTCTCTCTAACAAGCCCAGCACAGGGGTCCAGAGAGGCTGCAGCAGTCTCCTCTACCTGCAGGGGGAGGTTAGTGATCGCACTGATCATGCCCCCTCCTAAATATATCCTTGGCGGAGTGACGCACCGTGCCCGCTGTGCTTTGCGGCATACAAACAATACTTTTTTCAAGCTTTTTTTTTTTTTTTAAAAGGTGTCATGGCCACATGATTAAGACATGCCCCTTGCATTACCAGGGCCCGTTCAGGCTGTCTACGGCCCTGGTCCTTAGTTAGAAAAACGTAAGCTTTGGTACATCTCACAAATTGGCTGCCTTCCACTGCCTGTGGGTACTGGATGCCACTATTATCATATGCATAAAAAACTGTCAAGGGATCCTACACAATCTCACTACCTTTCAACAAACCAGTTTGTTGTGTTATATCAGATTTATTCTATACAAATATTAGTGAAAGCATAAGGTCACATTACTTAAAAGTTTCAGGGCCGTACATCGGCCCTCATTCCGAGTTGTTCGCTCGTTCTTTTTCATCGCATCGCAGCGATTTTCCGCAAACTGCGCATGCGCAATGTTCGCACTGCGACTGCGCCAAGTAAATTTGCTAAGAAGTTTGGTATTTTACTCACGGCATTACGAGGTTTTTTCTTCGTTCTGGTGATCGTTGTGTGATTGACAGGAAGTGGATGTTTCTGGGCGGAAACTGACCGTTTTATGGGTGTGTGTGAAAAAACGCTGCCGTTTCTGGGAAAAACGCGGGAGTGGCTGGAGAAACGGGGGAGTGTCTGGGCGAACGCTGGGTAGGTTTGTGACGTCAAACCAGGAACGAAACTGACTGAACTGATCGCAGTGGCAGAGTAAGTGTGGAGCTACTCAGAAACTGCTAAGAAATTTCTATTCGCAATTTTGAGAATCTTTCGTTCGCTATTTTGATAAGCTGAGATTCACTCCCAGTAGGCGGCGGCTTAGCGTGTGCAAAGCTGCTAAAAGCAGCTAGCGAGCGAACAACTCGGAATGAGGGCCATCGTCCTTACATTGTAAACTTTAGCATGAACTGTCCTCTCATCTTTTATTTTATTGTATGTTTCTATATTGTTGGTATCATGGGGGAGATGTATCAATCTTTGGAGAGAGATAAAGTCAGTTTTTGTCATTTTTCAAACCACCATAAAATTATCCATTAACTTGAAAGGTATAGAGATTTCAGTATAACTTCTCAATGATGTCTCCAGTATGAGAAGACCTCATGATCTTGTGACCATGGTGGTGATTCAGACCTGATCGCTGGGCTGCTAACTTTGCTGTCTTGCATTCAGATAGTCGCAGCCCCCAGGGGGAGTGTAAATTCGCCGTGCAAGTGTGCGATCCCATGTGTATGCCGAGGTGCAAAAAACCACTGTGTGCAGTCTCTGCGCAGCCCAGGACTTACTCCTACAGTGGGATCGGAAGAGGCTGATTGGGGCCGAAGCGGACGTCACACACCCTCCCTGAAAACGCTTGGGAACGCCTGCGTTTTTCCGGACACTCCTGTCAATCACCTTGCGTACGCTCATGCAATCTGAATTTTCGCACCATCCTGTTGCTGACTGGCGATGCCCGTTGTCTTTGTCTGATGCACGTGCGCATTGCGGTGCATACGAATGCGCAGTTATGATTTGATCACCCGCTGTGTGAAAACGCACAGCAGCGATCCGGTCTAAATCACCCCCCATATACAACATTTGTTTATCACGGAGAGCCGCTGACAAGCGTTTCACTTTTACAGTGTTTATTTTTGTGTGTTTTGCTACTGTTAAAAATCAGGAGTGCAGATCATATAAGACACCTTAACTTGTCCTACAAACCTGTGGACTGAAACACCCCAGGGTTACACAGACAATATCGAGATGCAAACGCTTCCATCATTCTATCTATCTTCTGGGCTTCGCCTGGCAGCCTGAAGCTCCACAAAAATTGCCTGCAAGAAAAAAATTATAGATCCATAAATAATGAATTGAAACAATTCACCAAATACTGATAAGTTACATTAACCACCCCTTACTCCTGGAATAGAATACTGCTAGCAAGTCTGCACTGAAGCTGTCCACCAGATGAACAGCTACTTGTATATTGTACCATTTCTATCTAGGACGTGCGTTACACAGTTTACATGGTCTTACAGTAGCCTGGCAAGCATCTGAGTCATTATACTCGCACAGAGATCAGTATTCCCAAAGCGAGTGTGAGATCAGCAGACTGATTCCATCAATTTGCTGTTCTCTGTAATGGCCCTAGAGGATTAATTCTTCCGGAAAGAACCATAACACAAGTAACGATGAAAAGGTGTGAACCAGATTGTGGCCTCAGCAACTTCAGCATTAGGAGCTAGTAATAGCACAAATTATACAGTTATTTATCAAAATACACCTGTGCCAGCCTGTGTGTCTGGCTTCTGCTGTGTCCACCAGTATAACTATCTATCTATAAGGTACCACAATAGCATTACAGAATTATAATATATGTAACATTTATATTATAGAATACACAATCTGTATTTAAGAGTATTTGATTTAACTTGGTTATACGTAACAAGCTACGTCAGCACAAGAATAGCTCTCCCAAGTGATTACAAATATTCTTTTTGCTAATATAGTTTCCACACCAGCAATTTATGGAATGGCCCAGAGTACAGACATGTGGCTGCTATAGATCTGTATCTGTCAGACTCTAACTGCTAATTAGTAAAAAGTAATACAAATCATGAGGATCCCCAGACTGCACGCACAATGCTTTGCTGACCTTAACGCCTGGACAAGATTCAAATCTGCAAACTCATGGAGTTCAACAAATGCTTGAAGAACCAGGATATTAAAGTCATCCCTGTAAGAAAAAGGAAAACAAAATACAAAATCAGAACATATATGAGGAGTTTGGATTAGATACGTAGTTACTTATTACGCAAGTAGCTAAATTAATGAAAAATAAAAGCCCACTTGGTTTTCCCAATGATGTTCATTTTCCAGCATTAGAGAGCACCGAAACTTTTGTTATCAGTGATATTATCATTTTGCGGTGCAGCGAGAACCCATTAAATGCCAGCAAGTTGTGCATTGTATTTGTTTACACACATGCCCACATTCCTAAACAATTGTCAGGGTATTAATGCAGCGAGAACCCATTAAATGCCAGCAAGTTGTGCACTGTATTTGTTTACACACATGCCCGGGTTATTAATCAGCTTACACAACAGGGACAGTCTTACGAGCAACAGCAGATCTGCGGAGAAGGCCAAGGACAAATCCTTTTCAGGTCTGCCATACTGGGCATAAGCTGCACAGAATGGGAGGTGACTTTTCACCCATTACCAGGCCTAGAAAATGTCAATATATTCTGCTACATTAAATGACTGCTGTTAGTGTGCTTGTGAGAGGTACATCGTAAACAGAGAACCCATTAAGGGCCCGATTCCAATTTGTACACAATGCCGATGTTCACAAAACTGAGCGATTATCGGTAGACTGTGCATGTGCAGTGATCACATTACGCACGTGCCAATGTGCCACTTGCAGTGAGGATTGACGGCAAAGTGATTGACAGGATGGGACAGTTTTAGGGAGGTAACGCGGAGCAGCTGCAAAAACACAGGCGTGTCACTGGCGTTTTTTCGGCCAGTGTTTCTACCTTCCGCTGCGATCATGTACGTAGAGAAACATAGCATCGCGGCCAGTCTGCGTGACCATACTCTCACTCGGGGGGGGGGGGGGGTCTATGTTCCTCATTTCTGCGTCGATGCTGCGTATGTGTACACAGTTGCTGAGGACCATGTGATGGCTCCAGTGAGCGTCTCTAATCTTTCCTGGGCGGCTGCTTCACATGCGATATTAAGCAAGTCTGTAGGCTGAAAAATCGCAGCTGTGTTGGCATGTGCGTACAAATCGGAACCAGACCCTAAAGTTCAGGAATAATATAAATGTGAGCAATTCAAAACAAAGATTCATACTGGGGTTTTCACTACAGGAATCACACAGACAAGAACATAAATGCACTGGGTGTTCATGTATCCATCATCTACATCAACAGGGCCGTAGAGTGCAATGGTGGCACAAATCCTGGAGGTATGGAATAATAACTACTAGTGCACGATTGCATGTGCCGAGGAACACATTAAAAAACCATCAATGAAAAAAAAAAAAAAACACCAGGGTTTGGTTTACAGATATGAGCCAATAAAAATGTGTGAAATACAAAAAACTGCTTCAGGTGATTTTAGTTATGCGCTCTGTAACGCGTATTCCATGCATTGAGCTTTTACCAATATAGGGACTGATTAAGAGATAGAAGGAAGAATCCACTTCTGGCTTTTGTGATCCGCTGCTGCATCTGAAGACACAGCATCGGATCATCTGCATGAACACTGGTCATCTGAGTAACCCTCAGGTTATGAAGCATGACCTGGAAATTCACGCTGCGGAAGCCAGTGAAGCTACATCCAAGCATACAGCCACTGGCTTCCGTATGCCCCAAAAACAGGCTTCATGCCCATGTTTTCTGTAATGCAGCCTGACGCCCCCACCGTCACCTCCAAACGCTTGCAGCATCTGGGGCACTGGTAGCGACAGCCCTGGATATGCACATACACAGAACCGCATGCGCAGATACAAAAACATTGGAGATGTGAACATCAGATTTACTTACATCAGGAGCACAATACCACAACTGTTAAAGCGATATCAGTATTCACAATGATACACCTTCCACAGCATCATTGATGATAGGTTGACAATAAATAGGTCAACAGTCAATAGCTCAACCACATATGGTCAACATGCATTTGGTCGACAGGCACAAATGGTGTACATGACAATATTCGACTCGCATGTGGTCGACACAAGTTTGTTTTTTTTCATCATTTACTATCCAGGTGTCCGAAGCATGGCAAGCGAAGCAGTACACTAATTGGGGTCAAACCTCTCCAAAAAAGTGTCATCCTTTTTTGTGTTGACCATTTCCATGCTGACCTTTTAAACATGTCGATCTTTTACATGTGAACCTATTGACCCCGTCACCCTGTTGCATGTTGACCATATGGGGTTGACCTATTGACTGTCGACCTAATTCTGGTTGACCAATGGTCCACACGCACACTCGGAGTCCCAGTAGCAATTAATGTCTCTGGATTTTCCTTAGCCTCTAATATCTCCATCAGTCATACATTTGTGTCTTTGTCCCCACTCTTATATGAACTTGCTCTGTTTTTACGTATGTTATACTGACTGTTCCCCAGTGCTGAGCTATGTGGTGTACTATAATGTGCAAACTAAGAACACTTTCCTAGACTTGGTTGGGCTTCACCCCTGTGCACTTTCCATGCATAAAATCAGTGTCAGCACAAAGGGACTGTCTAATGTGTCTAATGGGTTGTCATTTAATATGAGTCTCCCGCAGCACACAGTTCCGTAAATAATCTTCTTCTAATGACCGGCAGACGGGATGCCGGCTGTCAAGACACCCACGAGTGAGAGTATTCCCTGAATGCCGGGATTCCGGCTATTGGCAATGATGGCTGTCGGGATTTCGGCGTCTGTATCCTGACCGTCGGGATCCCGACAGCCGGCAAATTGATTGCATCCTGTTTAAATATACTATAATGACAAGTACGTCAGATGAAAAGAGCTTATATTAAGAATGTTATAGGTGCAAAGCACAAACTGTAGCCATCTGTTTTTTTTCTAAAGACCTAAAGTAAGTAAATGACATGAGTTAAAATCTATTTATATATGAAACACTACCAGTATTCATTTACACATTTATCTTAGGCACAAGTCCTAGGGAAGGATGCATGACGTATAACATTTTGAATATAATGCATTCAGCCATTCTTCACAAGCATAACGGCATTTATTCATTTTCGGAGGATGGACGCATTTTTAGCATTGGTGCATCCCGCCCCTAAGACTGCACTAAGTTGTTCATAGGCAAAAAGCACAGCGCAAATGTACTATTTTCTTCTTTAACCACTTGCCTGGCATGGTCGCATCTGCCTGCAAGTGCTCTATCTGACCTGGTCACACAGGATGCGACCAGTCAGATAGAGTGTTAGCAGCGGCAGGGAAGGGAAACCTCCCTCCGCTGCTGCTGTCAGAGGGACCGGAAGGTCCCTCTGCCTCCCTGCACTCTTCCCTACTGATTGCCGTGCTGTTGATCACTGCTGATTAAATTAACCCCCCAAAGCACCCCCTGTGTACCTGGAGGCTGTCCCGCCTTTCAAAATGAAAGCCGCGATGGTCGCGATGTTCCCGACCGATGTTCCGATGTTTGAGAGAGGGGGGAAAGTACACCTTTTTTTTTTAATATATATTTTTTCTCTTTTTTTCAACTAAAATCATTTTAGATAGTCTTAAATTCATGTTCTTCACCTGATTTACTCATTTAATAAAAAACGACAATTTCTGAGCTCTTTTTTTTTTGGGGGGGGGGTATTGTCAGCTAAGTGGTTAAGACAGACCAACAAGAACCAGAGTGATGGGTTGGGTATGGAAAGCAGACATTCAGGATGCGGCATCACAGTGGGAGTTCCGACACTGGACGGGGGTATTTCACCCTCTGGAGGTGTCGGCTAACACCCCTGGTGCCTAATCCTAACACTCCCCCCCTGCCCCCCTTATAATTGCATAACCTTTCGGCTGAATCGAAATGACATATCATGATTTCCAGTGGTGTATATGCCAGACTGTGCATTCCCCAGATCACATGCGATATCTACTGGTTGCCCGTGCTGCACAACCAGCCGGAAGGTATCATTGCGACCTGCTGCAGCTAGCGTAATGCAGAAATTAGATTCGTTCTGTCGTTCATTGCATCGGTCTAGTGTGTACCAGCAATTTGGCATGGTGCGGAGGAAGTGCAATCGCCCTGACCATCGGCATGATTGCTGGTCATAAAAAAGTGTGTACTGTTGCATGCATGAGCAGCTTTTGAGCAACAGATGCAAATGAAGAGTAACATAGTTGTGCCTGTATAATAATGAGAGCCAACGTTTGACATTAATGGCTATAATCTAAATAATTAACTATAGAACTATTGACTTATTATAGAAAACGTGTAAGCACAATTTGTCTAACGTACTGCAGTAACCACAAGCCTTTAACAGGCAGGATCTATGACTACAGGCTAAAGGGGGGTACTCACGGAAGAGATGTATGCTGAGCGATCTTAACACAGACCGCTCAGCACACATCTCTCACCCCGCTCAGCACAGCGCGATGTGCTGAGCGAGGGGGAAAGCCGACGGGGTGCCGCTCACTTCACACAACGGTGAAATGAGCGACCCGCTAGATTGAGCCTGCATGCAGGCTCAATCTAGCACCGGCGATAGCGCATCGCTATCGCTGGAGGGCATACACACGGCAGATCCGTGCTTAAAATCTAAGCAATCTAGCAAGATTGCTTAGATTTTAAGCACGGATCTCTCCGTGTGTACCCCCCTTAAAAGAGCAGCAGCAGGGAACAATGTACAGTGTGTTTGTGTAACGTTTCTTGTATTTACTGAATACATAAATTCTAAGAGCTTTCACCCTAAATCTCCCAAACTGGAATCAGAGTCACTGCTTCTTCTGAGCGCCACAGACCTCCTACTTGTGCAAATGCTAAGAAAACAGCTTTTCTGGTCGTCTGCCAATGTTACTGGTTAGTCTAAAGAGAAGGAATGTCTGCTGTTTAAACACCAGGGCACAAGGCTCGCCCTGAAACTGTCGTTATGCCAATCAGCTGTCCCTCAGCCAAGCCCATTACTACAACACTAACACTTCTGAAACCAGGCGTGACAATAACTGCTCAATGAAAACAGAAAAGACATACAGTATATGTCCACATCGCCGGTATAGAGTGGAAAGCCTAAAATTCTTATTCCTTCAGTCTAATCACCCTTCGGCCCACCCTCCACTAAGGTATCAAACCAGAGGAAAAAAAAAAAACCCCACAACATCCGCCACACAAAACATGTGACAACACGGAAGGAAAGTCCATGGATGATGGATTAAAAAAAATAAAAATAATGAAAAAAAAAAAAGTGGGGAAATTTGGGGGGATTTTTAAAATGTACGTAAAACTTACGTACAAGACCTGGCAGTGTTTCATGTGTTTAAGCTAAAAAAAACATTATCGTCAATACAGGACTTGTGTGCCTGAATGTGTATACTGGCACGTAGGCTCAGCTTGTAAAAGGTGGCAGATAACACACAGGGTGTCCTTGCTTGGCTTTCAGTGCAGAGCTTTGTGTCATATTTTTTAAGTATACAGACACCACTATAAGACTACACTTCATTTATCCTATTAATGGTCAGGGAATTTACTTTAAATTAGAGATGTGCGGTTCAGTTCTTTACAGATCCAAACCGACCTGAATTTCATAGATCCGAAACGAATAGTGTCCCAGTTTGGATCTCTGGAGGAGATCCAAACCAAACTGAGTCCCGGTTCGGATCTTTCCACAATTTGGAATTAAGACTTTAAATCTGAATTTCGGGTTTTGTATTGCAAAAATTACATGATTTTAGCTGTTTTTATACATTTTTTAAGAAATCCAAAACCCAAGATTCGCATTTTAAATCAAAATTCTATTTTATATATATCATATACACACACACACACACACACACACACACACACACACACACACACACACGTCTTTGCGTTGGGCAGGGGACAGGACATAAAGAGAGAGGAGTAAGTGTACACTTTTTGTATACAGTGCTTCACTTTTTCCACATTTTGATGTGTTACAGCCTTATTCCAAACTGGAATGAATTAATTTTTTCCCCTCAAAATTCTACACACAATACCCATAATGACAACGTGAAAAAAAGTTTTTTTTTTTAGATTTTTGAAAATTTATTAAAATTAAAAAAAAAAAAAAAAATGTAAGACATCACATGTACATAAGTATTCACAGCCTTTGCTCAATACTTTGATGCACCTTTGGTAGCAATTACAGCCTCAAGTATTTTTGAATATGATGTCACAAGCTTGGCACATCTGTCTCAGGGCAGTTTTGCCCATTCCTCTTTGCAGCGCCTCTCAAGCTCAATCAGGTTGGATGGGAAGCGTCGGTGCACAGCCATTTTCAGATCTCTCCAGAGATGTTCAATCGGATTCAAGTCTGGGCTCTGGCTGGGCCACTCAAGGACATTCAGAGTTGTCCTGAAGCCACTCCTTTGATATATTGGCTGTGTGCTTAGGGTCGTTATCCTGCTGAAAGATGAACCGTCAGTCTGAGGTCGAGCGCTTTGGAGCAGGTTTTCATCTAGGATGTCTCTGTACATTGCTGCATTCATCTTTCCCTCTATCCTGACTAGTCTCCCAGTTCCTGTCGCTGAAAAACATCCCCACAGCATGATGCTGCCACCACCATGCTTCACTGTAGGGATGGTATTGGCCTGGTGATGAGCGGTGCCTGGTTTTCTCCAAACATGACGCCTGGCATTCAAGCCAAAGAGTTCAATCCTTGTCTCATCAGACCAGAGAATTTTGTTTCTCGTGGTCTGAGAGTCCTTCAGGTGCATTTTGGCAAACTCCAGGCGGGCTGCTATATGCTTTTTACTAAGAAGTGGTTTCCGTTGGGATACGGTCATTAGGTCGATATCACTTAGGTCGACAGACATTAGGTCGACCACTATTGGTCGACATGCATTAAGCCGACAGGGTCACTAGATCGGCAGTTCAAAAGGTCAACAGGAGTTTTTCACATTTTTCCAAATTTTTTAACTTTTTCATACTTTACGATCCACGTGGACTACAATTGGGTACGGTAACCTGAAGGGGACACGGTGCACTAATTGGAGTTCCCAGTCACTTTGCGAAGAAAGACACCAAAAAAAGAAAGAAAAAAACTTAAAATGTCGATCTTTTGACCTGTTGACCTAATGACCATGTCGACCTAATGCATGTCGACCAATAGTGGTCGACCTAAGTTGTGTCGACCCAACGACTCATACCCCTTCCGTCTTACCATACAGACCTGATTGATGGATTGCTTCAGAGATGATTGTCAATCTGCAAAGTTCTCCCCTCTCCACAGAGGAATGCTGTAGCTCTGAAAGAGTGACCATCGGGTTCTTGGCCACCTCCCTGACTAGGGCCCTTCTTCCCCGATCACTCAGTTTAGACGGCTGGCCAGCTCTAGGAAAAGTCCTGGTGGTTCCGAACTTCTTCCATTTACGGATGATGGAGGCCACTGTACTCATTGGGACCTTCAAAGCAGCAGATATTTTTATGTACCCTTCCCCAGATTTCTGCCGCGAGACAATCCTGTCTCGGAGGTCTACAGACAATTCCATTGACTTCATGCTTGGTTTGTGCTCAGACATGCACTGTCAGGTGTGGGACCTTATATAGACAGGTGTGTGTGCCTTTATAAATCATGTCCAATCAACTGAATTTACCACAGGTAGACTCCAATTAAGCTGTAGGAACATCTCAAGGATGATCAGTCGAAACAGGATGCGCCTGACCTCAATTTTGAGCTTCATGGCAAAGGCTGTGAATACTTATGTACATGTGATTTCTTAGTTTATTATTTTTAATAAATTTGCAAATATCTAAAAAAAAAAAAAAATACTTTTTTCACTTGAATTTTGATGGGAAAATGAATTTGTTCCATTTTGGAATAAGGCTGTAACATAACAAAATGTGGAAAAAGTGAAGCGCTTTGAATACTTTCTGAACACACTGTAGTTTGTTTTATTTTGTTTTGTGGGGGGGGGGGAAATCAGGTAGGTAGGTTTTATTTTGGCAGCATATTAGAATATACAGCAGTATTTTACTTTAGATAGGGGAGGCCGGATGGGACACACAAAAATATTGCATACTTTTTCCCAAAGCTATTTTAGATCATTTTTGCTTTACCAAATGTTTATATCGGAGTTTAACATGAAAACAGGAGTATCCTTTTTCTTGGTTCTAAAAGTGAAATGGCACTTTGATGGAGACAATAGTTTTGCACCAGATTTGCGCAAATTTTCTGAGAAATGAAGAAACTATTCCAATAAATACATAGTAACTAAGGTTGAAAAAAGACAATTGTCCATCGAGTTCAACCTATTTGTGGTCTCCTATGCAGTCTTATTATAGGACTAGTTATTTTTATGTTAGGACTAGTTATATTAACTATAATGCGTGCCTACGCAGCATAACCCTGAATATCTTTATCCAATAAGAATTTATCTAACCCATTCTTAAAGGTGTTGACTGAGTCCGCAGACACTACTCTCTCAGGCACGGAATTCCAAACACGTAGTGGCCTTACTGTGAAAAAAACTTTTAGCCTCAATGTGCGGAAACTCTTCTCCTCTAACCTAAGCGAGTGACCACGTGTCCTCTGTGCTGATCTTATAGAAAACAGGTCCCTCCCAATCTCTGTGTATTGACCCCTTATATATTTGTAGATGTTGATCATGTCCCCTCTTAGTCTCCTCTTTTCCAATGTAAACATGCCTAGCCGTGCAAGCCTTTCCTCGTATTCCAGCATCTCCATGCCTTTGATTAGTTTGGTCTCCCGCCTCTGAACCTTTTCTAGCTCCAGGATATCCTTTTTGTAATATGGTGCCCAAAATTGCACACAGTATTTAAGATGAGGCCTCACAAGTGATTTATATGTGGAAAAAGTATACACATTTGTAGCATTATTTGTTCATTCATAGTGAAGGCAGCCAGAAGATATCTATTTTGAGTTCACGTTTTCCACATTTAGTTTGTAAATAATGATCCCAAAATTGAACTTGTCCAAAACACACTTCATTTTGTTTTGTTTCTTAACAAAGAATGCAAAGAAATCCAGTGTGTTTAAGGGGGACATTTACTAAGCAGTGATAAGAGCGGAGTAGTGAGACAGTGGAGAAGTTGCCCCATCATTCAATCAGCAGTTCTCTATAATTTTATAGTATGCAAATTATAGATGTTACTTCAGTGCTGATTGGTTGCCATGGGCACTTTTCCACTGGCTCACTTCTCCGCTCTTATCACTTCTTAGTAAATGTCTCCCTAAGTAGGGAGAGATTTGCCAAGTTTTGGAGAGAGATAAAATGGAGCAGTTGCCCATAGGAATCAATTAGCTTCCAACTGTCATTTATCCGGCACAGTTTTTGAAGTGATGTTTGCTTTGGGTAATTACTCCACGTTATTTATCTCCAAGGCTCCATACATATTCCCTTTAGTAACAACTGAGCACATACTTAATTACCAGAATATCAAGTTACCTTTCTCCCAGGTAATCGCCAATGACCGTTTTGTTCAGGCCTTCACCTTTGTATAGGAATTGTGCTATATCTTCTGCTGTATTCTGTAGCAAGTCATTCTCTAAGAGGAACTGGATGCCCTGTATCAGAAAACACAATTAGACATATTTAATATGCTCCACTCAATTACAAACATGGAAGCAGCCATATTCATTAGTTCAGCCCACAAAATGTCTGCCTCCACACAAATACCCCTTTCACATCGCACAAAAATAACCCGGTATCGACACGGCATATTACCGTGTCGACGCGGGTCAGTGCGCGATCTGAAAGCACGTTGCCCGAATTAGCAGGTCGCCTGACCCAGTAATTCAACCTGGTATAAAAGAAGGGTTATTACCGGGTTGAATACCGTGTCAGGCGCAGTGTGAATGGCAGCCGTTTCGATGCGACACGGCTCCCATTCACAGCATAGGGAGAGGCGGCGCAGGAGATGAGCTTATCTCCCAGTGCCGGCTCCACCCCCGCCCCTGCTGCCCCCCCCCCCCATCCCCCCCTGCTGCTATGGCAACCGACCCGGTATATTGCTGGGTCGGAAAGCCAACATAGCAGAGCAAATGCCGGATCCCACCCGGTAAGGACACATTTCTCTTCCCGGGTGGGATCCGGCATTTGCGATCTGAAAGCGGTATAAGTAAGTAGCTGGTGTGCTACACTGACATGTGGCAATGAGCACAAGATCAGTAGTAACAAGTGACAAAGGTCCTCATTCCGAGTTGATCGCTCGCTAGCTACTTTTAGCAGCCGTGCAAACGCATAGTCACCGCCCACGGGGGAGTGTATTTTCACTTTGCAGGAGTGTGAACGCCTGTGCAGCAGAGCGTCTGCAAACACATTTTGTGCAAAACAAGACCAGCCCTGTAGTTACTTATTCAGTGCGATGATTGCTGCGACGAATGACACAATAATGACGTCAGAGACCCGCCCAGCAAACGCCCGGCCACGTCTGCATTTTTCCAAACACTCCCAGAAAATGGTCAGTTGACACCCAGAAACACCCTCTTCCTGTCAATCTCCTTGCGTCCGCCAGTGCGACTAAAAACGTCACTAGAACCTGTGCAATACCACAATGCTCTTTGTACCCATACGCCACGCGTGTGCATTGCGGTGCATGCGCAGATTTGCAGATTTTTAAGATGATCGCTACGCAGCAAACAACGGCAGCTAGTGATCAACTCGGAACGAGGGCCAAAGGTAATTTTATCATTGTAGCCCAGGCAGCACACATAGAACTAAGCAACAGAATCCAACATTCAGTTTGTCCACACGTAGATAAACAGCTGATCAGGATCACTTTCAGCATGACTGGAGTCTGATTGTACAGTGAAAAAGAGAGGGATAGCCATGATTCTCGGTCATCCTGTCCCTGTATTCACCAACATGTCTGATAAGGAGCTGGTTCAACTAAAATCAAGCAACAAACATAATAGGGGTAGATTTATCAAAGTTGGAGAGAGATAAAGTACCAACCAAACAGCTTCTGTTATGTTTCAAACACACTCTCTCCAAGTATTGATACATCTCCCCCAAAGTCAGTTTCTGGAACATGTACTGACAATTAGAATTAGACTAATGAAGGTTAATGACTATGGCTCATAGCACATTTGTGTAAGTTATTCTATGAACTAATAGTTTAATGGATTCCCAAAATAAAAAAAACACAGAAAATCATCTTAACTTGCGTGTGTGCTCACCATCTCTGTATTGCACGTGCATGAGGACTCCTTCCCCAACACAAGGGGCCGCAAATGTTAGCTATGTACAGCTCAAAACACTGGTGCAAGTCTAGCGTGACACATTTACAGATATAATTATAGGTCTTTGGAATATAGCTAGCACTAATGCCAAAATCAATAAATGCACGCGAATATTCAGTATAATCAAAACCGTGTTTGGAAAAGAGTCTGCTCTCCAGAAGGCCTAATCTTTCAATATTTTTATTTCCAGAGATTATGAAAAAGTGCCCAGTGAAGTAATTGTACGGAATCCTTGTATTACTATTTCTATACCACAACAAGTTTGGAATGTTCACGTTGTATGCATGCCTTAGGCTTCACATAGCCGTACCTCTGTCACAGTGGTCCTCCCATACCAGTTCCACAGAAGTAAATCACTACTGTCAGTAGTTGCCATTAAAGTTACAGTTACTCAGATTGGCTGCGTTTGCTTCATCTCCCTTCCACCACTATGGGGTATATTCAATAAGAGTCGGATGCATTCCAACATGCAGTTGTCGGAATGGATCCGACAACCCATATTCAATGGACGGCCAAATCCGACTGTCGTATTTGGCCGTATTCAGGGTCCTGTCCTGCCGATGCTGTCAGCAGCTGTGGATGCGCGGACGGCAGCGGCCAGGAGTACAGATGACGGCGGCCGAGAGCGGGACAGCGGCGGGGGTAAGCTGGGCAGCGGGGGGAGCAGAGATCGGCGGCCAGAGGGCTGCGTGGGGACATGTCTGGGGCACGGAGGTGCTGCAGGGCAAAAGGTGCCTGCGAGCCGCGGGGGCGGGGGGGGGGGGGCACAGATCGGCGGCCGGCGGGGGGGGCTGGCTGTGGGGGAACATGTCTGCAGCGGCGGGGGGAGGCACTGCAGGGAGAGAGGTCTCTACTTGCAGCTCCTTCACCCGCCGCAGACATGTCCCCTCCCAGTGTCATTTTTAATAGATTTTTTGTATTGTCCGTGCCGCTGTGCGCACCCGCCCCACGACATGTCCCCCGCCGCTGTGCGTACATGCCCCGGGCACCCGACATGTCCCCGCCGCTGTGCGTACCTGCCCCGGGCACCCGACATATCCCGCTGTGCGCACCCGCCCCCGACATGTCCCCCTGCTCTCCTGTCACCTGCTGCTGCTGCTCTGCTCACACGTGTGTTCCTCCTCCTGATTGGCTCCCTGGAGAAATGTGACATGTAGTCAGTGCAGAGGAGCCGAGCAGGAGGAGGAACTTCACAGATGCAGCCCGCCGCCGCTGGGGATCTCTACTACCGATCTCCGGCGTGGTGCTGTGCTCCCCACTGACACCACGCCGTGTACGCTGTGCAGTGAAAGTGTACTACTCACACTCTCACTCTTAGCCGCCGGCGCCGATCCTCCCCTGCCTAATAACCAAAGGGAACCTGGTGCCCACACGTAATGTGAAGACATCACGCCATCCGCAGCAGCTGTCTTCTCCTGTACCCTTAGGACCTGTACCCGCCGTGTGCTGTCGGCTCCTTCCAGTCCTCAGGTACCAGCCAGTGGGGCAAACCTGCTGTAAGGTATTTGCTCCAAAATAATCAATGCCCACTGCCTTGACTATAATATAATACTACAAGTGCGTGGACTGTAATATAATGCTACAAGTGCCTGTAATATAATGCTATAGTGCACTTTATTATAGTCCATGCACTTGTAGAATTATATTATATCCCATGCATTGTAGCATTATATTACAGGCACTTGTAGCATTATATTACAGTCCACGCACTTATAGTATTATAGTAAATGTGATCCCGGGAGGGAGGGATGGGCGTGCGACATTGTCAGGGAATGCTTCATTATTTAGATTATTTTGAATAGGAAAGTATGGTTTTTTTGAGAATAGTATGTACAGTAACATCATGTGTATATAATATATATATATATACTGTATATTTTTCTTTCCTGAAACAAAAGTTTTGTCCCTGTATCTCCACCTCAGCCCCCTCACCCTCCCTGTATCTCCCCCTCAGTGTCCCTGTCCTCATCCTGTAACTCCCCCTCGCCCTCCCTGTATCTCCCCCTCAGCACTCCTACCCTCACTGTATCTCCCCCTTCAGCGCCTTTACCCTCACCCTCCCTGTAACTCCCCCTCAGAGCACTCAACCTCTCTGTAACTATCCTCAGCGCCCTTACCCTCCCCATATTTCCCCCTCAATGCCCTTACCCTCACCCTCCTTGTAACTCCCCCTCAGCACCCTCACCCTCCCTGTATCTCACCCTCAGTACCCTTACCCGCACTCTTCCTGTGACTATCACTAAGCACCCTCACCCTCCCTGTATCTCCCCCTCTCACCCTCCCTGTATCTCCCCCTCGGTGGGGGGGTGGAGTGGGGGTGACCTAGGGAGAGAGAATGGTGCTGCTGTGAGCGGTCTTTTGCTTGGGGGGGGGGGGGGGGGAGTGGGGGTGACCTTCCTGTTGTCAATCTTCATGCGATCGCCGCTGCGATCGCTTTCTTGTGTTCTTGTCGTTGCCCAGCAGTGGCCGTCGCTGGGCAATAATGCGCCTGCGCATTGCGTCCGCCACGTATGCGCAGTTCTGACCCATTCGCACGGCTGCGAAAACCAGCAGCGTGCGAACGTTTTGGAATGATCCCCATAAGGTATAAGAACTAACTGTGGACCTGTACCCCCTCCAGCAGTGCATTTCAATCATAGACACACTCGATACTCACATTGAGCACTTGACCACACCCCCTCACACAATTGGTCACACGCACTGAAACTTGGCCTCGCCCACTCCACTTCTAACTCCACCCCTCCTTGATAGCACAACCACTTATGGTGCCCCCCCCCCCCTGTAATTCTTTTCTGGATCCGCCCCTGTCCCCCCCGTAGCCAGCTCCCACCGACGGCCGACGATCTCAGCTCCCCCTGCCGCCCGCAGCACTGCTTGTCTCCTCTCCTCAATCCGACTTGTTTTTAAGTCGGATTGAGTTTGTCGGAATGGAGGCCAAAACCTGTCGGACTTGTCAGAAAAAATCAGCCCCTATTGAATAGGTCGGAATCCCTTTCCGACCTATTTCTGTCGGTAGCTGCCGTCTTTCCGACAAGACGGCAGCTTACGACAGTTATTGAATACACCACTATACCTGCCAATATTTGAAAGGTGAGGGAACAAAAAAGAAAACTCCCACACACAGAGCAGTATAAAACCTGCCTTCTATGCTCATGGACGACCCAATTCCACCAATATGTCTTTGTCTACCAATCTTATGCTCCATCGAAGTAGGCCACATACCCCTTAGGTTCAGTACAATGTGACTACAGGGATGTATAATTCAGACTAGATGACATCTGGAAATGTTGGAGCTGAGCAGCTGTTTGCATTCTAATACTCTGATTGGCTACAGGCAGTTCTAGCCCTTCCCAATTAATTTGCTGCACATCTGTGTAACCAGGTATGAAGAATGATTACCATAGGCACTGTGACCATAATCTAAAGCACCTCAGAAGAATGTTTTGTTCCCGCTAATGTTGGGTTTTTTTTAAAAATGAAACTCTCATTCATTCCCAGTAACAGTACTTTGGTATGGTCCCATGCACTGGACCCACATCACTGTCTCTGCTTCTCCTAACATTCACATATAACCGGAACCTCAGCCATACCTTGCCGTAGATCAGGTCTATGTATGAAATCAAAAAGATCTCAGACACAATGACTCTGAAGTTTTTAATTACCGCCACTGTGTAGAAGCATTGCCACCTAAGTATTATTCTTAGCACAGTGGGAAGACCCTTTAAACCTGGGCACTGGAGACTGACTAAAGCTATGCCTCTGCCCAGGGTTGGACTGGGTGTAGTATAACAGATTGACAGTATCTAGTTAGACAGTCAATAGATAGACACCACATGTTAGACAGTCAAAAGGTCGACAGGATCAAAAGGTCGACATGAAAAAAGTAGATAGTACAAAAGGACAACAGGGTCAAAAGGTAGACAGGGTCAAAAGGTAGACATGAAAATGGTCGACATAAAAAAGGTAGACAACATTTTTTGCATTTTTGGGGTTTGTTTGTATAGTTTTGTCATTTGGGACCCCCAATTGTAGAAAGGCATGCGCTCGCCACAAGGTTTATAACCAGCTCTATGCTGACATGGATAGGGAAGGTATGAAAAAGTCCAAAAACATGTAATATAAAAAAATAAAAAACGGTGTCTACCTTTTTTATGTCGACCCTTTTCATGTCGACCTTTTGACCCTGTCAACCAAATGTCTGTTTAACATATGGTGTCTCTATTGACTGTCTAACTATACACTGTCTATCTATCACCCGGATACCGGTTGGGCTGGCCCACAAGGGTACTGGGGAAACCACCGATAGGCCCACCTCCTCTTCTATGGATCAGATTCCAATATAATGAATTATACATATACACATATATACATATATATATATATATATATATATATATATCCAAAAAGAGTACAGGCACTCACCACTTCCTTGATAGTAGAAAATTTATTGTATCTCACATAGAGACAAACAGCAGCATGTCAGCAAAAAGATGTCGACGTTTCGGCTCCATCTGAGCCTTTTTCATGACAGACAAATTTCACAACAGGTTCATATCCAGCAGCCCCTAACACACCAAACCATGAGACACCTTTATAGCAGAGGCACACCACAGACCCCACCCATCAATCAACTCACAAGAGATCACAAAAGCGCTGGTAATGCAATGTCACACTTGCACTGCATGTCTATCCCACCAACTGGACCAAAGCGCCCTGTGCCTATCAGACATTTAGGCATCTTAAAATGTAAAACAGCCACTTAAAATAGCTAATTGCGGCTATTTACCGCGATACCGGAAGTGGTGTGCGTTCCACATCATCTGGAACGCACCCACGTGACCGGAAGTAGACGCTGTGTGGGACGGCTGCCAGTCGTAATCAGGCAACCACAACAGCTGTACTAATCACTGTGGTATGCGGTGCACCCGACGAGACGTCAGAACACCACATGATCTATAGACACGGCAGTCGTTGCTAGGTTACCGCAATAACTGGTGAAAGTATAACATAGCAAATAATAGGTGGTTTTTATATAGTGCATAACGGACCTAACAGATACCAGAATGGGTATAAGTTCCATGGAGTCCTAAATAAGAAAACATTGGATAGGATATTAAGACATTTATAACAAAGAAAGCATATGCTTATTACTTATGTCACAGCCACCTTATCAATTAAAGTGGCCATGTATCCCTAAAATATGGGCCACAGATACTAGCACCTAATTGCACAAGGCAAATACCTAGGTATAGAACAAGCAACAATAGACCCTAAAAAAGAGAAATACATAAACCAAAATTACTACATAACACAGAATATATAGAAGACCCAATGGAATCCATATAGGGTGTGTGGTGTACCCCCTGCTACTAGGTGTCCCAAGGAGGTCACCAACATGGAAGACAACACAATAAAGAAAAACAAAAATCCAAAACATAAAAATATAAATACGAATATAGAGATGATAATCATATATGTTTGGAAACATATATGTTTTTATAGAAAAACATATACGAGTGAAGGTCCAGACACAGCCCTATCCTAAAAAAATATTGAACGGGTTCACTTCATTCAACCCTCGTGGTGCTAGGGTGTCCAACTCATTGATCCATTTGACCTCTCGTTGCCTCAATAGCCTTTCCCAGTCACCCCCTCGTGGCAGTTTTGGTACATGGTAAATTAACATACACTTCATACTTGATATCGAATGTCCTCTTAATGCAAAGTGTTGAGCTACAGGTTTATCCGACACCTTAGAGACCAGCGCAGCTCGGATTGATGTACGGTGGTTGGCCATCCTATCACGAAAGTTTCTTGTTGTCATACCAACATAATAGTAGCCACATGGGCAGACAATAATGTAAATA